>NC_133423.1:21252500-21560714 GCF_049350105.2 Macaca mulatta | reverse complement strand
TAAAATGAAGTATCCAAAAGAGGTGAGATAATATCGAACCATCTAAAATAAAACCCTACAGCGGCTCCCCTCTGCGTAGAGAATAAAGCTCCAACTCCTCAGCATAGTATCCTTGTTCATGCTTGTCCTTCTTGCCAGCATTTTTCCCACAATTGCCTCTTTCCTAATCGCCCCACAGTCCCATCCTCCCTGAATAAACCATGCCATGGCACACAATCCAGCTCCCACTATTCTCTCCTTTTGTGCCTTGTCTCCATCACCACAGATCACCTGTCTCCAAAAACATTTTAACATCTCCCCCGTCGTACCAACAACTATCATCAGACAGGCACAAAAATAGATGACTTGTTGTTAAACTTGGCATAGTCTCAGTGCTGTGTCGATACAGGCCTCTGAAAGCAAGAATTAATTGCTTACTTCATTGCACACGCTTGCAGTATATCTATAGTATAATTTATGCATGTTTATATACATTCATGCACTGCACATGTGTTTTCTGTTTATGCATATCATTTTCTTCCGAGCATTCTTAACATTTAAAAATCGGGGCCAGGTGTGGTGGCACATGCCTGTAATCCCAGCACTTTGAGAGGCTGAGGTGGGCAGATCACTTGAGGTCAGGAGTTTGAGACCAGCCTGGCCAACATGGTGCAACCCCATCTCTACTAAAAATACAAAAATTAGCTGGGCTTGGTGGCACAGGCCTGTAATTCTAGCTGCTTGGGAGGCTGAGGCAGGAGAATTTCCTGAACCTGGGAGGCGGAGGTTGCAGTGAGCCGAGATTGTGCCACTGCATTCCAGCCTAGGCAACAGAGTAAGACTCCATCTCAAAAATAAATAAATAAATAAATAAAAATAAAAATTGGGAGATTTCATATAAAAATCTGGGTGCCTGGCTCTGGTTTCAAACAGGAAGCACAAAAACCACAATTCCATCAGCAGCACAACCAACCAACTGGAGTTCTCAGTAGGGGCGGCCCCTTTACGTGGGGTGAGTGCTCTCCATTTGGTTCAGTTCCCTTGCTTCCGACTGCTCCTGCCCAGCTCCCTTCTACGTATCCATGCGACCTGCTCATCTCTGTAGAGGCTGAGGGGTTTTGTTTTTTAATTCTTTTCAGAGGCCTGTATTGACACAGCACTGAGACTATACCGAGTTTAACAACAAGTCATCTGTTCTCATGCCTGTCTGATAATAGTCGCTTGCATGTGTGCCAAAAAATGGTCATACCACCCTATTATGGAAGCTGATGGGGAAGAGTCCTTTAGGCGTCGTCTACGTTGACCCACAGCAGACAGAGTTGTAAACAGCCGCTTTGTATTGGGCTGGGTTTGCGGCGTTTCCCCACTTGTGTGTGGAACACAGCATGTCTGCCCACACCGGGGACTCGAGGGGATATCTTGCCGGCTCAAGGGCTGTGGTTATGTATACTCTGGGGCAGCACCTGGGTGCAGACATCAGCATGTTCACCTCTGCTTTAGGCCTTGAACATCAGCTGGGGGGATAAGGGAAGAGACAGTGGGGACCTGGCGAGCATTTTTAAAAACTTGTGATAAAAAATACACAACACAAAATTTGCCACCTTTTTTTTTTTTTTTTTTTGAGATGGAGTCTTGCTCTGTTACCCAGGCTGGAGTGCAGTGGTGCGATCTTATCTCATTGCAACCTCCACCTCCCGGGTTCAAGCAATTCTCCTGCCTCAGCCTCCCAAGTAGCTGGGATTACAGGTGCCCACCACCACCTCTGGCTAATTTTTTGTATTTTCAGTAGAGACGGGGTTTCACCATGTTGGCCATGCTGGTCTTGAACTCCTGACCTCAAGTGATCTGCCCGCCTTAGCCTCCCCAAAGTGCTGGGATTACAGGCGTGAGCCACGGACCCCAGCCCATCTTAACTATTTTTTAAATGTAGTGTTTAGTAATGTTAAGTACATTCCCATTGTTGTGCAACAGATCTCTGTAACTTTCTCATCTTGTAAAGCGGAAACTCTAGACCACTGAATAACTCCCCATTTTCCACTCTGCTCAGCCCCTGGTAACCACTATTCTACTTTCTGTTTCTATGAATTTAATTATTTTAGATACCTTATATAATTAATGTGTCATTTTTTGACCAGCTTATTTCACTTAACCCAATATCCTTATGATTCATCTATATTGTAGCCTACATCAAAATTTCCATCTTTTTAAAGGCTGAATAATATTCCATTGTATGTGTATGTCACATTTTGTTTTTCCATCTTATCCATTGATGGACACTTGGGTTGCTTCAGCCTCTTGGCTATTGTGAAAAGTGCTGCTATGAAGATGGGTGTGCGAGCATCTCTTCAAGATCCTGCTTTTAATTCTTTGGGGTATATACCCAGGAGTGGGATTTCTGGATCTCATTTATAGATATAGTTATAGATATAGATATTTTTTGAGTTAGGGTTTCTGTTGCCTAGGCTGGCCTCGAATTCCTGAGCCCATGTGATCCTCCTGCTTAAGCCTCCTGATATGTTTAATTTTTTGAGGAATCTCCACACTCTTTTCCACAGTGACTGAACCATTTTACATTCACATCAACAGTGCACAGGGTTCCAATTTTTCCATATCCTTGTCAATATTTATTTTGTTGGTTTTTTTTCCCCCTTTTTTTGAGATGGGGTCTTGCTCTGTCACACAGACTGGAAATGCAGTGTTATGTTCATGGCTTACAGTGGCCTCGACCACCTGGGCTTAAGCCATCTTTTACACCTCAGCATCCTGAGTAGCTGGGACTATAGCCTGGCTAGCTTAAATTTTCTTTTAATTAGACAGGGTCTCCCTGTGTTTCCCAAGCTTGTATTTTTTCAAAAATAGTGGCCATCCTAATGGGTGTGGGGTGGTATCTCACTGTGGTTTTGGTTTGCAATGCTCTAATGATCAGTGATGTTGAGTATCTTTTAATATGGGTTTTGGCCATTTGTATATCTTCTTTGGAGAAATGTCTATTCAAGTCCTTTTCCCATCTTTTTAAATCAGTTGCTTTTTTTGTTGAATATTGAAGTTCTTATATATCCTAGATATTAACCCCTTATCAGATATATGATTTACAATTATTTTCTTCCATCCTGTAGGTTGTTTTTGCCCTGTTGATTTTCGCTTTGAGACACAGAAATTTAAGTTTGATGTAGTCCCATTTATCTACTGCTTTTGCTGCCTATGCTTTTGGGGTCATATCCAATAAATCGTCACCAAATCCAATGTCATAAAGCTTTCCTCTATGTTTTCTTCTAGGATTTTCATAGTTTTAGGGTCTTCCATTTCACTCTTTAATCCATTTTGAGTTAATTTTTGCAGATGGTGTAAGGTAAGGGTCCAACCTCATTCTTCTGCATGCAGAAGGACATTGTGTTTTAACCCATTTTAGATCATCAGCTCTGTGAGAGCTTGAATTGTGTCTTATTTATTAGCATATCCTCAGATAGTCCTGGATACATAGTAGGCTGCTTAGTAAATGCTTTTTATTAAGTGATTGCATTGAAGAGACTGAGAAGATTGCTATGCTATACTTGTCTCATAATTGTTCTTTTAAACGCACATAATAATTACTTTTTGACCATACCTAACGCCTAGTACTGACAGAGCAGTGACAAGATGGAATGACATTCAGACTCCAGCACATGAAACAAAGAAACAGATACTTTAGACTTTTCATATTTAGATAAGTCTTTTTTAGTACACAGAATAATTAAGCCAAAGTTAAAAGCAGTCAGTGTTCCATCCAAACATGTCTCATACCCCTACTCTTAATACTGGTTCCAGGTATATCTACAATGAGTTTGGAAAGGGTGCCAGATCTCTCCTTTTACTAAATATTTTACCTCCAGTAGCACATAAAAGAGGCCAGAGATATCTCAGCTAGATTTACATAGTCAGTACACTACAGAGATCATAGTATGTCAAGTGCCTTTGAAATGTGGGCCTTTGATGTACAAATGGTAGCACCTTATATATGGCAGTGGAGGCCAGAAAGCAGCAGCCGCCCCCTTACCACCAAAGCTAAACAGATTCCAACCCAGAGTAGTTTCCTGTATTGGTGCTCCAGTCTGATTCACCACAGGCCTCGGAACTGGACTTTAATTTAAGGGCGAGAGAAAGCCTATTAGCTTTCTAGCTTCCCTACTAAGTCTCAATGGTGGGTACCACAAACACTGAAAGTTAAGAGAGAGAAGGAAATGGGTTTGGAATGTCCCCATTCAAAGGCTGGGTATGTTGCAAAAGCTTATTCATCCTCAATCACTCTCTGCTCCATCAAGGACCCTGGACAGCTCAAACCATGTTGTAAGCCATATGGCAGCATTGGAGTAGCAAGCTTGCAAGGCATTTATTAAGCAAGACAGCCAGTGGCTCCCCTGATCCTACAGTTGGTTTTGTTCTAGTGATCTAGAGCCTGGAGTTGACTTCCTCTAGAGAAGCAAAGCAAGAGCATTCTCTTAGAGGAGGGTGGAGAGCACCGTGCTAGGAAGCAGTTTATAAGGAGAGACGCCAGTCTGTTTAGAAGCAGCCAGAGGGGGCCTGTGTGAAGCATTTGCTGGAGAAAACTCCACCATGACCCAGAGTACCTCAGGCCAAGGGAATGAACGAAGAAAAACCAAATCCTGAACCATCTTATTCTCTGGACGGACTGAGATCCAGGTTTGTGTTTGAAGAGTTCAAGACATAAGTGGAGAGGAAACACACCGACCCTCTGTGAAGAACTCTGACCTTTTGTTCTTGCTGACTTTCCAACTGAAAATCCACCTGTGTCCTTCTCTGGGCAATTTCTACCAGTCTCCCACGTCCAGATCAAACCTAAATGCCGCTGACCATTGCAGGCTACAGTGCTCACTCCCTACCAGCTCCCACAGCAGGAAGCATCTGTGCACTTACCTGGAGGGCATGTGGATACTGTTTTATTTATTTGCATTGGCTCTATATGTCTGGTCTTCCCAATTCGGATGTCAAGAGGTCATTCATAACACCTAGCACACCGCTAAGCAATGATAGCCAGGGATAAGGCACTCAAAGGTTTAGAATCATTTGCTAACATTAATGTCATTTCCCTTACCAGTGTGGAGAAAAAAATCCATTGCTCTATCTGTGGAGGTACTCAAAATATAAAATAACTTGGAACTATTTTTTTAAGTTTTCATTGTATATTTCCCGATGAAATGATAGGATGTTTGGGATTTTCACCCAATTAATAAGTGTGAATCTTCAGGAACAGCATACTGAATGAAAGAAGCTGAAAGTATACATTCACAAGAACATATATATATATATATAAATTAAAATATTCCAGTGATATGGAGTTCTAGAACAGGTGAGACCACAGTGAAAGAAAGCAGTTCAGTGTCTGCCTAGACCAGGGGTTGGGGAAGCAGACACATGCACATGGACACAAGGGAGATTTCCAGGGTGATAGAAATGTTCTATATCTTGAAATGTAGGATAGGAGTTAGATGGGTAAATACATTTGTTAAAACTCAAACTGTAATTTAAACGAGTACATTATATATCACCTGTATGTCAATACAGTCGACTTGGAAAAACGTATAGCTAGGTATAAAAATAAATATAGGTATAAATATGCAAACAAATAAGGGAAGGTAGAAGGAAGACTGGGGAGTAGCAGGAAGAGGCTGGCTCTGAGTTGTTAGAATTGGGCGAGGAGCCCCGAGCAGGGGGGGCTTCATAATACTGTTCCATTTTTGTATATGTTAACATTTTTCCAGAAAAAAGTTTAAGATAGTTTTCTTTTTTTTTTTTTTTTAACTTAAAATGATCTTTAGGAATCTTATCCAATCCCAGGACAATGACCTTTTTCTCCCAAATTGCTATTGGCTATGAGGGTTTCTCAGGCTTGAGGGGCTATTTCCCAAGGTCCTCTCATTGCCTGGGTGTGTGGCAGCCCTATGGACACCTGCCTCGTTTCTCCTCGATGGAGGCTGGAGAACACTGTCCAGCCCCCAGCAAATGTGAGCTTTTGGAAGGCTTTTTCTGATGGTGATCACCCTCCTGTGCCCTCCTCTACACTCACCAGGTGGGCCCTGGCCCCCAGGCAGGCCAGGAGGTCCAGGAAGGTAGGCGTTTGAGGCCAGCACCTTGTCACCGGTGATATACTTGCCCAGGTCAGCTGCATTGTTGGGGAGCAGCGCAATCTGCAAGGAGAAGAGGAAGCCTCGGTCAGGAAGCAATGGCAGGGGAGAGCCTCAGCATTTGTCTTGGTGGTAGAAGCTGCAAAGCCTTTTCATGAGACATATGTATATACTTTTTACTAGAGCTAGTTAGAGCTCAGAGAAACCATAAAGAGCCTCTTTCTAAACCTAGAGGCCTTCTAGGGCAAACAACTTGCACGACATTACTCAGCTAGTTAGTAGGTGAGCTTAGATAAGCTCCAGATGGCCTACATATCACTGGAACTCATTATTATCATAATTAATAGGATCTACTTATTTCATACTCTCAATTTGTTAATTATCTATTTTATGTCTCAAACATTTATTGAACACCTACTATGTACAGGTCCTGTGCTTGGTTCTATGGCTATAGTGGTGACCAAGACATGGTCCCTGCCCTTAAAGAACTCTCAGCCTTGGGAGCCAGGACCGAGAATGTGGCTGACGGTTCCCCTGCACACCCGGAGCTGACCTTCAGTATAACTGGGCAACAGTGACTGTGGTGGTTGTAAAACGTGTCCACAAATTCTTTGACACTTTGTGATCATGTGAGTCAATTCTCCTCAGTAAACTCCCTTTAATATATACAGCTGCCCCATTAGTTCTGTCCCTCTAGAGATCCCTACTACAATTCCC
Organism: Macaca mulatta; assembly: GCF_049350105.2. Taxonomy (NCBI): domain Eukaryota; kingdom Metazoa; phylum Chordata; class Mammalia; order Primates; family Cercopithecidae; genus Macaca; species Macaca mulatta. The sequence goes on along the minus strand of NC_133423.1, from coordinate 21,553,899 downwards.
CTGTGACTGTCACTCAGAATTCAGTAGGGATGACTGTAAGAATCAAAATCTTGTGCAACCTGAAAGTCAGCTTTGTACAATTTCAAGTCAGGGCTCATGATTTAGAGTCACCACTGTGTTCCTGGGATACATTTTAAATGGTGCTGACATCATTGTGTCATAGCAATAGACCACCACAACCTGCAAGTGGGTACCTGTGGCCCTGGGGAGGAAGAGGAGTGAACCAGTGAATGAGGGAAATGGATCAGTCAATCTACTGCAACCTTGAGGCAATGGGTCAACACTGGCAGCTGAAGCCTGATGCAATTTTATCATCTGCTTCCAACTGAGACACTGAAACATGGATCCCACCCTTGGGCGTTGGCATGAGGCAGACTTACCTTTAAATCTCAGCCCTGCCACGTTCTACCTGTGGAATCTTGGGTAAGCTACATAGCCTGGATTTCCTCATCTATAAAATGGGGATGGTAACAGCCACCTAGAAGCACTGCTGGAGGGTTAAAGTGATGTTGTGTTTAACGTGCCTGACTCAGTGTCCAGCCATTGTCATAGACCCAGCAGAAATACTGTCTGGGGGCCTAGGCACTGTGGCTCATGCCTCTAATCCCAGCAGTTTGGGAGCCCAAGGTGGGCGGATCACTTGAGGTCAAGAGTTTGAGACCAGGCTGGCCAACATGGTGGAACCCTGTCTTGACTGAAAATACAAAAATTAGCTGGGTATGGTGGTACATGCCTGTAGTCCCAGCTACTCGGGAGGCTAAGGTAGGTGAATCGCTTGGACCCAGGGGGTGGAGGTTGCAGTGGGCCAAGATTGCACCACTGCACTCCACTTCAGCCTGGGTGACAGAGGGAGACTGTGTCTCAAAAAAAAAAAAAAAAAAAAAAAAAAAAAAAAAAAAAAAAGGCTGTCTGAGGGCTGCTCCTGGCTTTGTTCCTAAGTAGCTGTGTAACTTTGGTAAGTCCCTTCATCCTTCATTTTCAAATCTACAAAATGTGCAGCTTCAACACATGATCAAGTCTTCATATTTAAAATTTTGTAAACAAAACCTCAGGATGAGACCTGCACACAGATGGGCTCCAGAGACGCTCCCCTATTCCCCACCTATTTCCCGCAGTCCTCTTTGCTTGGTTTGGCCTCTTGTAAAAGTTACGAGGTAAGGTGGCAAACGCTGACCTCAGTGTCCCGGCTGACCTCCTGCTGGGTGGCTGCATCCTGGCTCCCTTCAGCCCCTCCGTGCAGTAGCAGAATGAGTGCAGAGTGAAGGCACTGGTACTTTAGAGGTGGCTGTCCAGAATCTCTGGCCCCACTTTCTGCATAAACACAGCAGAAGGTGGGCTGTGGGATGCTAGGAGTTTGGGAGGAAGGTTGTAGTAATGTAGAAAGAGTCTGCATTTCCCCCGGATTCCAGTCAATGGAATTATACGTATCATTTATCTCATACTAGCCTTTGTAAGAGAGCTTCTGCCTCAAAGAGCCATTGGGATGAATCCATGAGATGCCTCTTGTAAAGCATTTTGTAGAGTGCTAATAAATAATATTTTTACTTGCTAAACATTTGTAGAGCTCTTTCTAGATGGATGGCACTGTTCTCAGTTCTTTGTGAATATTAACCTTTTATTGTCATAAAATCTTTAGGCAGTAGGTATTAATGTCCTTTTTAAAAAGTAGAACTGAGGCACAGAGAGGTTAAGTAACTTACCCAGAGTCATACAGCCAGCAAATGGTGGGTCTAGAATTTAAACTTAGCCAATCTGCTTCCAGAATCTGTGCTCCTAACCACTAAACCAAGTGGCAACCTACAGTCACTTTTAAAATTTTTTTTTCGACACAGTCTCACTCTGTCATCCAGGCTGGAGTGCAGTGGCGCAATCTCAGCTTACTGCAACCTCCGCCTCCCAGGTTCAAGTGATCCTCCTGCCTCAGCCTCCCGAGTACCTGAGATTACAGGCTCCTGCCACCACACCCAACTAATTTTTATATTTTTAGTAGAGATGGGGTTTCACCATGTTGGCCAGACTGGTCTCAAACTCCTGACCTCAAGTGATCTGCCCTCCTTGGCCTCCCAAAGTGCTGGGATTACAGGCATGAGCCACTGCTCCGGGTCTACAGTCACTTTAACATGGATTCCCAATAATCCTGGGAAGACCCATTTTACCAGCAGCAGAGGAAACCACAAATTATTGAGAAGCCATATAACCGCCCGAGGCAAAGGTGGCGCTAGAGCGAGCAAGTGCAGCCATCACGCTGCAAATCTACTCACTTGAAATCTTAGGGGCCTCTATATTCTCAGGCCTGACTGTTGGCCCTACTCCATTCGGCCATCGTTTGCTGATTTAACACCGTTGGCACGGTTTCCCCACAAGACAGTAAGTGCCAGGCCTCTCTTTCTGGAGTCTCCCTTCCCAGGGGGACTCTCTGCAGCAATTTGACTCTCAAATCCGATAGCCCCTGCTGCCAGAACACAAGCAACTTAAAAAAAAAAAAATGGAGAGGAGAGTTGGCTCTTAATTTTAAGTGCTCTTGTGGGACAGAGACCCATCTGAAAGGGAAATGACAGGCATCTCATCTATCCCCACATTGTCCCTTTCTCACCACATCACTTGTTTTCTTCCCACACCACAGAAGAAGTGGTGGAGGTGGAGGCACTGAGGTCTATACAGCATTTAAAAACATGTTTTTATTGCAAAATAAAGCAAAGAACCTGGAAACCTCACAACACAAATATAACACTTGCTATATATAGCAAACTGTTATAAAGCAAGCACCCCTTTAGGTGCAGCAAACCACCATGGCACACATTTAACCTATGTAACAAACCCGCCCAGCCTGCACATGTGCCCCAGAACTTAAAAATGAAAGTAAGCACCCTTTTAAAGAACTCCCGAATCAATCAACAGAACTTTGCCAGCCACCCCGGACCCCCTCCTTCCATGTGCCCTATCCCAATCAGTCTCCTCTCTTCCCCAACAAGTCACCACTTTCCTTTTACAGTAATCACTTCCTGTGTTTTTAAAAATAATGTATCACCCAACTGTGCATACCTAGACATTATGGCTTAGTGTTGCTCATTTGAAAAGCGATAGGTCTTTTAAGTTTCCTGTTGTCTGCAGACTGCCAGAACCCAGGGCATGTGACCTGTTGTGTTCCCCACGGTTGGAACGTTGCCGACTGGACATTCGTGGTGTGGTTCAACGTGTTTAAACAGCATTTTATGCTGTGGGGTTGGCCATGGTCTAGGACTGCTGGCATTTCCCTCTTGGCTAATGTTTATTTGGACAGATGTCCTATGTTCTTTTGTGAACAAATGGCATTAGCAGCAGCAAGACGACATTAAAAACCAACTGACAGGCCGGGTGTGGAGGCTCATGCCTATAATCCCAGCACTTTGGGAGGCCAAGGTGGGTGGATCACAAGGTCAGGAATTCAAGACCATCCTGGCCAACATGGTGAAACCCTGTCTCTACTAAAAATACAAAAAAATTAGCCTGGTGTGGTGGTGGGCACCTGTAATCCCAGCTACCCAGGAGGCTGAGGCAGAGAATTGCTTGAACCCGGGAGACGGAGGTTGCAGTGAGCCGAGATAGCACCATTGCACTCCAGCCTGGGCGACAGAGCGAGACTCTGTCTCAAAAGCAAAACAAAACAAAAACAACAACAACAAAAAACCAACTGACAATCCAAACACTGGCACCAGAGTAGAAGTGAGAGGACCTAGGTTTTAGGCCTGCCCTCTTGGACAGTTACTTCACCTCTCTGAGACCATCAGTATCTTTTCCACGGGGTCATGGTGCTAATTAAATGTGATTCTGGATATAACGCTTTCTAGGCTGTAGAATGCAAGACATTCTAATAGGAACCTTTAGAAATGAGTTGCTCCTCATAACATTCGATGAAAGTCTGCATTAGCTTGGGATTGCCACAGTGCATTTGCAGAAAGATTTTGCTATAAGGTAGAACGACTCTAGTCCAGCTCAATTGCGTAAGAGTTACTGGAGTATTAAGACGACCTTGTGGATTTTTATATAGCTCTCCAGCAGGGTCTTTGAGGGTGACAAGTATTTCAGTGCAAGTTTCTCCACTTCTTTTAACATTTTTATTTTTATGCATCACAAAAAAACATGGCAGGGAGGTTAAGGGAAAACCACACATTGATTTAGCAACTGAATTTCTGAACAACTTGTGATATTTAGCCCCCTTGTTCCTAATCTTGGCTGGAAATAAATTCCCTAAGGCACATAGATTATTTCTAGGGAAGGAAATAATCTATTTATTTATTTCCAGGGAGGGTAGCTTTATGTCGTGAGAGGTACACCTGGAGATACTGATCAACTGCCTGCCCCAAGCCCTTCCGGCTTATGAAATGCAAACTTACTTCTTCCTGGAATCCTTCTCTGGGTTTGTTTAATACAACTAACATCAACCTAAGCTCAAACTGGGGATATCTGTGTTGGATGTATTTATTTCTGTCTCTGTGTTTATAGTGATAGACAAGGTTTACTGCCTAGTCTTCCTATTAGGATCATAAGCTATTTAGGGTTAAATCTATGTTTTATTCATAATTATCCATCAGATATATACATGTTTCCGTTAAGCAGATCATGTCGTCAGTGTTGTAAAAAAAGGCTTGCAAACCATTTCTCTTCTCAGCCTGTTGATTTACTGAACTGGTAGCTGTGGTTTTCATTACGGGCTTGCTGCATGTTTGTTGAACATGGGAAAGAGATACCATCTCAGACTTACTCTCAAGCCCTTTAGAATCACTGGATGCCAAAGTTCAACAGGGCAGATACACCTCTCTGATACGCTAAGAGTCTTGAGTGGGAGCAGTTAAACAAACCAAGAAGATTATGTTTCATCAGTGTAAGGGTGACTTCTGAGTCACTGACAAACTAGCAAATTAAGCCATCTTAGGTACAATAAATACTGTTTATATGGGTCCAGGACAGTTGTTCAGGAAGTCAGATCGCCAGATCCGTACTGGGCCATTACTCACAGCAGAACGGTGTTACTAGAAATCTGTTATACTGTCAGGCATTCACACAGCCTTTTACAAAGTGCATTGGCCCTCATCTTTGATGACATGAAGTTCCCACAGGGCTGCTTTTCTAGGTGCAGGGAGCTCAGAAAGGGCACAGGCTATAATTTTTAAAAGTGAAAAAGAAAGCTACTGCAGAAATTCCTTACGAGCTTATGGCAGTTTATAGAGACAATATTCTCCATAAATAATATACAGATCTTAGATAAAACAGAATCACATAGGTCTTTCCCAGGACACGTATGGAAATTTGATTTTTGAGTTGGAGTTTCGCTCTTGTTACCCAGGCTGGAGTGCAATGGGGTGGTCTCAGCTCACTGCAACCTCCGCCTCCCAGGTTCAAGAAATTCTGCCTCAGCCTCCCAAGTAGCTGGAATTACAGGTGCCCACCACCATGCCCAGCTAATTTTTGTATTTTTTAGTAGAGATGGGGTTTAACCATGTTAGCTAACCACGTTAGCTTGAACTCCTGACCTCAGGTGATCCACCTGCCTCAGCCTCCCAAAGTGCTGGGATTACAGGCGTGAGTCACTGCACCCGGCTGGAAATTTATTTTATGAGAAGTTGCAATAGCTATAGCTCACCCTCTCTATGGCTTTGCCACGTGTCCCTTACCTAGTGTTGATTTTAATAATCGCCTCTGCAATCCCTTGCCATCATTGTGTCCTGTTGCCCCTTGGATGGCTCTGAGGGTGGGCAAAGCATCCCAAATCCATCCAAACCTCACTGGCATCAACTGCGTGAATGCTCAATGTGGATAATTTATTTTCGTATCATTTGTAAATATCCTTCCACCTGGCCTTGGCCAAGCCCTCCTTCCATCACGCATCATCGTTCCCACCCCAGCGGCACGTACCTTTTGCTTCAGCTGCAGCACGGTCTGCTTCATCTGGTAGAACTCCTTGCACGTGGCACAGCAAGTTCCAGCTTTCACCGCGTTCTCAGACTTCTCATGGCCTGAGAAAGGAGATGGGCTCAGTCCTGTCTGGGAGGCTGGATGCAAGCCAGACTCAGACAGCATCGGGAAGGGTGGTCCCAGGGACAGAGCGGCTGACAGCGGGACATGTGAGGGCTCAGCTGTGGGTGATTTTACAGCTCTCGGGTCCTGCCAGCACGCTCCAGGGTCACGGAAGAGTGGGGGACAAAGAGAGAGGGTTGCTGCTAGAAGTTGAGCTCAGCTGTTCCTATTTAGACATGCCAGGAAGACCCTGATCTTCCTTTCATGTGTGAAAATGCGTACCACGGCCCTTTTATCAGTGCTTTTCCAGAAGGCAGGCTCTATAAATCTGACATGATTTATACTTCTCTGAAAGGGCTAATGTTCACACATTATAAATATTCCCCAAGCTCAGGCACTGGGCCTTCAAGTTGCCTTTATCACCTCTGCTAATCCAGTTCTTCAAAGGGAGCACAGCAGTGGGCTGGGAGCTGACCTCACTGATGCTTGAGTCCAGGATAGGAAATGCCCCAGACACTTCGCCACCCCATCTGGGGCCACTCGCAACAGCAACAGAAAGGCAGTCGGGCCCATCCACTGCAAAGGGTCCCAAACCCCAGCTGTAGAACATTAGGTGCTCCATGGGCTTTTTGTAAAAACATTCTTTGCTAAAGGAAAACTGGGTGAAGTAAATGGTGATCTGGCCAAGAATACAGACAGCTCTCTTCCTCCTGGCACTGGAATGGGCTACTTAAGCCTGCATGCTGGGAAGACCAGACACCTGGGTCACCTCGCTGCTGAGGACCTTGCACAGACTGCCAAGGTGTGTGCCAAAGGTGGCAGCAGTGTGGGCTGAAAGTGCTAGGTTGAGGGTGTTTTGTTTGGGCAGGCAGGACAGTCTGACACCCAGGGAAGCATAAACTCTCCTCGCTTAACAGCCCTTTGGCGTTGGGCCAGGTGTGCTGTTTGTGTGACATAATAACCACGACTATCTAGAACGCAGACTGGGGAAGTCGGTAACGCGTGACCATCTCTTGTGCTTCCTGGCCCGTATCATTTGCTTCTTACTGTTCCTCTCTTCTGCAAAGCCCTCTGTTCCATCTCCACTTGTTGAACCCCACCAAGATGCAGATCAAATGTTCCATGAAGCCTGCTCTCAACCCACAGAAGTCTGAAAATCAGGCAGCATTTACTGTGTGTCCCTCCCACTCACAGGCTGGTCTTCTAGGCTTCCCTGGAGAGCGGTTCTTAGGGCACATGCCAGTGTGTAAGCTGCCTAAGAACGAGGCTCACTTCTTGGTATCTCACATAATGGATGCTCACAAAATGTTTGGGAAATGGGTTGTTACAGGTTGAATTGTGTCCTTTTTGCCAATTCACGGGAAGTCCTGATTCCCAGTGCTTTAGAATGTGACTTTATTTGGAAACAGGATCATTTCAGATAAAATTAGTTAAGATGAAGTTATACTGGAGTAGGGTGGGATCCTAGTCCAATATGATTGGTGTCTTTATACAAAGGGGAAACTTGTACACAGGAAGAATGCTATGTGAAGACGAAGGCAGAGGCGAGAGGCAGTGGAAGCCAAGGAACACCAAAAATTGCCTGCCGATGACCAGGTGCTAGGGAAAGGCATGGAATGGATTGTCCTGCACAGCTGTTAGAAGAAACCAACGCTGCGGACACCTTGGACTTCTAACCTCAGACCAGAGGCAAATTTCTGTTTAAGCCACTTAATTTGTGGCGTTTTTCTATGGCAACCCTAGGAAATGGACACTTGAATGGATGGAGAGATGGGCATGAGGGCAGCCCACATGTAGGCGAAACTTCCTTACACAGCCCGGCTGCCCAGTCCTCTCCCTGGTGACATATGCAGTGACCAGGGCTTCTGCCCTTTGGGAGGTGAGCAGGCCCAGAGGCAATCTGGCAGCTGAGGTCTCAGACTGTGCACCCTCAGCACACAACAGCAGGCAGTTTCAGAGCTTACCTGCTGCACTGCCATCCCTGCACCATGGGAGACCTGGTATTGGCAGCACCCAAGCTAAGCACACATTTCTCAAGCCAGCAGGTTGACACAAATGATGCCACGCTGTGTAGTTGAGTTGCCACAAGTAACAGTGTAATTATTGAATATGCAGTATCAACCTAGCTCTTCAGGCAGGTTTTGAATGTGTAATTGGAGAAAAACACTTGAATCTCTGCAAAAGTGGCAGTTTTAAAAAATCCACTTTATGTGTAACCAACATAACAGGGCCATCCTTTTAATGCCTGCTTTCTAGGCGAATTCCCATAGCTTCCTCACCTGTACTCCCTTCAGTTGGCACACTGGAGGGATGGTTTTGACTCACTGCAGCTGTGTGACAATGAGCTGAGCAGTAAGGGGGAACAGGGAAGGTCTTGTATCAGAGATGGTAGAGTGAACTGATTACCAGTACAAACTTGAGTCCCATTGTTCTGGATGCAGGTACCATCTCTGTCACTGAATAGGCTCAGCGACCTTGGGCAGGTTACTTGGCCTCCACAAACCCCACTTGCCTCGACCATAGCCCTGGAATTACAATTCCTGCCACATGTGGCTGCTGTGATGACTGGGCAAGGTAATGCATGGAAAACCCTCAGCACAAAGCTTGGTTGTAGGTAGATGGGAGGGGATGTCTAGCAGTTTTCAGGCTCACCAAACCCTTTAAATTTCCTTTGCATGATAATCCCAGAACCCTACAATAACAGTATTAACATGAATAGCAAAATGAGGGAACTGAGGTCTGGCGACTTCCTGAAGAGCATCTAGCAAGTATCTGAGGTGGGTTTAGAATGGAGTTGTCCTGAAATTAAGTCCAATGCCTTTTCCACAAATCAGAGAGTCTCCTTTGGGTTTTTTATCCCTGTTCAATGTACCAATTTATAATCCTATGGAGCTTGAATACTCCTGAAAACCAGAACTATTTAGCTCAATCTCCAACAGAGTAAGGCAGGCAAGTTTCCACGCAATAATATACTTAGTTGTAAAGGGCGAACACCTTAACTTTGGTTGTGCTGACTGCAGGAAACGGTGGGCTCTTGCATGAAAAGATGACCCAGGCTCCAGGTTTATTATGTTAATACCTAAGGACAGATAAATGACATCCATCTTTCCCAACCAGTCTTTCAGCCATTCCATCTCATCTACTGGTCAATGTATACAATACCATCATCAATCTAGTCTGTCCATCAATCCATCCATCCATCCATTCATCCCTCCATCCACCCATCCTTCCTTCCTTCCATCCATCTTCCCATCCATTCCATCTTCTTAACCACTTATCTATCCATCTGTCCGTCCATCCATCCATCCATCCATCCATCCATCCATCCATCCATCCAACCATCCATCCATCCATCCAACCATCCATCCATCCATTCATCCTTCCATCCTTCCATCTATCTTCCCATCCATTGCATCTTCCTAACCACTTATCCATCTATCCTCCCATCCTTCCATCCATCCTTCCTTCCATCCATCCATCCATCCATCCATCCATCCATCCATCTTCCCATCCATTCCGTCTTCTTAACCACGTATCCATCCATCCGTCCATCCATCCAACCTTCCCTTCCTTCCATCCATCTATGGAGCATCTGCTATTAGCCAGGTCCTGTGTCAGGCACTGAGAATGTAAAATAAGTGAGGATATCCATTTAACAATTTTTCAGTTCATCTTTAAGAATCTAGCCCTGTCGGCAGAGCTGGGCCACCATGAACAAAGTTAAAAGCTCATGTTTCTGTCCACTTCTACTTTTACATACTCAGTTAAATTTTCCAAGTGTTAACATGATTAAGCAATTGGACAGCTTCACGATAAGATAAACCTCTTTACCAGATTCTAGACTATTTCATTTAGATCATAGAATGTTAGAACATATCTTTTGTTCAATCTCTTTTGTAGAAAAGGAGAGTGAGAGCCAGAGAGAGAAAGTAACTTGCCTTAGGTCTTTCAGATTTGCTGTGTGTAGAGACCACAAACTCAACTGGGTCCCAAGTGGCTGTTCTGGAGGGGTGGGTGCATGCAGTGAGCCTGCTATTGGGAATTCTGTTGAGGACACCTGAGAGCTATCTGCTGGCCAGGCTCCAGGGCAGAAGCTCTGCTGAGTGACCTGTTACATGAAAATTCCTGGGCTGTTTTCTGTTCTGTTGTGGAATTATCAGAACACAGAGAACCAAGATTAACATTATCCAGAAGACTTGAAGCTCCTCTGACACAGAAGTACACAGCATGGTAATAAGGAGTGTAGGCGCTGGTGCAGCTGCTGCTACCTAGTACCTTTTAAATTGGACAAGTCATGGTTTCTGTGAATGCCCGTTCTTTGAACGGTAAAAAGGTAACAGCACCTATCACTTGGAGCTGCTACGAGGAGCCAGTGATAAGATACATAGGTTCCCAGAACAGTGCCCAGCTTATGGTAAGAGCTCTATTCATAGCACTCATTGTTATGCTATTTATTGTTGGTATTACTATGATTCAGTTCTCTACAAAATTAGACATGTGGAGTTGGGACCTTATATCACCCTTTCAATAGAGCTCTCGAGGGTTTAAAGATAAACAAGGACTCATACCTTTTGTATATGTAGACCTGGAACATAAAACCTACTCTGATTTGGGGTTCACATCCACCTTGCAATTCGTCTACAATGTCAACATGGAGCTATAAATAATCTCACATATGCTACATTAACAGTTTATTTAGAAATTGGGGTAGCTATCGCTGCATGTTTTCAATCCTCTCAACTAATGCTGTGGTCACACCTCTGGGAAAAGCCTGGGGTGGTATCGCTTAACACTTTTTCTTCAACTTGTTCAGATTTTAAAGGTGCAATATTATTGATTAGCCACATGGGGGCAAGAAGCTCTAATTTTTCCTGAAGTTGACCAGGACGTCTATCCTAAGCATTAGAAATTGTAACGCCTTAGATATCTTAGAAAAACCAAACAGTGTTCCCGAAATATTTTATATGGGCAGTGCCAGAAATGAACAAAGCATGTTTGTGTTTAAAAGTTGATTGTGCAGATTTGTGCTCTGGCTGTAATGCTCAACCCCGGAGGCACATTACAATCACCTGGGGGGCTTTTAAAATATGAATTCTGCTGCACACCACCCATCTGGGGACTGCTAGGCAACAGTATCAGCATTTTTTAAAAAAGCTCCCCAGGTAATTGCAAGGTTGAGAACCGCTGATCTATGGATTAGTGGAGCTTGAAAGTAATATGAAACACCTGGCCATCTGACACTGCCCTGTAATAAGTGATACCAGGGGTCATGGTCACGTTATCAGAAAATAAACAAAAGTTGAAAAATAAAGACTGGCAAGCTAATTACTATGGAGCCAACATTTCCTTAATTTGTCTCCCTATTGAGGCTACAGACTCCCTGGGGTGACTAAACTGGCTCCGGCTACATATTTTCAAAGAGAAAATCAAAGTGACTGAATGTCCATTAGCCAGACGGCTTGTCTCAGAGAGCCCAGAGCCAGTGGATTGCAACCTCTCAAGCCTCAGAGGCAGTCCTGAGGCCAGCCTCCCTTCTCTCCCCCTGGATTCTTAACAACCAGCTGAGGTTGTGTTTGATTTCAAATTCCTCCGATTGTAACAATACAGGCATTAGATAACGCAAAGTTAAAAAGGAAAACCGAGGAGGAAGAGATGATTTCAGATCACATGTGGTTATACTCAATAATCACTCTCAATTCACAAAAAACGACCATAATGAAATAGTGAGCTTACTAATTAGTCCAAAACAGATGAAAATGCTTCCTGGCTTCTGATGTTCTGGAATGTGGGGCTCTTCAGGCCTCTGACATTTCTTATTGCTGAACTGAACGCTTGGATGTTTAATAATTCATCTTTCAGATATTTTGAGGAAAGTCCTCTGCTTAGAAGTTGTTGAGGCTGGGCATGTTTCTAAATCTCAGTACTTAGAGAACTAAGAAATGTAGGCCTGGACCAGGTGCTGTGGCTCACGCCTGTAATTCCAGCACATTGGGAGGTCGAGGCAGGCGGATTGCCTGAGATCGGGAGTTTGAGATCAGCCTGGCCAAGATGGTGAAACCCCGTCTCTACTACAAATACAAAAATTAGCCAGGCGTGGTGGCGCACGTCTGTAATCCCAGCTACTTGGGAGGCTGAGGGATGAGAATCGCTTGAACCTGGGAGGCAGAGGTTGCAGTTAGCAGAGATTGAGCCACTGCACTCCAGCCTGAGCAACAGAGGGAGACTCTGTCTTAAATAAATAAATAAATAAATAAATAAATAAATAAATAAATAAATAAATGAGGCCTGCACATGGAATCACAGGGCTTGCATCACTTATGCTAAATCACACCAAATTTTGAAAAATATTTGAAAGGGTGAAAAGGTCTTCAAAGCTCATATAGTTTAACCTTCTCATTTACAGATAAGGAAACTGAGGCCCAGAGACCTGCTCATTATTGCTCAGTTAATACTGAACCAACTTTGGTTCTGTATTACTTCAAACTCCCAAGCCTAGGAACTTTCCACTGTATCACGGCCATTAAAGAAATGATCCCCTTCCCCACCACCACTGGCCCTTGCTAGGCCACACTGCTGAAGAGTGGAGGCTTTTTTTTTTTTTTTTTTCCTGCCAGAACCATCAAAGCCAGCCCCCACCTTCCCAGCAGTCCAATCTCTCGAATTATGACTTTAATGTTCAGAGCATACAATGGCCTGTCCTTTCTCATAATTTTAATGACGTGTATGAATTGCTTGCCTCTACCCTTCTCTCTACCCTTGAGTTTCTACCCTCAAATATTCCTGGTTACTGGTGTTTGAATTTTGTTTGACTAAAATATAAAATCAAATGCTAGTCCTTTGTGCATAGTTGATAAATTCAGTGGAGACAAATTACTGAAAATTCTGAGCGATTCTTTTAGAAGGGTCCTGCTGGGGAGCATCCTTAGTGGAGTCATCTCAGGTTTCCCTTTTAAAGACTATTTGCAATTGCTATATTTGGGGAAGGATGTTGATGGAAAAGAAAGAGGAGAGGATTCCCAGACAAGTGTAATCGTTTTTTTTTTTTTTTTTTTTTGAGACAGAGTTTTGCTCTTGTTGTCCAGGCCAAGTGCAATGGTGTGATCTTGGCTCACTGCAACCTCCGCCTCCCAGGTTCAAGGGATTCTCATGCCTTAGCTTTCCGAGTAGCTAGGATTACTGGTGCCACCACGCCCAGCTAATTTTTTGTATTTTTAGTAGAGATGGGGTTTCACCATGTTGGCCAGGCTGGTCTTGAACTCCTGACCTCCAGTGTTCCGCCTGCCTCAGCCTCCCAAAGTGCTGGGATTATAGGCCTGAGCCACTGTCCCCAGCCAAGTGTCATCTTTTGCAATGTGTTTTGTGTTACAGTAAGGCTCAATGATACAACCAGCAGAATGCTCTTGATTAAACAGGCCATCCCTCATTATAGTCACCTGTAACTCTCTCTCAATATGGCAGAATGGAAGGTACTATCCTACTTCCATTCATCAGATGCCATGCAGTCTACAGAAAATCACTTCTCTCTGAACTCTGGCTGCTTCATCTGCTGATAATCAACATCCTTGCCTGAAAGTTGACCAGATGGCTTATCATGGCCCCAGAGCTCAGATCTTTGATGCTAAGTTGATATTTTCTAAACTGTTTTTCAGGATACCATCACTTGTGATGTGTTCGTAGGTTTCTTAATTTTGGGTGTGATTTGTTCTAGGAACTCCCAAGGAAGGTCCAGACCTAGCCAACAGAGCTCCAGCCACCTTCCCTTCCTGAGGGAAGTAGAGAAGAGCTAAGCCCTAGGCTTAGGGAAGAGGACAGCAGCTTCCTGGGCTACAAGTAGTGGATACAGGAGCTGGTGACTGTGTGGCACCAGCCTCAAGCCCTCTAAGTGGCTGAGGGCTTTCTCCCCTGGGAACTGGTTCTGCCAGCCATCGTCAATGGAGTCCGTTTTGCTTCAAAGTTCACCATGACTAGACAGGCCCTTGACATTTAGGCTAAAATCCTACATTTTCGTGGCTAGGCTGGCACTGACACCTTGGCAGAGGGACCAGAGTTGCTTCACATATGCATGTAGTGGTATTTTGATGATCAAGGCATTGCCTGAAGCATTGATATTAGTTTAGGGGCTCTCTTTCTCCTTTCTCTTTCTTCTTCTCTCTTTCCTCTTTCCCCATCCCTCCCCTTTTCATCTCTGCCTCGTTCTTCTTTCTTTTTTCCTCTGAACTCAAATAAGGAAATAACCCAGCCTTCAGGATGATCATATGCTTGAGTGACCAGACATCTCAGTTGAATGTCGCTGACAGAATGTAAATCAGCTTCTCAGCTCTGTGCTACAGGCCCAGCTTTTAGAAATTTTCCAGCTGCCTGTGGACTGATACTTCTGTGAAACACAAAGATGAACCACTACAAAAATAAGATGTAAAATGCAAGCATAAATTTTTGGATTTAAACAAAATTCCTCTGTCAGACTGATATAAAAATTTCTAAACACTCTCAATTTTTGTTTTTATCCAATTATGAATCTTGCCTGTCCATAGACCATATTTTGAGTAGCATGGATACAGATTGTTACCTTACATGGAGATATTTCATATTTATATTTCAGCCCATTTTCTTTGGGAAAACACAGCGTTTCTGGCCTCTTCTCTGCTCATCTTAGTTTGTCTAAACACATATCTAAGCCTTACTGATTTCTCCAAGAGCACATCACTTCAGCTTGGTGGAGAGCTTCCTCCAGTACACACTAGCTTACAACCTTTGAGCTAATGGGCATCACTCTTATTCTTTCTCTTTAGAAGTCTGAACTTACATTCTGTTCCCTAGGTCCCATTTACCATTGGTATATGTGCCCCTTCCTGTCCACTTGTCCTTTGAGGTACCTGATTGGGCTCTTAAGTAAATATATAAAAAATACGTTACATATATTACATATAACTACATATATATATATAAACTGCATGATATGGTTTAGCTGTGTCCCCACCCAAATCTCATCTTGAATTATAGCTCCCATAATCCCCATGTGTCGCAGGAGGGACCTGGTAGGAGGTAGTTGAATCATGGGGGCAGGTCTTTCCCATGCTGCTCTCATGATCGTGAATAAGTCTCAGAGATCTGATGGTTTATTAATACAAAGGGAAGTTCTCCTGCACATGCTCTCTTGCCTGCTGCCATGTAAGGCGCGCCTTGGCTCCTCCTTTGCCTTCCACCATGATTGTGAGGTCTCCCCAGCCATATGGAACTGTGAGTCTATTAAATCTCTTTTTCTTTATACATTACCCAGTTTTGGGTATGTCTTTATCAGCAGTGTGAGAACAAACTCATACAATAAATAATTGTGTATAATTTTATATAGGCACTTGGAAACTTTAGATATTAAACATAATGTGGCATACATTGTATATAAAATTATATAGCATAAAATGATATTTATATATGCAATTCTATATCATATCTATATAATATACAAAAACATGTAATTAGGGAGATATTTAGACTTGCCTTACTTACCAGTGTCATTGGGATATTTGTCTCCTTTGGTACACGTCTTCCCATCATCTTCCTGGATGTAGCCTTCCCGGCACTCGCAGCGGTAGCTGCCCAAGGTATTGATGCAGATGTGGGCACACAGCGTCCCATTGCTGCTGGCACACTCATCAATATCTGGTTTGAACCAAATGTAGAGAATACTCAGTTTCTGAGAATTCACTTCTAATACAACAGGTGACATTGGGCTTGGCCTCTCTGTTAATAACAACAAAGGACACTTGGGCCGACGTTGATCAGAGAAGCCTGGAATAAAGCAGGGAGCTAGAAATGTAGGCCATCCGTAAAAACAGCACTTTTGGCCAAGTGGCCATTGTTACAGGCTGATTAGTGATGGGGTTCCTGGCTGTGGCTCTGCCACTCCCAAGACATGTGGCTTAGACTGCTAGCCTTCAGATCTCACTTACAGAACAATGACAATGAAGCCTGCCCTAAACACTTCATAGGGCTACTTAGAAATGAAAATGAGATCACCAGTGGCAACACTCACTTAGAGAAGAAAACATTACAGAGATGATTTTTTTTGTGAGTGCCCTACTGTGCTGAGGATTTTTAAGTTTCCCTTTATGGTGTAGGTTCCAAACAGCATGATGGTGACCCACAGGTCACTTAGGAATGGTCCCTTCCCAGTTAAAAGCCATGATGGCACCTGGGAAAAGATACTTCTAATAAAAGAAAATAGTCATAATGGGTCTAATGGAAAGAGTCTTCCCCAGAAAATGTCTGCCTCATCAGGAACTCAGACAGACCCCTCATGGGCTGTGGAAATGAGCCATGGGACCACCAAACAAGTCCCCACGAAGAGCCCATGTTAACTACGCACATCATGGACTTGTTCCCCTGCTGCATGGTGGAAACAAAAACGTTTCCCACCACGAGGACAGTGGGAGGCCCAACTTCATTTCCTGTTCACTGGTTGAAGACACTGGGTAGCAGTGGGTGGGAACCGTGGCATGCAGCCCCAGACTGTGCACATGTGCTGGGCAGACAGAGGCCAGCGCTGAACTTGAGGATGGCCACAACTTCCCAGCCACTCCCTGCACAAGCTGCCAGTGACCCAGTCCCTGTATATGCTGAGGGGAGGGTGGTCATCTGGACGCTCCCCTGGCAGTACCGACTAGGTCATCTGTGGACTGGATGTTGCAGCTGCATCCTCCTCTGCAATTCCTCAGGCTCGCTGCCTTTCCCCAGGTGTCCTAAACCTACATGTGATGCTGCCTGTACTGCCCAGAGAGAGGAGATTAAGCTGATATCAGAAATAGAAATAGAACTCTTAGTAGAAGGCAAGTTCTGCTGGTACCCAAGCCCCCAAGCAAAAAGAACAGGGGCTGGGTGTGGTGGCTCATGCCTGTAATTCCAGTGCTTTGAGGGGCCAAGACAGGGGGCTGAGTCCAGGAGTTCCAGACCAGTCTGGGCAGCAAAGTAAAATCCCATTTCTATGAAATAGGAACAAAATTAGCTGGGTGTAGTTGTGCATGCCTATAGCCCCAGCTACTCAGGAGGCACAGGTGGGAGAATTGCAGGAGCATGGGAGGTCGAGGCTGCAGTGAGCCAAGATCATACCACTGCACTCCAGCCTGGGCAAGAGTGAGACCCTGTCTCAAAAATAAATACATAAAGAATAGGCTTCAAGAGCTGCTATAAACTGAAGTAAGATCCTTGTGCCTGGGACCTGAGCCTCATGGAATGGCCTGTGCCTTTCTCTGCAGGAGAGGCCAGAGATCCCTGCTCCATTCACTTGGGAGTCACAATCCCATTCTCTGGCATTGTGGGGCACCATTCCCACATGCTGACGCGGAGAAACCAGAGGACCTACAGTTGGAACTTCTCAGAAATGGTGCTCCCTAGAGCCCCTGCTAGGCTAGAGAAAGAGGGATGCTCATGACAGCTGGTTTATTTCCCATGTAGCCTCTGCAGTCTCTGCAGTTCATCCTCCAGCTGATTCTTAAATCTCATCATGCCTATGAATCATTAGAGGCATTGGTGTAAATATGCACGTGTGGACCCACTCTCAGAGTTGTGATTCACTAGGTGTGGAGAAAAGGCCAGGATTTTTTTCTTCCTAAACGAGGATCCCAGATGTTTCTCAGGTTAGCTATGAACTGACCACACTTTCAGACACATAGTTCCAGAGGAAAAGGAGCCATAAAGCTGCCTTAGAACCTCAAGGAATGCACGGCTGGGACAGCCAGTTCGTGAGGGCGACAGTAAACAGGCTGGTGCCGTGGATGGCGCAGGCTCTGCTCAGCTGCAGCCCAGGTGGCTGGCTTCGGCTCTCTCCGACTTCCTCCCAACCTGTCTGCCATATGGCTACTTCCTTTTATCCCCAATCATCTTCTAAGAGAAGGTTTATTCTTGTTTTGTTCTGTCTGCGTTTTTACGTTTCTGACCACTTATACTGTTTTACATTATTCCAGTTTATATTTGGGCGTGTTCCCCTTCTCCTGCTCTTATGTCTCACCGCCAATTAGGACCTCACTGGTACCAGATCCCGGAAGAATTCCTGGGGCTTAGTTGGTTTTAGTAATTGTGATGAAGGGCAGTGATAAGCTATCCCTAGGATAATATCAAACACAACTTCATCCAACAAGTACGAGAACTGAAGGGTCCAACCAAGGACAGAACCATCTGAACAAGGCACATGTTCAGAAGCTGGAAACAAAGCACATTCCCAACACACCCAGACAGTATGGCTTCTCCCGCTTCCGGTGTCTCTCCCGGTCATATCGGTATCCCGGATAACAAGTACACAGCACTCGGCCAAAGTTGTCTGTGCATTGCTGTTCACAGGGAGCCTCGGCACAAACGTCGTAATCTGAAAAAGCAAAGTGAGAGCTCACGTCAACCACAGGAGGCGGCGGGGTAACCTGGCCCTGGCCTGGAAAGGACTTTCTGGGCTGGGCTCAAGGGCATGTGTGAAGTGTGGACAGATACACTTAGAAGGACAGGAACTCTTTCGGGCTGTGGGGCACCTTCTAAGAGTACTGCAATGGGTAACATACATGGCATCACATCACTCGTGATTTTCCCCCTAAGTCGCCTCATCATCCTTTGGTCTTTGTCACTATCCAAAGAGAAAAGACTCTTAAGAGGGCCAGATCAGATCTGCGGATTCCCTCGGGGGTGGGGTGCTGTTTTGTCTTGTTCCTCAACTGCTGTAGAGGCAGGGGACTCCACCTAGCAGAACACTAAACAAAGGCCAGCTGGGGTGACAGGCGTTGGCGTCATCATATGGGAGGAAGGGCTGGAAGTCAGGCAGGCTCAGAGAGGTAGGAAGGGGACTTTGTGTATACATGTCTGGACTCATGCTGCTAAAACCTGAGACTGGGTAATTTACAAAGGAAAGAGGTTTAATTGGCTCACAGTTCCACACATCTGGGGAGGCATCACAATCATGGCTGAAGGTAAATGAGGAGCAAAGCTGCTTCTTACATGGCAGCAGGCAAGGGAGTGTGTGCAGGGGAGCTCCCCATCAGATCTCGTGAGACTTATTCACTAACATGAGAACACCATGGGAAAGACCCGCCCCCATGATTCAATTACATCCCACCAGGTCCTTCCCATGACACGTGGGAATTATGGGAGCTACAATTCAAGATGAGATTTGGGTGGGGACACAGCCAAACCATATCACTGTGTAATAGAAATGTGCATGACTTATAAGAGAGCCAATGCTTATGTGTGTATACTGTATAAGTGTGCGTCCTGGCGGGTTGATCTCTCATGCTGAGAAGGGATTGGGTGAGTTCGAATGGTTAGAGGTCTCTTTCCAGCCCTCAGCCTGTGCAAACTGAGGTGGATACACTGCTACTCATAAAGAATTAGGGCATCTGCTCCTCTCAGTTCCCAGGAACTGATATGTAATGAGCCTCTGAAGGGACTTTGGCTCTAATGCAGTAGCTCAGGCACAACACTGACTCCCAGGCTGGAGCCAGCACCTCATTAATCCTTTGCACTATCTCCTCCAGGTGCTGACAGATAAACTATCCTTGGACACCGAGTGAGCCTGGCTTTGCTCCACCACATATGAAGGTGAACGGGTGGGCTGTCAGCTCCTGATGCAGGGAGGGTTTGTGTGACAAGTATTGTGCCATTCTCACGATAACCTGGAAAGCTGCCCTTGTAAAATACTCCTTCCCATGATTGTGATTTCAGGCCTGCTTTGCCTGCATGGTGTTCTGACCAACCCTGCACACTGTCTCTAGCTACACATTTCCTCCACTTGGCATCACCTCTAGGCAGCCAAGGTTCTGTGCTCTTTATGTTGGAGAGCATGATCCTGGCATAACTGGCTGTGAGCTTCCCTGTTGGCTATTGCCACCATTCCGCAGCAGCTGGGAAGGGGAAGGAGGAGGCAGAGAGGCTGTCAAAGTGTTTGAGTTGATCATGGTGCCTAACAAGGCAGTTCCCTGTCTCTCCTACCATTCCTGCTTCCCTGAGGAACCACTTCCAACTCTTCCAGCTGATTCTTTCTACACTCACTTCTGCATCTCTAAATAGCGGACTGCATTGCTTCTTTATTTTTATTTTAAATCCTCTCTAATGACTTCCAGTAACAGAGGAGATGCACTGAATTTTTTTATGGCCTCCTGTCCCCTGCAGTCATACCCATAACTTTCTATTCCCTCCATCTGGCCAATATAGTTATGATGAAATTTTGATGTGATAATCTTTAGTATTTATACCATAATGACAACATAAAAGCTATTCTTTGCTGAACCTGGAAGTATGCTTGAATTACTTGTACCTTCTTGAAGACCTTTTTATCTTCTCTGGAATTAAAAGAATTATCTTGTATATTTTTGGGGTGCCAGTTACTGAACTTTCTCTCTTAGCTTCAAACACCCACCTTCTTCTTCTATGAGCTACTTTGTGACTTGGGCTCTGGAGTCCACATTCCTTTGTCAGCTGCCAACCTCTTAGTTTCTGGCAGTGACACACATAGAGACACAGACAGAAACAGGGAGGCTGGAAGAGGAAGAAGGGATATCTGCCTTTTTCTGTTTTGCTTCCTGAGATTCCTATTCATGAAAGCCTAATATCAGCCTTTCTCTTCCATCCCACTAGCAGATTGTTTCAATAGCAGCTGCAAGCCGGGCATGGTGGCATGTGCCACCTCCGGAGGTTGAGGTGAGAGGCTGACTTGAGGCCAGGAGTTCAAGACCAGCCTGGGCAACATAGTGAGATCCTGTGTCTACCAAAAGGAATACAGTGGCAGCAAAATCCAGCTTGAATTTTTTCTAACACTTGCAAAAATCAGCCTCATTGTATCCCATTTCAGAGACATCAGCACCAGCCAGCCATCTGGTAGCCCCGCCTCCAAGGTCTGGGTCCCAGATCTACTAGTAACTTCCTCTAGGTTCTGAGAAATAGGGCTTGCTAGTCAGTACCTCTTCCTCAGAGTTTTGGGTCCTCCCAACTTCTAAGTTTTCACTGGGTCAATATCTTCTCTTTGTTTCCCTAGCCTAGAGGCGGTAGCTGCTTCCTGCAGTTGTTACCTCAGTGATACTTAGTTTTCCTTTTGCATTTTTGGTTCTCAATTACTAGTTAGCAGTTCTTTATATTAATTGCTTTCTGTTAAATAAGTGGCGAAGGGTCAGGCGAAGGTTTCTGGACAACTTCAATCTACATGTTCAGTTCTCTACAAATTGATCACTAATTCATCACCAGAGATCCCCTCAATTTTGCAAATCTCTTCTTATAGACATTTTTTCAAATTAATCTCAACTTGCTCTAATTAGGACTCTGTAGGTCTGCTGCATGGCAGCTACTACTCTTGGTCTTGAACTCCTCAGGTAATCCTCTTCTCTTAGCCTCCCAAAGTGCTGGGATTACCAGTACCGCACCCGGCCTGTAGCTGCATCCAGGAATGTGCATTCACCACGAACCTATGGATGCCCATCACCTCCCTCTCTCTTGTGTTGGATTCCTGTTTCCTGGATCCCACATGTATTAGTCTGTTCTCACACTGCTAATAAAGACATACCTGAGACTGGATAATTTACAAAGGAAAGAGGTTTAACTGACTCACAGATCCACGTGGCTGGAGAGGCCTTACAATCATGGAAGAAGGCAAATGAGCAAAGTCATGTCTTACATGGTGGCAGACAAGAGAGAGCTTGTGCATGGGAACTCTCATTTATAAAACCATCAGATCTTGTGAGACTTATTCACTACCATGAGAACCGTATGGGGGAAACTGCCCCCATGATTCAATTATCTCCACCTGGCCCTGCCCTTGACACGTGTGGATTATTACAATTCGATGTGAGATTTGGGTGGGGACACAGCCAAACCATATATCCACATCTTTCTCTCTTCCAGTTTACTCCCTCATTTTGGTGGAGAATATTCTCCATTGGCTTCCTGACTTAGAGCAGCAAATATGAGACAGCAACGCTTAAAAACTATAGCTTCCACTCATGAGTTAACATATTTCTTTAGACATTCTAGTTTCTTTTTGCCATCTGTTATGGTTAATGCTACAGGTCAACTTGGCTAGGCCATGGTACCCTGCTATTTAGTCTGGAGCAAGGTTCACCAGGAGGATATATATGCTCTGAATCAGTATCCAACATATGGTATGGTTTGTCCCATAACCAGGATTCACAGGTCCCAGAATCAAGGGTGGAAATGGGAGAGGCACCACTCACTGTCACCCGTACTGATCCACTAGCAAAATTTTTGCTTCCTTTTCCTGTAACTTTATGTTATATTGGCCCAGAGGGCTTAGTTTCAAAGGGAGGAATACTTCCAACAACAGAGGTAAAAATGATTCCATTGAACTGAAAATTAAGGTGCCACCTGGCCACTTTGGTCTCCTCATGCCTCTGCATCAGCAGGCAAAAAAGGGAGTTATTGTGCCAGCTGGGGTGACTGATCCTGGCTATCAAGGGGAAATTGTACTGTTATTCCACAACAGAGGGAAGAAAAATTTTCTGGAACACCAGAAACACCTTAGGTGGTCTCTTAGTAATTGTCACACCCTGTGATTAAAAAGTCAACAGAAGACAACAACTCAATTCAGGCAGGGCTAAAGTCTCAGATCCTTCAGGAATGAAGGTGTGGATCACCTTACCAGGTAGAGAAAGAACCATGATCAGGCAAGGTGCTTGCTGAGAGCAAAGGGAATATGGGTTCGGTAGTAGAAGGTGGCAGGTTACATATATCAGCTATGACCATGTGACAAGTTACAGAAAAAAAGCACTGTAAATTGTAATGAGTATTTCGTATCTTTCCATGGATTATTTCCATGTTTGTGTTTGTGCGTGTGCATCTGCATGCCAATCTTTGTTTTCTTCCTTCTTTTATCCTCTTATCATATGTCATAAGATGTAGTGACTTTATATCACAGTATTTAAATACTGTTAACTTTACATCACAGTATTTACATTAAAGCATATCAAGGAGATGCTGGAAAATTCAGTGCCACAGGACTTCATACCCTCTTCTGGGTAAAGGGTTAGTGTGTTTCATGCGGGATAGTTGTAGCATGTCAGATGAACATACAACTTTGTTATTGCCTGTATCTGGAGATTAGGTATGGTTTAAGGAGAGGCGTATGGGTACCAAGTTGACAAGGGGTAGATTTGCGATAATTTTATGTGTCATCTTGGCTAGGCCAAAGTATCCAAATATTAGGTCAAACGTTATTCTAGGTGTTTCTGTGAAGATATTTTTAGATGAGATTAACATTGAAATCAGTAGACTTTGAGTAAATCAGATGACCCTCCATAATGTGTGTGGGCCTCATCCAATCAGGTGAAGGTCTTAATAGAAAAAAACATGACCTCCCCTCCCACACCCCGCCAATCTAAGGGGGACTTCTGGCCAGCAGACTCCAACTGCAACTCCTCCCTGGATCTCTTGCCTGCCAGCCTACACTGAAGACTTTGGACTTGCATCTCCACAATCTCATGAGCCAATCCCTTTAAAAAAGTCTCAATCTCTCCCTCAGTCTCAGTCTCTCCCTCTCTCTCCATACATAGAAAATCAAAATCAAAATTGGTTCTATTTCTCTGGAGAACCTTAATATACAATATTTTCTGAAATCCTGCATTTGTACTTTGCATTCTCTGGGGATAGAAACAATTATGACTAAAGATATCTTTAGTAAAAGAAACAATCACTGACTTTTTCCCACAGATTAAAACAAATCTGCTATGAAAAGTGTTCTAGCAAAAATGACAAAACAACTTTCAGCATGTGTGACCACTTTTCCTGAAAATATTCAGTTCTGGGTTATGTTAATCATAGGCGCTGTAGTTCCTTTAGGATGAGGGAGACGAGTTTTAAGACCTAGATGTTTGAAACCACTAACACTGAAAGAAACTCTAAGTATGTGGTATCCACGCAATGTGTTTTTAATTAGGTTGGGCAAGGTCTTTAGATAAGATCTTGAACCAAAGGGCCTAAAACTTAATTTTCTTTGCAGTCTGCCAAACTGCAACATAAAGGACACAGCTGGTGATTGAGAAAAGCTGATATAGAAAGAAATGCAATTGTTGTGACTTTTGTGGGTTTACCCATCATGCTATAACCAACAGAATCGACTGGCAGAGAGAAATTCAGCTTAGAGAAACCCAAGACCACATCAGCCATCACACGTGGAGCGGCTCCCAGCCAGCCTTCCTACGGCAGCTTCCTCAAAGGTCGCAGCTATGATTCAAGGAACTGTCTCATCCTTCCACTGAAAACAGCAATAAATGGGAGGGATTCATCTGCTTCTAAATGATCAAAAATGGTGCTCTATGAGATAATGCAACAGAATTAGCTTGGCTGGGCTCTCGATCTTCTACAGAGATCTGGCTTCTTGGAAAAAGGTGAAGAAAACTATTTCACATTCCCCACCCATCTCACCCCAGCCCTGAACAAGCTTAACCCCATGCCCTTCAAACAAAGTCTTTAGTGCTTTCTGTGTCAGGGCTCTGCCTGGAACCCACTGCAGTCCTCTACTTTCTACTTGTTTAAGTCCTGGGCAGTCTTCCTTGATAACATGGTCTCACTTCTCCCCTCATTTCCAAGACCCTCTTTGACTGCCCTGGGCCTCTGTGTATGTGTCCCCTCTGAACACTTCCTGCTTTGCATGTCTCTATTGCACACATTGCAGTTATTACTAACAATGACAATAGCAGCAATAACAGCAGCCACCATTTATCAAGCATGTAATAAGAACCAGCCTGTGTTCCAAGTGCCTGACATGTGGCAAAATTCTTAAAACCATCATTTGACCCACATACTAATACTACCCTGTAAGAACCAAGGCTTAGAAAGTAACTTGAACTTGCCCAAGGTCACAGCTATTAGTAGGACATAGAAGCATGATTAAAATCCAGGTCTATCTGATTCTATCTGCTCCCCATCCTGGCTTCTCAACTTGAATGCGTGCAACTTGAGAGCTGGGTCCCTGCCTTACTTTGTATCTGTATCTGAGTGCTGGGTTGAACACTCAGGTCATGTTTGCTGATGGGCATGTAAAGGGACTTAAAGTTTAGCAGGTGAAAGGCAGGTAAAGAAAGCAAGTGGAGAGGTCAAGGGAGGAGGGCTAGTTCTAACTGTGTATAAAATGCTAATTGGGGGATTATAGCCCATGAATCATAAAACCTGAAATGCTATATAAGAATGACTCAATGTGTGCAAACACATCATGTAATGATCAGACACTGGACATTACATATAACAAAATTGGCATCAGAAAAATTTAATGCCAAAAAAAATTTAATGCCAAAAAATATGCACAGATGGCACAGATAATCAGACACAGATAGCACCTATATTCCTTCAACATCTAAAGTTGATAGACTTTGAGTGATTAGTTGTGAATAAAGTGACACAATCTTTTTTATATTACATACCTTCTGGGATGCATTGTCCAAGAACAAATTTATATCCTTTGCAGCACTTTTTCCTAAGAGACAAACAAATATTTAAAATATAATATTAGGTTAAAAATAAAATTCTTTTCAGTTATTGTTT
Source organism: Macaca mulatta (assembly GCF_049350105.2). Classification (NCBI taxonomy): domain Eukaryota; kingdom Metazoa; phylum Chordata; class Mammalia; order Primates; family Cercopithecidae; genus Macaca; species Macaca mulatta. Next base: position 21,528,390 of record NC_133423.1, on the reverse strand, counting down.
TTTGAATGAAATAACCTGTGCCCAGGAAACATTGAGGCATAAAGCAAAGTAGGGGCAAAGTATTTTTAAGGCAATCTGGGATTAAAAGAAAAAATATCAATAATACATGACCACATTTTCTAATACCGGGATATTCTTTCTGCTACATAATATATGAAATCAACATTTTGAATCCTATGAAATTAAATAATTAACTCAGACTTCAAGATACTTATATTAAGCAATTAAAGGAGTATAGGACACAAATAGGAAAAGGACCTTTAAGGATGACCAGGCCTCTCATTCCACAGGCCAAAGAGATACAACTCGTTTATTATAACAATTAATGAATCATAATAACAATACTTGGCTAATTATAACATAATGATTGTTAATTGTAATATAACAATAATTAGGTAGTCAACTATTAAGGCAGAGACTGGAACCCAAACATTCTGATTCTCATTTGAGTGATTTTTTTTAAAAAACACTTGTACCATATAAGAGACCGAAAGGTACCTAAATGATCCGAATTTAAAATACAGCGAACAGGTCATTCCTAACATAAACATTCAATACTTACTCCACTTCAACCAAGCTAAGTTAACCAAGTTAACTACCTGCTAGAAGAAAAATATTTACACTCTCTGAATGAATACAGCAAGATGCAGACTCTCTACAACATAACATGTACAAATGTGACCCATTCTCAAAGAGAAGACAATCAATGCTGCAATCTCCAAGATAACCCATATGTTGGAATTATTAGACTTTAAAGTAGCTATTTAACTGTGTTCAACTACATAAAGGAAAATATACCTGCAATGAACAAAACAGAAAATGTCAACAGAGAAACTACTAAAAGAACAAAACAGAAATTATAGAACAAACAGATCTGAAATTTATAAACATGCTGCTGGATGTGCTTAACAGAAGAATGGAGAAATGATGCAGGAAAGAATTTGTGAATTTGAAAATAAATGAAATAAATGAAATAAATGAAATAAATAAGTGAATATTATCCAATCTGAAGGAAAGAGAAAAAAAGACTTAAAAAAGGGAACAGAGACTTGTGGGCTAATATCAGAGGTCTAAGGTCTGGTACTTGGAGTTCTAGAGGGACAGGAGACAGTAAATGGAGCAGAAAAATATATTTGAAAAAACAATGGCTGAAAACTTCCAAAATGTAGTGAAAGAAATACATTTTCAGATTAAAGAAGTTTAGCAAGGCCGAAACGGCTAACTACACACATACACAAAATGCCTACAGATGTCATAGTCACGTTGCTGAAACCGAAAGAGAAAATCCTGAAAGCAGAGAAAAATTACACATGATATACAGGGAAAGGATGATTTTAATAACCACGAACCTCTCATCAGAAAACCACAGTAAACAGAAGACAGTGATATGACATCCTTTGAGTGCTGAGAAAACAAACTTGTTCAACCCAGAATATGCAGTGAAAATACCCTTCAAGAATGAAGGTGAAATGAAGACATTTCAGATTATAAATAACTAAAAATTCATTGCCAGCAGACCTGTGCTAAAGGGAGTTATTCAGGCTATCAGGAGATGACACTAGAGGGAAACGTACATCTTTAGGAAGGAATGAAGAACATTATAAATGTAAATATCTGAGTACATATAAAGAATTTTTAAGTTCTGGATACATGTGCAGCACATGCCGGTTACATAGGTACACATGTGCCATGGTGGTTTGCTACACTCATCAACCCATCACCTAGGTTTTGAGCCCCATGTGCATTAGGTATGTGTCCTAATGCTCTCCCTCCCCTTGCTCCCCATCCCTCCACAGGCCCGAGTGTATGATGTTCCCCTCCCTGTGTCCAAATGTTCTCATTGTTCAACTCCCACTTATAAGTGAGAACATGCGGTGTTTGGTTTTCTGTTCCTGTGTTCGTTTGCTGAGTGATGGTTTCCACCTTTATCTATGTCCCTGCAAAGGACATGAACTCATTCTTTTTTATGGCTACATAGTATTCCATGGTGTATGCCAGTTAGAATGGCGATCATTAAAAGTCAGGAAACAACAGATGCTGGAGAGGATGTGGAGAAATAGGAACGCTTTTACACTGTTGGTAGGAGTGTAAATTATTTCAACCACTGTGGAAGATAGTGTGGCAATTCCTCAGGGATCTAGAAATACTGTTTGACCCAGCAATCCCATTACTGGGTATACATCCTAAGGATTATAAATCATTCTACTATAAAGATACACGCACACATATGTTTATCGCAGCACTATTCACAATAGCAAAGACTTGCTCTTAATTTCTCAAAGCAAAAATAATAACAGACATTGTCTTGCAAGGTTTGTAGTTGCATGTAGTTGCAATAAATATGACAACTGTAGGAAAAAATGGCAGATGGTTAAATGGACCTATATGGTTACAAAGTCCCTACATTTTATGTAAAATAGCAAAACATTGGCATTTCTGCTGGAGCTAATGTTTCCTTTGTCTCATTGTCTCCTGCTCCCATTACTTTCCCCTTTCCTTGCCTTCACCACTTCCATCATCATACACAAGAAGCTGAGAATTAACCACTGTATAGTGGATCTGCAAATCTCAAGAACATACCCCAAGATATTTTGACTATAAAGGTTAAATGACCATTTTGAAGAAGTATTTTTTGGTAACTATTAAAAACATAAGATTCAAGGTTATTCCTACTGCAACATCATTCTCGCTCATTTGTGTTTGGGCATGCTTTCTAGGAAGAGAAACTGAGTTAAACGCAGTCTACCACTGGGAACTGCATGTCACCTACAGCCTGTCATGTCACCTGTGTGAACACACCATTTGCATATCAAGGTAGAGAAAGGAGCACAAACCACTGATTTGGGAAATCAGACATTATCTGTGTCTTAAAACAAGTTTCAGTTTTGTCGAATAATCAGAACTTTCACGTAGGTTAGATAAGGTCTTCTAAGAATTTTGACACACTTAATTTTTTTCCATCACATTTTAATAAAAATTTAAGATCATTATTTTCTACTCCTTCAAATTAGTATAATGTGATTATATTACAGGTTGAGTAACCCTCATCTGAAATACTTGGAACCAGAAGTGTTCGGATTTCAGATTATTCGGGAGTTTGGCATATTTGCAGAATACCAGCTGAGCATCCCCAGTCCAAAATTCTAAAATCTGAAATGTTCCAATGAGCATTTCTTTTGAAAATGTTTCAAAATTTTGGATTAGGGATGCTCAACCTGTATTGGTCAAATTAATTTGCTGCACTACAATTTGGTCTCCCAGGTAAATTACCATTCCTAGGAGAAACTTAAGTAATCTCTTCCTGAAACAAAATTTATAAAAATTTGATAAAATCCATAATTAGTTTTATGTGGAATTTATGAAAAGTTCATTTTTTTTTTTTTTTTTTTTTTTGAGATGGAGTCTTGCTTTGTCGCCCAGGCTGGAGTGCAGTGGCCAGATCTCAGCTCACTGCAAGATCCGCCTCCCGGGTTTACGCCATTCTCCTGCCTCAGCCTCCCTAGTAGCTGGGATACAGACGCCCGCCACCTCGCCCGGCTAGTTTTTTGTATTTTTTAGTAGAGACGGGGTTTCACCTTGGTAGCCAGGATGGTCTCAATCTCCTGACCTCGTGATCCGCCCGTCTCGGCCTCCCAAAGTGCTGGGATTACAGGCTTGAGCCACCGCGCCCGGCCCATATGATTGTTAAAAGTCAAATTTGGTAACAGAAATTCTGAAGCACTGAAGCATAACTGGGTACAGCAATGCCACTTCATTCTTCTCCCTGTAACATTTCTCGCATGCAATCCAGTGGTGGTAGATATCTTACTTCAAAAGCATATAAAGTATGCTTTCAATATAAAAACAGTGGTATTTGGGGATGCTATCAAAACAGACTTGAGTGATACAGCTAAGGTCCCCCTGCCTGAACTGGCATTCCCAGCATAGATTAATTTGACATTTTATGTTAGAAGGAAATCATCCATCCATCCAATTTACCAATATGAATGATGTGTGGCAGTGTCCAGAGTGCTCTTATTAGACATAATTTTCCAACTTGTCAAACTAAATTATAATTTTACTTACCAAGAGAAGCCCATGAAGATATAAATTTATGATGAGGTACCAAAAGTACAGGGTCTACCTTTCTTTTTTTTTTTTTTTTTTTTTTTTTTTGAGACGGAGTCTCGCTGTCACCCAGGCTGGAGTGCAGTGGCCGGATCTCAGCTCACTGCAAGCTCCGCCTCCCGGGTTCCCGCCACTCTCCTGCCTCAGCCTCCCGAGTAGCTGGGACTACAGGCGCCCGCCACCACGCCCGGCTAGTTTTTTGTATTTTTTAGTAGAGACAGGGTTTCACCGGGTTAGCCAGGATGGTCTCCATCTCCTGACCTCGTGATCTGCCTGTCTCGGCCTCCCAAAGTGCTGGGATTACAGGCTTGAGCCACCGCGCCCGGCCGGGTCTACCTTTCTATTCCATGAAACTTAAACTCTGTCTAGTTTTCCATAGTTTAAAAAAGTCCAAGCTCCTAGCAACCGGAAGGAAAACTGGCTTGAGTATTCATTAAAATTTCACGGTTATTACTTACTCCATTACTTGAGGCTGTCCTACAGAAAACTATAAGAGGAAGGAAAGTACTGGATGATTTGAAACTCCAGTGATTCAGGAGAAAGCTGGATACAAGGGGGAAAAACCCACGTGTTTTTGATAATCAAATCGAACATCACAGTTAAACATATGGTTTTATTTGTCTGTTTCTATTTTAATGCTGCATTTAAGATATAACCTCTGAGCTGTTTGATGGCATTTTAAAGTTCATGCAAATCAATATGATCCTTTACAATCTCTCTTTCCACATCCAAGATATTAAAGTTGGGCACTGTGACCTTTATGAGCATTTCAAGGGTTTAGCACTGTTCATGCAGCGGAGTGAGAAGAAACCTGTCATTTGCTTTTTCATGAAATCAAATAATGAAGTGATTTGATATGCTTTCAAAAGGCTATGGAACTCCATCACGAGAAGATCTGAGTTTCAGGATGAGCATGCATCATTTAAATACCTGCTTAGCTAAGAATTAATTTCCCCTCTGGGTTTTTTCATTGCATAACTGACCTCAGCTCTCTGCTCAAGGCAAGGAGTTGTGAGACGGCAGTGCATCCTTCTGTCTTCCCTAGAGTTCCTGAGAATACATTATTCTGCATGTTAAACACCCATCAATCATAAATCACCATTTAAAATAAATAATGAAATATTCTGAAGCATTAAAAAAATAAACACTGGTTGCACATGTTATACCGTTTCAAAGATTACTTACAACATTATTTATGTACAACAAAGTTGAGACGGCCAAAGCGAAATCTTGTTATGAAAGTATGGGCACTTGTTAGATCTAACTACAAACACTGCTGTATGGTTTTTATCTTTAGAAAAACAAACTAAGATGGGGAAAGCTCGTGTGATTCTGGGGAGACAATCATTCTTAATACACTTCACGTGTGGTAGCTTGGTTTTCCAAATACAAATACTTTTCTCACTTCTTGGCAAGGGGAAGTGATTAGATGGTTGTTACAAAGAAAGGGTTTTCATTATTATACCTTGTAATCAAGAAAGTCTGTAGAGTTTTCCCCTGGGTGCCCCTGAGTATAAACACATGTAAAAAAAATAATAATAAAAGTCATGCAGGCAGAAATACACCCCTCCAGCAAGGTGTGTGTGTGAGTTTTTGGAAGGAAAAACTACACCAGAAAAATGAAGATAACAGAGATTGCATCATCAGACTGTCTGCTGGTCATTATGTTAGAGACTAGAAAAGAATTTTAAAAATAACTTCCTATAGTATTAGAAGACTAAAAGTGACCATGAAAGGTCAAGTGAATTGGCCGACAAATATCTGCACCCTTGCTGCAATGCAAGGGTAAATTGTTCTATGATTTATTTGGGATTTTCCTTGCATGGCTGCTTATTCATGCACCAGATAAATCAGATTTTTTTTTATTTATTTATTTTTTGAGATAGAGTCTCACTCTGTTGCACAGGCTGGAGGGCAGTGGCATGATCTCGGCTCACTGCAACCTTTGCCTCCCAGGTTCAAGCGATTCTCCTGCCTCAGCATCCTGATTAGCTGGGATGACAGGCACCCGCCACCACATTCAGCTTATTTTTGTGTTTTTGGTAGAGACAAGGTTTCACCATGTTGGCCATGCTGGTCTCGAACTCCTGACCTCAGGTGATCTGCCTGCCTGGGCCTCCCAAAGTGCTAGGATTACAGGCATGAGTCACCATGCCTGGCCTGATTTTTTCTTTCTAATGAGAGAGGAAACTGCGTTTTTGAGAGTATTTGAGAGTCCTTGGTGTTAAGGTAATATGTAATGAATGGAGCATTGGCTTTGGGGTCAACAAATGTGGGCTACAATTTTGGCTCTGGCATTTACAGAGCTAGGGATGTGACCTTGGGCTTGCTCCTTAATCTTGCTGAGCTTCAGATTCCTCATGGACACAACATGAATAAATAATATCTGCCTTATGCGATTGTTGATGGGATTACAGTTAATGTAAGAAAGGTGCCTAGCACAGGGCCTGGCTTGCAGTCAGAAGAGTGGTCTAGCTGCAGTTTTATGAATACAGCAAGCAAATGGCAAAAGCAACTCTTCCCAGTTGCTTTCATCTTATGACTTATCTCTTTTCTTCCACCTCTTATTCAATGGCAGACAAATCTTTTCTTCTGAAAACAAAATAGGGGAAGAAATAGGGAGGAAGAAAAGTAAGGGGAGAAACTTTTGATTTCAAGAGGCTGGAAAAGAAATGTCATATTGCTTTCTTCTTTTACAAGTTAGCCCCAAATAATGAAAACCAGAAATAAAAATGCAAGCCCCATAGCATATGGATTTAGGAGACTTCTCTAACCCTGAAACACAATGTATGAACATGGCAAAAGGATTGTGCGGGGTGGAATAACTTCAAACCTGGCAGGCTCCAGGGGTAGCTACCGTGGAGAAGCCAGCCAGCCCTCCCTGCGGAACCTCAGCAAGGCTTAGCAACCAGAAGCACCAGCTGTTAAGGAAAGTGGAGACCAGGGTGCAGCAAGATGATCTCCAAGCCTGGTGAGAAGGAAGACTTCCATCTTTCTCCCCAACCCCAAAGCAAGCAGCCCCTATCCTTTTCCTACTGCAACAAGAAGCAAGAGGTATATTCTTTTGGAAAACTATACCCAAATAAAACAAGGAAACCTCAAACCTACCTATTTATTCATTTACGTGTAAGCTTGTTTTTACCAAATCTCAGTGACAATATTAAGAGAATCATAAAAAGCATATCCAAGAAACTCCAGACTCTGGGCTACCAAGCCAGAGAGCTGAGCAGAACCTGTCCTTGAGTAGGTAATCCTGGTCAGGCACACAGAAGTCCCAAATGCTTTTAAAGAACCTCTTCAATTTAATATTTCATTCCAAAGCAACGAGCTCCTTCTGATGAAGGCTTCTAAAGGCACACTAGATGGTGGCTTCCTCACACTGTCAACTACTCAGGCCTAAATGGAGACTTCCGAGACACAAAGACTGAAGAACCCAATTTGCATAACTTTCATCATTCCAGCCACACTGTGGCATGCCTAAGAAGGGAGTCTGGAAGAGAGTTTTTGCCAGGAAGTGGCAACATGATCCCCTGGGGCTAATTTTAAAAGGCTGAGGGTTTAAAAGTGGTCCTGATTTTTTTTGTAAAGTTTTTTAGTATGAGGAATCTTTCGTTTCAATGTTCTTCCCTTGCTGAAATCTTTATTGAGCTTTGCATGACTTTGTGTGAACTACTAGAATTCCTTTTACACTACATCCCCTGAGAATAGAGCTGAATAAAATCACTGGTCTCACATCTGAGCATGCTTGGTTCCAGCCTTTTAGCCAGAAAGACTGCTCCTCCCAGGCAAATGTAAGAGCATCATGGTCACTACAGCAATCACTAAGAGAAAACTAAAAACAAAATCTTCCTCCACCCACCACCACCAAAACCTGCCTCTTTGTTCATCTACATTGTAAGCTTGTTATTACCAAATCTCAGTGGCAGTATTAAGAGAATCACAAAAAGCTTGTTAGGCATAACTTGCTAACATGTACAGTTACTGATGGTCAAGATCAAATGAGAAAAACAGTATAATGGTACCTGAAAAAAATTAAAGATAGAATTACCACATGATCCCGTAACTCCACTAATGGATATATAGTCAAGAGAATTGAAAGCAGGGACTCAAACAGATATTTGTACACCACTGGTCATAGCAGCATTATTCACAGTAGCCAAAAGGTAGACACATCCCAATGACCATCAATGGATGAACGGATAAAAAGGTGGTGCATACATACAATGGAATATAGTTCAGCCTTAAAAAGGAAATTCTGATGCATGCTATAACATGGATGAACCTTGAAGACATCATGCTAAGCAAAATAGGCCTAACACAAAAGGAGAAATATGGCATGATTTCACTTATATGAGGTACCTAGAGTATCCAAATTCAAAGAGACTGGAAAAATGGAAGGGTGGTTGCCAGGGACTGTAAAGACGGAGTTAATAGGAAGTTACTGGGTAATGGATACCGAGTTTCAGTTTGGGAAGATGAAAAATTCTGGAGACGGATGGGGGTGATGGATGCAGAACAATGTGAACGTATTTAATGCCCCTGAATTTTACGGTTAAAAGTGGTTAAAATGGTAAAATTTACATGTTATTTTTGCCACACACACGTACACGCAACAATCAAGTGAAGAAGTAATACAGTTGAAGTCATTCCTCTAATCATTAAAACCCTGGTCATGGTATCATCTGGGCTTTCGCTGCTCAAATTACAGAAAAGTAAAAAGCATATGTGGGAGGGTTATTAAACGGGGCTAAGGTAACAACCAGAAGGTACTCATTCCAACAGGGCGCAAGTGATGATTTTTTCATAAATTAATCAAATACTTCCTCAAAAAACAGAAGACCTGGAAGTCTGGGCCCTGGGCCTTGGGAATGTACTTCCCAGGTGTGAATCTGGGCTCTGCTGCTTTCCAGCTTCAGTCCTTAGATAACTGACTTTAAGTTCTTCTAACTCAACTTCCTCATCTGTCAACTGGGATAGTAACACTATTCACCCTACAAGTTGGGGTGAGGGTTACAGGAGTTTAAAGGCATCTAGAGCTTGGTAAGCGCTGGCATGCATGAAGCCTAACAGCAAATGTAAAAAGACATCTGCTGTTTTTCCTGCTGCGTCTCCCACACTGAGCCCATCTGAAGGACACTGAGCGCTGCAAGCAGGGACATCAGGATGCGAGGAACCCCTGCTACAGTCTAACTCCCACAGGCCTGGCTTGAAGTGAAAAGTTGCCAGTCCTCAGTGACAGCCAAACAGGGACCAGGGTCTCAACCATATGTGTTTCCATGTTCACTCCTGTTCAAAGACATAATAATTTTACTGGCTAGAAAGAGAAGTGAAACCTCTTAGGCTGCTAAAGCATTTGACTTCCTATGATCAATGTGATATCCATCTCAATGATTAAAGACAAATGATTGGTTCTCTGTTTACTGAAAGCAGGCCCAGAACTTATAGATGTCAACAGCAGCGCACACTACAAGGCTGAGAACATGTGTGCTGGTTCTGACAGTCCTCTCTATCTCCCTGGCATATCAGTGTGCTTCAGACCCACGGGTCAATGTCCTCAGCAGACACAGACACTCGGATGGCCAGAGTTTCAAGGTGCTTTGGAGAAAAGAACCCTGGAATGATTAACTTTCTTTTTTTTCTTTTTTCCTTTTTTTTTTGAGATGGACTCTCGCTCTGTCACCCATGCTGGAGTGCAGTGGTGCAACTGCAGCTCACTGCAACCTCTGCCTCCTGGGTTCCAGCGATTCTCCTGCCTCAGCCTCCCAAGTAGCTGGGATTACAGGCATGTGCCACCATACCCAGCTAATTTTGTATTTTTAGTAAAGACGGGGTTTTGCCATATTGGCTAGGCTGGTCTCGAACTCCTGACATCAAGTGATCTCTACACCTCAGTTTCCCAAAGGGCTGGGATTACAGACATGAGCCACTGCGCCCGGCCCTGATTAACTTTCTCTTGGCAACCAAGTCTTTGAACCCAGTCTTCCATCTTTATCTCCCTAAATGAGTTTTCTACCTTGTCTACCCTCATTATCTTGCTTGCTGGCTGCCTTTTCCTTAGTTCAAATGAGAAGCAGATCATCACCGAAATATAAGGAAAAAATGTAACAAATTTAAAAAGGTAGGCTTGATATTACCTTTGCAAAAAATAAAACGCGATTATATTGTATATGTATATACTTATATACACATAAGTAGTGAGATTTTTTTTTTTGAGATGGAGTTTCCTTTTGTCACCCAGGCTGGAGTGCAGTGGCGTGATCTTGGCTCACTGCAACCTCTACCTCCTGGGTTCAAGCGATTCTCCTGCCCCATCCTCCCAAGCAGCTGGGACTACAAGCGCCCGCCACCACGCCCAGCTAATTTTTTGTATTTTTAGTAGAGACGGGGTTTTGCCATGTTGGGCAGGCTGGTCTCAAACTGCTGACCTCAGGTGATCTGCCTGCCTGGGCCTCCCAAAGTGCTGGGATTACAAGCGAGAGCTACCGCACCCAGCTGAGATACTTATTTTTACATAACAAAATAAAGGCTAATTTGGAGATTCACCAAGGTATTCACAAGAGGTTCTGTTTATGCAGGTGCGATAAAAGATATTCCCCATTTTTTCTGCATATTTTCTGAATTTTCTATAACAAGCATGAATTGATTTTGTAAGAAAAAATAAAGGAACTAATAAAGTAATCATTATTTTTCAAAGTCTTTTGGTATATTTCAAATGCCAGGCTTGGCAATGGCTTCAGAAACTTCTGGTTTTGAAACTGGGTAAGGAATGATGTTCATGAATGCATGTTTGGCACGACTATATACAGGCATGTCTGCGCCAATCATGATTCACTTCGCCAACCCAAAACAGCAACATTTTAAACAAAGTCATTGTTGTGACCAGCTACGTTTCAACCGAACGGCTTTTGACCAAGTCACCTGGAGCCAACATATGGTAATCAGTAAGAAACTGCTTTAGGAAACCATAGTATCATTTAGTAGGATATTCATTATTCTTACTTTTTTCACCTAAAATAACTGGCTTACTAGAGGTTTACTTTACATAAGATTTTAATGGAACAACTTTCTCCTTTGTAAGACATGTTTAAACCAACAAATCTCTGCTCTCATTTATTTCCATGGTGACTAATTTTTGGAAGCACTGATGGTTGTGAATCTTACTCTGAGGGTCATTGTCTGGAGACAGCACATGAGAGACTATTCCTTGGCAGCAATGTGGTTCACTGCCAACAGTAACAATTGTGGGATCCAACACCCAAAGACCTGGGCATTTATTTATTTTGACTTTATCCTTAGCTCTCTGAGCATTTTAGGAATACCTGAATAACTATTAGTAATGCTACAATGGCATTTATCAAGCAAATCATATCTTCAAGCATTGCATTATATACGATAAACTGAGCAATATAACAAAAATTGTCCACCATGGTTGCCAAGCATCCTGGAAAGTTTCTGAACTGCCCCCTTGCCACCTCGCTCTCTCACACTGTAAATTTTCTCTGCAAGTCTGCCATTGCTCCTCCACCTTTTTCCCTTCCTCGAAGGGTGGATCCATTCATAGGCTTTATACCCTCACCTTTCTGTTCATGGCTCTCTCCTAAGCTGCAAATGCGGGCATTTTAGTTGCCTTCATTTTTCTTGCCTATATTTTCTAAGTTTTTAAAGTAATTATTACATTATTACTTTTGGAATGAGAAAATATTATATTTTGAAACTAATAGAAAAAAAATGGCCAGGCGTGGTGGCTCATGCTGGGAATCCCAGCATTTTGGGAGGCCAAGGTGGGCCGATTGCATGAGCTCAGGCGCTCAAGACCTGCCCGGGCAACATGGTGAAATCCCATCTCTACCAAAAATACAAAAATTAGCTGGGTGTGGTGGCGCGTGCCTGTAGTCCCAGCTACTCGGGAGGCTGAGGCAGGAGAATCACTTGAGCCCAGGAGGCAGAGGTTGCAGCTGAGCTGACATTGCACCACTGGACTCCAACCTGAGCAGCAGTGTGAGACTCTGTCGCAAAAAAAAAAGTCTCATGGTCTATTCCCCTGCTAAGGTGGAACAGAAAAGCATTCTGGTGGGCACTTTGGGAGGCCAAGGTGGGTGGATTGCCTGAGCTCAGGAGTTCAAGACCAGCCTGGGCAACACGGTGAAAGCCTGTCTCTACAAAATTACAAAAAATTAGCTGGGTATGGTGGCAAGCACCTGTAATCTCAGCTACTCAGGAGGCTGAGGCAGTAGAATCATTAGAACCTGGAAGGTGGAGGTTGCAGTGAGCCAAGACTGTGCCACCGCACTCCAGCCTGGGCAACAGAGCGAGACTGTGTCTCAAAAAAACAAAAAGGAAAAAAAAAGAAAAGAAAAAAGAAAAGCATTCTTGGTGTAGCCAGAGGTCTATGGCAAGTAATCCACATGCATATTTTAAAATATTGCCTTCTATTTTTTTCCCCTCTGGTAGAAGCCCCAAATTACCTACACCAGCTGCGTTTTCAGGTCACTAGTGTGACAGCCATTTTCCCATATCTGCTATTCCCTTTTTTCTATGGTCACCGAAATCCAAATTACACCTGGGCACATAACCACCCAGAATTAAGGTAACATTTCCCAGCCTCTCCTCCCACCAGGTATGGTCTTACGGATTAGACTGACCAACAGGATGTGAGTGACAGACGGTCTGCAACTCCCAGGCAGTGCCCTTAAATAGAAGGGACACATGCCCTCCCCTCCTTCCCCTTCTCCTTCCCATGAGTGGGAATGTGATTGTGGAGGCGATGAGCCATCCTGGACAATGTAAGGTTAATGTCCTAGTGACGTGATCAATACACAAGGAACCTGTGTACATGACACCACTTGGTTGTGCATAAGAGAAAAATATTTCCATCTTATTTAAGCTATTCTTTTTGGTTTCAATTACAGAAGCCCAACACACATCCAAAGCCAAAATGACAAAAGGAAATGGACCCACGGAAGAAAGGCCACTGAAATTCAGAGTCCGTGCACCTAAAGAGGCCCAGACAAGATGTGGCCTTTATTTTGCCCCAGGAACAACTGTGCATGGAGCCCTTGAGCCTTACAGAATGCTGACTCTTGAAGTGTAAATGTCGAGAACCTTCCTTGTAAATTATCCATTGTGAAAGGAGGCTCTGCTTTCACAGGGCTCTGATCCTTCCTCCCAGCACACTGTAGGCAGTTGCACTGGCACTGGGCCCCTTTCTGCTGCAGTTCACTGTGTAAATGTGGCGTTTCCACGGAGAGAGATCAGTACAGGAATCTGTAAATACAATGTGCTGATTTCAAGTTTTGTCCACAGGTGAGTCACTTGGGAATTTAATGGGACAGTCTTAAAGGAAAGAGTTTCACTTGTAATGACTTTGAGAAGACACAGAGGAAACTGATCTGAGATAGTCTTTCTTAGGTTAGTTAATCATGATGTGACAGATCCCATTCCTCACATGCATAAAATCCTCAAGGACAATGAAATACAATGGACATTAATTCAGGCCTACGTCACTGGAAGGAGAAATTCATATAACACCAAAAGTAGGATTTCTACTTTAAATCATTTACAGATGAGAGGAGGAACCTTCTACTTGTTTTAAATTCTGAACTTCACAGTGGCCTAATATCACAGTAAAAATTTCTATTCTGATCAGTTAAAAACTGGAAATACTGAGTTTGACTTAAACGAGAACTTACTGTATACCAAGATAAGCATTTTCCAACTTTTTTTTTTAAACAGGTGAGAAGCTGGAGCACAGAGCACTTCAGTTGTTAAAATTAGTAGCTAAGTCAGGACATGAGCCCAGGCTGCTGGACTCCAGAGCCCACCTCTTCCCTGAAGCGCGTGTTGCACAGGAGACATAGATTAGTAAGATTTACATTTGGTAAACAAGCAATGTGGGAAAAACAGATATGCTTAGTGGTATGGTTTGACTGTGTCCCCACCCAAATCTCATCTCGAATTGTGTCTCCCACAATTCCCACGTCATAGGAGGAACCCAGTAAGAGGTAACTGAATCACGCGGGTAGGTCTTTCCCATGCTGTTCTTGTAATAGTGAATAAATCCCATGAGATCTGATAATTTTTAAAAAAACAGGATTTTTCCCTGTACAATCTCTTTCTCTTTGCCTGCCGCCATCCATGTAAAACGTGACTTGTTCCTCCTTGCCTTCCACCATGATTGTGACGCCTCCCTAGTCATATGGAACTGTAAGTCCATCAAACCTCTTTCTCCCCAGTCTCAGGAAGTAGCATGAAAATGGACTAACACACCTGGCTAGGGATACACAAGACAGAGCAATACAAGCTTCATAACAGAAGTGTAATGTATCCTCTCAGTACAGAGGATAAACTCAATTTCAGGAGCCAGGGAAATACTTAGCTTGGAGTTGCCTCTGCCCCAGAAACATATACATAAGGGGCACCCATCCTCATTCACTACCAGCCCTGCCCCTCCAGTGTGGCCCAAATCCATTTTCTCTGTTGTGCAAGCTCAGCTTTCCTCTGGGCAATAATTTTCTCCATCCTTGGTTCAGATGATCCTTAGACAACCTTAGGATATCTCTCCCCAACCTGAACCTAATTTAATCTGTAGGGCGTAACAGTTTGGAAATAAAAGACTACAGATAGAGTGGTTAAAAAGGCTACTAAAATATTTCAGCCTAGAGATAAGAGCATCTAAAATGGAGTGGAGAGTTGAAAAGTGAGGACAGATTTTTTTTTGTTTTTAATGTTGGGGTCAAAATCTGTAAGATTTCCTAACACACTGAATATAGAGAATAAGAAAATCAGGGAAGTCCAAGACTAGAGATTTATTCTTGTAGAGCTGCCTGGGGGATGAGGTTGCCATGAATGAAAACAAGTTAAATCAGACTACAAGTTAAATCAGAAGAGAGATAATTACAGAATATTTTTACAGCACAGATTTGGGGATGACTAGAAGGTATTACATTCAGTTTGAACATGCTGCTTAATATGTTTTAGGCTATAGGCAGCTCAAGGCCAAGGCAGGGCATGGAGCTCTAGTGACGACCTATAGCATGGCAGATGAAGCCAACAGTGGATAAATACACCCAGGGAGGGGCCGGGTGCTGTGGCTCACACCTGTAATCCTAGCACTTTGGGAGGCTGAGGCAGGCAGATCACTTGAGGCCAGGAGTTTGAGACCAGCCTGGCCAATATGGTGAAACTCCATCTCTACTAAAAATACAAAAATTAGCCAGGCATGTTGTCCCAGTTACTTGTGGGGCTGAGGCAGGATAATCGCTTGAACCTGGAAGGCGAAGGTTGCAGTGAGCCCGAGATCACACCACTGCACTCCAGCCTGGGCAACAGAGCAAGATCTGTCTTAAAAAAAAAGAAAAAAAAAAGCACGCACCCAGGGAGGGCATGGGCCAAGGGCATGGGCCAAGGACATGGCTGGGGAGATGTCCGCCTGGCCTAACTGGGCACAGTAAAGAAACCAGAGAGTTAAAAAGGGAAGAGCTAGTGAGGGAAGTGATGTCAAGGATGCCAACAAACTGCTGTCTGAGCCTGAACAAATCACTTTCCTATTTGGGCCTCTGTTTCCTGCTCTTGGGGGGAAAAAATGGCCCTGGACTTGACTGTTAAGGTCTCCCCTTGCTCAAGAATTCTCTGGCTCCGAATAATTATCCAAACCAATTATCCAAATTACATAAACGATGATTAATCATGTTAATCATGGTTATGTAATTCTTATGTAAAAGTGTGAAATGTTCCATGAATGGCTACTTTTTTTTTTTAGAGAAAAAGAAGTATAGGTCAAAAAAAGTACACACTCCATCCTCAGGGTAAAAAAGAAACATGAGCTAGAAGGAATCACTTTAAGAAACTTGTCTTGGTCATTCCACACATTGGTATATGTGAGTGGCTATGACTTGAAAGCATTTTTGCAAACATGTGGGAGAGGAAGATGACCCTCTGGTGTGCCTTTAGATGTGGCGTGCACAGTAAGTTCTCTATGACAGCCCAAGACGTACAAGGGGCACTGTGGCTGCCCTGGCTCTTCAGGCACCTGCCGCTCTCGGGTGGTAATGACCTCTGGACAAATCTACACAAGTGGTGGTTCTCAAGGAGTAGATCACACGCTGGTCAACACATGGCTAAACTGAACCAGCATTTCCAAGGCTGAAGAAGAGATGTTGCTGCTGTGGGGCGTACTCTTTTAAAACAACTTAGGCTTCTTGATAGGTGAAGCATTGTTCAATTAGAAGAGAGAAACTGCCCCATCTCTCTATTGAGTCCTAAGGAGTTTGCAATTTATCATATTTTTTTCCTTTTTGCAAATTTTAAGAGATAGTGCCTTGGAGTCTTAAATCTGATCCCTGACAACAATTACAGCTTCAGTTTCTGTGATAAGGGTGGCTCTGCAGAGAATATCTTATGGGTTACAGGAGAATATACAGATGTCTACCATTGTACATCCACACTCTGTCTCCTCTAATTGACCATGAACCCCTAGAGGGCAGGGGTTGAGTCTCGGCTATCTTGAGCACTTAGCCCAATGTCTGAAAAATCACAGATGCTCAATATATTTTTCCTGAAGTTGGCTAGGATTCTCTCCTTGGGAAGAACCTATCCAAGATATTATTTATAAAAATAAGGGTCATGGTTTTCTCTTTTTATCTTCTCCAGTCTCTCATTCTTCCTGCCTGTCTCCTGTTCTGTATTACAGGGTATAGGAGGAATAAGGGATTGACAGGAGCAAAGGACAGACTCAAAACAGTGCCTGGCATGTGGTGTAACCTCAGTCATGTTTCTTGTATAAAATAGTGACAGATCCATCACCTTTACCATCTTCTGCCTCATGGGACTGAAAATATTCAACTTTATTTGGAGTAAATACTATTCACTCTGCTGTTTGTGAAAAACTGGAAGACTCAGGCAGTCCAGGCAAGCGGTCCAAGATCCAGAATCCAGGGGCTGCTTGGCAACTCAGCTACCTTGTCTGGCTAAGCAGCTGACCTAGTACATTCATTTTGTATCCCTGTTGAGTGGTCACATAGACCTCTATGTTCAAGAGGCCTGACTGACTCAGAATCATTAACAAGTATAAAATGTGGAGATGTCACATGGTATGGTGGTTATAGGTAGCTGTTTTAAAGACAGGCAGAACTGAGTTTAGCGCTTCATTCCACCATTTACTCATTTTGATGAATTGATGTAAGTTATATATGAGCTTACATCTCCGTTTTTTCTTCGGCAAAATGGTATCTCAATATATACCTTGTAGAGTTATTTTGAACATTAAATGAGATATGTAAAGTACCTAGTATAGCACCTACTATACAGTACATGTCCACTAAAGAGTAGTAATGCTAGTAATAGTAGCTATTATTATCATCTCCTGTCTTCTCTCAATACAGGGGTTTAAGTATATATTAAATGAATGCTTATAATAGTTATGATGAAGCTCTGTGAAATACTGGGATGCCTAAAGACCAAACAGAATCAACAAGTGATAACTGAATGCTGACCCTGAGCAACTCACTGATAGAGGCCGTGGGGAAGTACAAAGAGTTATAAGATAAGAAGAACTCATGGTATCACTGAGCACATATCGTACTGAATAATACACTGAGCGCTGAACATAAGTATCTAACAACATCATGGCCTTTACAAAGAAAATACCCAAGACATCAAAAAGCACTCAGCCCATCAAAAATTACCAAAGAATAGAGCAAGGCCAGCCTGGCCTGGTCTGAGGCTGCTTTGCACAGTGTGATTTGGATTTCACAGAATAGATAAGGCCACTTAGGGCAGAGAGAAGGCCCACGGAAAAGCATGCAGAGGTGCTGGTTTTCTTGGCCTAGGGCCACGGCACTATTTGATCTTTTTGTTATGTGGTGACAGACACCAGTGCTTTATTAATTAGAGCCTCCAACTGCCCAGATACCCCTCGAACCAGAGGTGCCCGTCGCTTCCTATGGTCCACAGGCCCTTCCTAAGGAAAACTGCCCAGCCCGCAGTCCTCCTGATGGGGTCGCTGGGATGGTCTGACTTTGTACCATGAGGCAACGCTCCTGCCCTTCCAGGTTAAAAAGACAGAGACGGGTATCTCCCAGCCAACCAGCCACCTCTCCCTGGACAAATCCACGTGCCAGACCAATTACAAATCCTGTCCAGGGCTCTAAACCAACATGAACCCCATGGATCATACTGGCTGGCTGGTCGTTAAGATAGGGTCTGGAGAGACCAGAGTGAGCTGACAACGCGAGTGAGAAGAGGACATCAGCACTGGTGATTCTCCCCAGAGGACACGCTATGAGGGAGGCACCACGCCTAGGACTGCTTCATTTTTCTGCCAGCTGTTCATGTTCTAACTCCAGATATCCCAATTACCACTTCCTTCACTGTGTAGATTCATGTGGCATTTCTGTTCTTTGTAACCAAGATCTTTTTTTTTGTCCAGTTATACTGGTGACAAAAGATACAATTTTGATACAATTGCATTAATTTGATAAACTGATACAATTTGATACAATTTTGAGAAATAATTATAATAGTAGAAAGGGCTTTGATTTGGGTGTTAATCAGAGTTTCCGTGAGTGTGTTTTATCAAAAGCTCAAATTTGTTTCACAGACCGAAGTCCTTCATAAATGGTTCAAATGTAAACGTTTTTATTACCCTGTAGATACAGTCCATACCATATTGAGACTTGTATTCTAACAGTAACAGTTGAATGTCTATGCATTTTATGGAATTAGTGAATTGTTTACTGGTAACCTTAAAGAGTTGGAGCTTGAGTTTAAGCAACAAGAAACCATCTGTACCGACAGAGCAAAGCAAGCAGCAGTAAGAAAATGTTTCATAAACATGAGCTTGCTCTACATAACAGAAGTTTTAGTGTTGTGGGCAACGTTAGTGCATAATTCATTTTCAGTGCCTTGTTGCTTTCTGTCTGGCTGGCTTTTTCTGAGGTCTGTGCCCAGCCAAAAAAAGAGAAATCCATTTGTGGGTTCCATGAGAGAGAAGTGATAAGATTGATAAATAGATGCATTTCTAGTTCATGGGGTTGGCCATTCCTTTCAGTTATATTATTAACTGACCCACCACCCTCAGATCTTTGAAATGCTTTTTAATCTGGTCTCCTGATAAACCCTAAGGCCAAGTGGCTCTTGGAATTTGGAGAGAACAGTTTTTCCTCCCTATCCCGACAATGGCATTTAAGATAAAGAGCAAATAGTGCCATGTGATTAAATGATATATGTAACCTTGAAAACTTGCCATAGTGGTTTCAGTGTCATTTACTCATACCTAAGCACTGCTAGAAAGTCCAGTGATAAAGGATTCCTTCATTTAATACTAGGGAACAGTCAAGCAAGAGTGCACAGAAGAAATGGACACCATGAGAAGATACCATTATGTTAGCACATCGACTGTAAAAAGGATGGCTTTCAACTAAGAGGAGCAACATTTTGATGGAATTTCAGGCACTATAACAAGGTGAAGAATCCCAATATTGTGGTGGGAGTGACACTTTTGTGGTGGGAGTGATGCTTTTGTGGTGAGGGAAAGGAGGTAGGGGTGCTTTCTGAAGTCCAGTAAATGACACTAGGTGTATTAGTCTGTTTTCACGCTGCTGATAGAGACACACCTGAGACTAAGTAATTTATACAGGAAAAAGGTTTAATGGACTCACAGTTCCACATGGCTCAAGAGGTCTCACAATCATGGCAGAAGGCAAGGAGGAGCAAGTCACGTCTTACATGGACAGCAACAGGCAAAGAGAGAGAGAGCTTGTGCAGGGAAACTCCCCCTTATAAAACCATCAGATCTTGTGAGACTTATTCACTATCATGAGAACAGTATGGGAAAGAACTGCCCTTATGATTCAATTACCTCCCACCGGGTTCCTTCCACAACACATGGAAATTCAAGATGAGATTTGGGTGCAGACACAGCCAAATCATATCACTAGGTAAGTACTGTCCTCTCTAGACACAACAGTGGCCTGCTGGACCTCAGGTATCACTTTGACACTTTGAGATCTCTCCAGGGCCTAAAGCCTGTTGTGTGTGGTGGTGGGAGTCTGCTGTGAACAAGAAGGGTCTTCCAAAGGAGCCAGCTGCAGGAGAAGCTTCCCTTTTAGGCCAGTATCTTCCTAGGGATTGGAGTTCAGGGGGCTCTGGACAACCGTGGAGAAAGCTGTCGGGGAGTATATATGATGTAATCGCAGTCCACTTCTAGAAGGCCCAGTTCCACAATGTAGGGCTTAGCCCTTCAGCAGGGGCTGCCTGAGTCTAAAGATAAGTCCCAGAGGAAGGTAGCAAGACTATCCCGAGGACCTCTTAGGCCACCCACAGGTCCAAAAATATTTCACTGGTGCTGGCCAGAGCACGGTTCTACTCTGCGGTTGTGTTGATATATGCTGATCAGCCAGACACAAAGCAGGATGCTTTCCCACACATCCCAGACGACTGGTTTCCCACCCTGGGACTCAGGTCTGGGAGACCTCTGTTAACAAAACTCTTCACGATCCTTTCTCTATTTGCACTGCTATAGAAAAGTTGACCCTCAAAGCAGTGGGAATGAAGTCTTCCGAAGAAGGGCAGGCAGGTCTTGGCAGCTTCCCTTTGGCTTGTTGGTGTCTCTCTGCTGAAGGGTGTGCTGAACTGCAGGCCATGGTCTCCTGGGTATCTTTCTAGCACAAGCCTCCCAGCAGGTTCAGGTCCAGGGGTAACAGCTGGCTTCATCCAGAACTGTCGATGACACTCTCCAAAGTCCCCATCGCACCTTCCTAATGAGGAGCTCTCCTACACCCACACTTTGATAAAACCTGGAAATCCAGCAGGGAGGGGCCTTTCCCTGGAGGGTTTGTGGTAGAAACAGCAATGGCAGTGGCCAGCATTTACTGCTCACTCCCTGTGCACCTGACTTTGTAACCACGTGGCCTTCAGCAGAGAGAGGCCGAGAAGCCCAAGGGAAACCACTCACTCAGGACCTGCTGCCGTTGTTCCAAAGACTGTTCCTACTGCTGTTGGATCCCTCTTCCCTGTGACAATGGAAACACAGGAAGATGGGGAAGGGTTTTGCTACTGATGGTCCCCCAGAGCTGAGTCACAGGCGAGAAACTGCCACCTCATACAGAGCTCTGCTGAATCCCCACAACCACCCACACATTGGTTCTGTGATTACACCCAGTTTACAGGTGGATCAAGGGAGTGTCAGACAGCGCAAGAATCTCCCCAAGTCATAAGGTGAAGATGGGTTACACCTAGGATTTCAATCCCCAAAGTGTGAAGCACAGTGTCTGGCAAAGGATAACTGCTCATTGACGAGCTCTGAATGAGAAGAAATGCAGACATGGATGTGGGGATGCCATGCTTAGAAGAGCCCACTCTGAGCCAGAAGCATCAAGGCTGCCGGCTGGGACGTCAAGTCGATGACGATTTTGGGGACCCTGTCCTGGGGCTGCTACCTCCTCCATAGGGACAGCACATCTCCTTTTACTTACCCCCATGACTTTAGAGGGGAAGCATCAGGCTTGTGGTTCCCAAACTGGGAAAGAACAGTGGAGAAAGCCGGTTCCTCCTTCCTAAGATATAGATCAGGACTGTGGGGCAGTGAACAAAACTGAGTGAGTGGCCAGACTGGAAGCGAGAGTGGAGTCACTAAAAACCTGACAAGCTGTGTGGAAGGGAAAGCCTTCAAATCTTTATCTGTTGAACTAAGTGTGGACACTCCTCCCCTGCTGGACCCCAAACACATCCAAACTGCTTCCTCCTCCTCCTGGAAGCCTTTCTTGAATTCCTATCCACCAATAAGGGATTCCCACTTTCTCTGAACACCCACATTCCCACTACCTGTGCTGGTCTCAGGATATTTTAGGAAAACTAAAAATCACTAGTTCTCAATCCTGGCTGCATGTTAGAGTCCACTAGAGAAATGCTTATTTAATGAAAAGTACTTATGCTCAGGCCAACCACGGAACAATTAAGTCAGAATCTCTGGGGCATTCATTAATTCATTTCTTTTGAGACAGGGTCTCACTCTGTCACCTAGGCTGGAGTGCAGTGGTGCAACCGTAGCTTAATGCAGCCTTGACCTTCTGGGCTCAAGTGATCCCCCTACCTCGGCCTTCCAAGTAGCTGCGACTACAGGCGTGCATCATCACGCCTGGCTACTTTTTGTATTTTTAGCACAGACAGGGTCTCCATATGTTGCCCAGGCTGGTCTTAAACTCCTGAACTCAAGTGATCCTCCCACCTCGGCCTCCCACCAAGTGCTGGGATTACAGGCATGAGGCAGCACACCTGTCCTACAAGTCAGCATTTTTAAAACGCAGCCAAGATTGAGAGCATTGGCTGCGTCACCTTGGGGTCTGAGCATGTCCTTTTCTCCCACCTTGCTGAGCTGCCCGAGGACAAGGTTCAGTTGTGGGCAGTGCTCAGCACAGAGCCCAGGCCTGCACAATGTCAGGGCTCATCAAACCTATGCTGAGCAACTGCACCCTCGCCTTGAAACCTGAACAATCCCTGGTGGGACATAGGCATGGTTTTGCTTTTTTTTGTGTGAGGTAAGAGTCATATGTGTGTCATCCTCTGTGGGCAACCCAAGAACATGAGTGCCAAAGAAAATAATCCACCCCCACTACCCTTAACATCCCAAGGGAGGAAAAGGCTAGGGTGTTGGTTATCTCCTGCTTTCAATTAAGGAGCCATCAGCCAGATTCCTTTGTGCGACTGAGTCCCAAACCTTGTACATGGCACACTTTCAATTATTTATCTAAACAAAGGTGAGCCAGAGGGCAGCATTAAACACTCGCCTGGTGAACTTGAGCCCAACTCTGAGCCCTTGGAATTCTCAAGCTAACATGTTTTGGCTTTGTGGATCTAATTTCTTCCCCCTCCTCCCTCAAAAAAAAGGCACATCGGATACAAAGTCATAAATTCCATTGCAGAAAGGCAAGGCACGCCAGAGTGGAGCTATAAGAGTGCCGTGCTTGTCGGCTGATGGTGATTCTGTTGCTAGGCCACTTAAACAGTCCTCACTCACTGGCAAGGAGGGAGGCCTGCTACAACCCTTCTAGTTTTGCAGTTTCTCCTATCAAAGGATGCATACGTTCTAGACCACTAACGCATAATAAATCCCCTTACAAAGGAACAGTGACCAACAAACAGCAATCCACGATCATGGCCAGAGGAAAGGCTGTCTCTCCTATACAAAGACAGGCTTCCTGGCGTGTAGTCAGACAAGGGTGCTCAACTGTTTTTCTTCTTCGTGGGGGCGGGGGGGGAGCTGTGCCTGTTCCCTCAAAGGACAGGCCTGTGATGCAGATGTGACACAGCCCACTGTGACATGGGGACAGCTGGAGGCCAGGGAGTGAGCAATGAAAACTGTTCATATGGAAATCCAGTCCCCATTACCTAGCCATGAAGCGTCTTAGGCAGGGAAGAGTAATCTGGAGACAGTTCCGCTGGAAGTCAGGACACCTGGGTGTAACAGCTGCTACCATTCACATACCATTTACACAGTGCATGTTAAGGAGCCGATCTTCCTGCCAAGTGCTCTGAACTGTGGTATCACAGAGAGGCATTACGCTACTTTACAGACCAGGAAACTGGGATTCGAGAGGTTAGGCAACATGGCCTGGTTACACAACCAGAAAGTGACAGTGTTGAAATTGGAGGCCAGATCTGCCTTACTCCAAACCTGGGTTCCTAATTATGCTATGTATACAACCTCTTTAGTCCCAGGACTGACACTTGAAAATGTTTCCAGAGTCTGCCTCTCTTCTCCATCCCTGCTACCATCTACCTTCATTCAGACCTCTGAATGGCTCATCCTCACCATTTTTATGGCTTCCTAATTTACTTTTCTGCCTCCAGTCTTGTTTCCTATTCCATCAAGTGCAGATATTTAAAATATTTATGTATTTTCTATTCTATTAATATAATTTCTTGGCTCCCATCACCTCCAAGTCAAGTTCAAATTCTTTTGCAAAGTACAAAAGGCCTCACTTCTTTTTTTTTTTTTTTTTTTTTTTTTTTGAGACGGAGTCTTGCTCTGTCACCCAGGCTGGAGTGCAGTGGCTGGATCTCAGCTCACTGCAAGCTCCGCCTCCCAGGTTTACGCCGTTCTCCTGCCTCAGCCTCCCGAGTAGCTGGGACTACAGGCGCCCGCCACCTCACCTGGCTAGTTTTTTGTATTTTTTAGTAGAGACGGGGTTTCATTGTGTTAGCCAGGATGGTCTCGATCTCCTGACCTCGTGATCCGCCCGTCTCGGCCTCCCAAAGTGCTGGGATTACAAGCTTGAGCCACCGCGCCCGGCCCTCACTTCACTTCTTCAGGACTTTCTCTATCTTCCCATCATGACCCAGTCACACCAAATGTCTACATGTTCCTGTACAGGCCCTCATCTTCACACCTTACTCTCCACCTATGGGTACAACTCAGAAGATCCCCTTTGTAAGACATTGCTGTCTCCTCCTTTAGCCCCTGTTTGTTTACGTGTTTGTCTTTCTGTCCAGGCTGTAAACTCCTAGAAGGCAGGAGGCTTGTCTTGTTCATCTTTGTCATTTCATCAGGATCTGGCCGAAAGTGAGCGCTAAATGTGTTAATCGCCAACTCACTCACTGCCTGAGTGAACAGAATCTCAAAACTGGAGAAAAAATAATCAAACACCATTGAGTTTTTGACAACTAAATATACATACATGGGGTCTCTGTGGAAGTCATCTCATCTTCACAATCTCCATGCTATAGCTTTATATCTTCTATGCATCTTTGTAATAATCCCCAAGAAAATAGATCTTTAAAATGACACTCTAGATATACACATTTCCTTGACATTGTAGTCTAGATTTATTCCACCCAAAAGTATTTTCCTCAATAAAGCTTTACCATTATTGTAAGTAGTATCTGATCCTAAAATGTCTTCCTTTTTTTTTTTTTTAAGCCCAGATGTAATTTTCTTGAGCAACTGAAAATTCTGGTTGACCACAAATGT
This sequence comes from Macaca mulatta, assembly GCF_049350105.2. Taxonomy (NCBI): domain Eukaryota; kingdom Metazoa; phylum Chordata; class Mammalia; order Primates; family Cercopithecidae; genus Macaca; species Macaca mulatta. The sequence goes on along the minus strand of NC_133423.1, from coordinate 21,503,318 downwards.
CCTCATTTGTTAAATTAAGAGCTTGTGCCTATATTTATACACATCCTGGATTTAGGATAGATGCCAAATCCACTGATAGTGTCTTTGTGAGAGACAGAAAAGGACACAGAAAAGTCTGACACATAAAGATAGGGGCAGAGATCAGAGCAACGTACCTATAAATAAGTGACCAACAAATTAAAGTGGATGTGCCTTAGAAGTCCTACAGAGTGCATTTTGCAGGCAGATCCACGGCGAATGCTCTCATGTTAACTGCTGGAGTCTGCGATGTGTTAAATGAAACTTATCTAGTCTGCCCACCCTTCAGATTTTATCTTGATTTCCTCCTCTTCTTTGAAGCTTTCTCTGGCTCTCTAAGCCAAGCACACAGCGACCCCTTCTCCCCTTGAACTTCCATGGCACTTGCTCTCTATGCCATTTGGACTCGTGAAGGTCACAGGTAGCAAATCACAGCAGAGAGGACACTGCCATGGGAGGCAAAAACAAACAAACAAACAAAACAAAACAAAAAAAACCCCAAGAGCCCAAACCTGGGCCATCCCCCTGCCATAACACAAAAGCATCATGGGGCACTGAGTGGTGGATTCAATTCTCTGCACCCTTGCTTCCTCATTGCAAAATGAGGGAGTTAGATTACTTGGATTTCATGGCCTCTAAGCTTCCAACTCTAAAATTTTATAAAAATGGTAAATATCTTGATAATATTTGAAAGCTCACCAATGGGGTGGAAGGAGGAGTGGAAAAGTATAGAACTTTGGGCCACGTTCAAACAATTTATAGTTGAAAACAATGACTATTGTGTTCCTCTTCCTTTGCCAAAGGACCACATGATGGCATCCTCAAACTAAACATGAAACCAAGAGATACCCCAGCAGGACCAGGGTTCCCATCCTTGAGCCTGAGGCCACAGGCTTATTAACTAAGCTGTGAAATGTTCATCGTGATAAAGTTGGGTGATTGCAATTGTATACACAGAATTACACACAGAGGAAAATGACTTAAACATTCCTTTCTGTCATAATCAACCCGTATGAATTCAGATTAGCCACTGCATATCCCCCAGAATGTAAAAAATAGATGCTAAAATTTGATTCCTGTGAGAATGAGCTTTAAACTCCAAGCAATTTGGCAAGAGAAAGGGAGACTTGGAGAACCAGCGCTTTTCTTACTGTGTTACACAATTTCATATCTTCTAAAATAATTTATAAAGACATGTTAAAATTGGAACAAAAGTCATTCAGTGTAAAAGATAAATATAGCAGAAATTTAGGCTAAAGAGCTTCTACAGTTAAACACTACATATAGGGCTCATTTTCCTGGCAGCTAAGCCCAAAGAGGGAGCCATGATAAGTTCATGCTTATACAGGTTTGTATGGGGGGTAAGAAACTTACTAAAGGGATGTTCACCAGTCAGAATCTTAAACAGAAAGAGAAGGCACATTAAAATTAGGGCAATTTAAAGAAGGGTTGTTTACAAAGGGACTAAAGTACAAATATGTGGGCAGGGTGTAGGGAACCATGGGGGCAGGTACAGGAACTCAGGGCTGACCACAATAGAGCTGGGTAGGTTGAACAGTGTCTCCCCATTCACATATACCCAGGAACCTCAGAACACGGTCTTACTTGGGAAGAGGGTCTTTGAAGATGTAAATAAAGATTGGGATGAGATAATTATTGGATTAGAATGGACCCTAAATCAGTAACAGTGTCTTTGTGAGAGACAAAGAAAACACACAGAGACACCGAGAAGGCAGTCACACAAAGATGGAGGCAGAGATTGGAGTGACACATCTGCAAGCAAAGAAGTGCCAAGGATTGTCACAACCATGGGAAGCTAGGAGAGAAGTATGGGCCAGTTTATCCCTATGGAGCCTCCAGAAGGAACCAACCCTGAGGACACCTGGGTTTCAGACTTGTGGTCTCCTAGCCTGTAAGAGAGAGCAGGCTTTTGTTATTTTAAGTCACTCAGTTTGTGGCCATTTGTTATAGAAGCCCAAGGAAACTAAGATACCACTTCACTTGCTAAAGGAATGAACGGAGGGAGAGGTAACCAACCTCAGTGGAAGAAAACACTGTGCTGGTCAGACCACTTTCAGTTGAGCAAAGACCTTCAGTCAAAGGATGGAGCCCATCTGTAACAACCTTGTAAAAACGGAGCCTGATATACCTGTGTCCCAACTTCAATCTCTTTTCTTCCTCTCTCCAGTCTCCACCCATGGGTCCCTCACTGACTACACCCAACAGGAAGCCAGGGGGCAGGGGAGCCCTACTGACATGGTGCACCCAGACCACCTCCTGGGGTGGAGAGGAGGAGATAGAAGAATGGAAAGTGTGTATATCTGGATGGAGCAAACGAAAGATTAAGTTTACAACTATCACCTCTGGGACAATAAAACTGGAAAGTATCAACCTAAATTTTTGCTTCCCATAAAGTGACTATTAGTCTCCCCAGCAATAGAAGATGTTGAAGTCTCATTCTTTGTCCTGTACTGGGTCTTCTTTTCCTCCAATCTTAAGCCTCTCTCTTCAGCCCCTCTATTCTTTCCTTCTGTCTCCATGCTCAGCCTTCATGGTGGCATTTACTGTAAGTGCCAGTTCCCACATCTATTGTAGCCTAACCTGTTACTCCAGCCCAAGTCCCATTTTCCAATGACCCCTGGAAATCTTCACCAAGATACTTCACACTGTTCGGAGTCAAAACATCTGAAAATCAACCATATCTTCTTTCCAAAACCAACATCCTCCTTGCAATTGCGCATCTCATTCCCCTAAACCATCCAGGATTCAGCCCTCCAATTCATTCACTCTACCAAAGGTCAAGCCCTGTCAGTTTTAACACACTTCTTCTCACCTGTGTCTTTCCATTTCTACAACTGCCACTACCAGCATTGAGGTCACATCCCATCCATGCCCGGATAATGGCAAATAAGCTCTGAGCTGGTGGTCTCACTGGAGCTTCCCAGCTCTCCCAACTTTCCCATAGCCAAGGCAATATGACCTTCCTCGTGCCACGCCCAGGGTGACATTGTTCAATGATTCCTTCTGCCTCATGTTCTTCCTTGTCAGATCCACCATCCTCTGTCTGGCTTCTGAGGATTTTCAGCTTCTGACTCTCTACTTGTCCAACCCACTTCCACAAAGTGTTGATGAGAACCGTGCTGTGGCTGTTTCCTTTGCTGTCCCATCCTCATGCTGTGCTTTTGCCCATCCCTTTGTCACATGAGAGCAGTTACCTAAATTTCAGGTACCAGGGTCCACAATGAATCCAAATGAACTGAAAGCATTTGTTAAAAATCTTACCTTCTAACAATATATGCAGTCAACATTTCCTTTGGATTAACAATAAGTACATACTTGATCATAAACTTTTACATCTTTTCCTGTATCCTTATTTTCAAGATTAATTTGCAAGCAGTGTGTTACATTAATTAGGTTTTTTTCCTCTTTCTTTTCCTTTATTTTATTTTTTTTTTGAGACAGAGTCTCCCTCTGTCACCAGGCTGGAGTGCAGTGGCATGATCTCACCTCACTGCAACCTCTGCCTCCCAGGTTCGAGCGATTCCCCTGCCTCAGCCTCCTGAGTAGCTGGGAGGACAGGGATGCAAGCACCACACCCAGCTAATTTTTTGTATTTTGGTAGAGACAGGGTTTCACCATGTTGGCCAGGATGATCTCAATCTCTGGACCTCGTGATCCGCCTGCCTCTTCCTCCCAAAGTGCTGGGATTATAGGCATGAGCCACTGTGCCAGGCCGTTAATTAGTACTTCTCTTGGACAAAGACAATACAGTACAGTGACTAAGAGCTTTGGCTTTGGAGTCAGACCAGAGTTAGAATTCCAGTTTTGTCATCTGCTAAATGGCAATTTGAAACCTGCCTCACTGGGTGTGGTGGCTCACACCTGTAATCCCAGCACTTTGGGAGGCCGAGGCAGGTGGATAATCTGAGGTCAGGAGTGAGACCAGCCCAGCCAAAAAGGTGAAACCCTGTCTCTACTAAAAATACAAAAAATTAGCCAGACATGGTGGCACATGCCTATAGAACCAGCTACCTGGGAGGCTGAAGCAGGGAGATCACTTGAGTCCAGGAGGCGGAGGTTGCAGTGTGCTGAGATTATACCACCATACTCTAGCCTGGGCAAAAGAGTTAGACACTGTCTCATAAAAAAAAAAAAAAAGAAAAGAAAAGAAAAGAAGAAGAAACTCGCCTCATAGTGTTCTTGTAAAAGCATGAAGAGATAATTTATGTAAAATGATTTAGCACAGTGCACACATAGAGTTATGCCTTTTTTGTTTGTTTGTTTGAGACAGGGTGTTACTCTGTTTCCCAAGACTGAAGTGCCGTAGGGCCATCATGGCTCACTGCAGCCTCGACCTCCTGGGATCAAGCAATCCTCTCACCTCAGCCTCCTGAGTAGCTGGGACTATTGGCATGTGCCACCACATCCAAGGCTCTTAATATAAACAATGAATGGCAAGGTCATGCAACTTATATTCAGGGCCAGTAAGTGAATGCAGTTTTTAATAGTATGCAGCCCACAGATGAGCAGTTGGTTGCTGGGTTACACTCTCTGGTCCCTATTCTCATTTACCTTGTCTTCTTAAAAACAATATTTTTACTTAATCATGTTGCTTCTGAGAGCAAGCAGAAATAAGCTTTGAGACTACAGTTTTTCTTAACAACCAAACCTGGAATCAATGCTTCTGTGACCCTCAAAATCTAACGTCCTCGACAGACAGACTGAGAAACTGGCCACAGAAGGGAGTGGCTGCCATATTATTTCCATATTTATCAACGTTGGCAGTTGCCTCCTGGGCATTGCCTAACAAAGTCAAAAGCTAACAAAAGGTCTATGTAAAAATGCAGATATGAATAAAAATCACACACACACACACACGCACACACATATATACACATATGCACAGTGGCTACAATGGATAGCAATCTAATCTGATCAATTTTAATGATACTGTCTATAAACTGCTATCATTTAACACACAGAACAAAATCCTGGAAATTATATTTTTACTCTGATTATTATGCATTCATAGATGCATGATAAAAACTATGAAAATGTTCATATTGCTATTTTGGATGTAATACAAGGGGATAAAAAAGGAAAAACAAGAAACTTGGTCCTTAACCGGAAATCCTCACGGGCACACACTGAAACACAAATTTTGAACACATTTTGAATCTAGCACATGTCTTAAGTTGACAGCAGCACACCACATAAAAGAGGAACTTCAGTGCCAGTGGAAACAAGCCATCTTCATACAGGAGGGAATTGGAAAACAACTATTTCATGTGCGCACTGCACTGACCTTGAAATCCAGAGGGCTTCTTCCCTCTAAAAAGTATTTTTAGATCGGGCTGATTTACTAAATGTCATTATTAATGAGCTGGGTGAGAAACCCAACGTGTTTTCAAAGCGATGTCATGGGGATGGTCTATGGGGAAGGCCAGGGAGAGGAGTGACTGTGCACATTTTGTTGTACAAGGATACCAGGCTGCCAGAGATGAGAAGCCAGCCAAAAAAAACATCACTGAACCCAAACACCAAGCAGTGCGCTGGGAGTTCAAATTGTGAAATGTGAGCCATCATCATGGCAGATCCAAATACGTCCAACACTGGGAAGGCCAGCTGCAAAGAAGAGAAAACATCTTCTCCTTTGATTGTGAGAGACAAATCTACCTGGGTATCTATTTTTCCTGCAAGCCCATTGATTCCTGCTGCCATGTGAATGGCAGAGGATGCTGGGGCCATTAGCCATATTTCATTGTGTGCATGAGTTCTGACAGAGGGAGTAGGGTGCTACGTTTATTAGGATTTAATGATATTTGCAGTTCAGAATTCTGTCACCTCTACTGTTGTTACTGTAGCTTATTAATTGTGAGACATTATCAATTTTAAGATACGCCATTAATTTTTATAACACGAATAATTTTTAAGTTGCCAATTAAACTTGCTCTCTTTTTTTTAGACAGAGTTTTGCTTTTGTCACCCAGGCTGGAGTGCAATGGCATGATCTCAGCTCACTGCAACCTCTGCCTCCCAGGTTCAAGCGATTCTCCTGTCTCAGTCTCCCCAGTAGCTGGGATTACAGGTGCCCACCACCATGCCCAGCTACTTTTTGTATTTTTAGTAGAGTTGGGGTTTCTACTAAAACCATGTTGACTATGTTGCCCAGGCTAGTCCCGAACTCCTGACCTCAGGTAACCCACCCACTTCAGCCTCCCAAAGTGCTGGGGTTACAGGCATGAGCCACCACACCTGGTCAGTTGCCAATTCAACTTTCATACAATGCTTCCTTATCACTAAAATTCTTACATAATGATTAAAATACATTTTTTCCTGATTATTGTATATTGCATGTATGCATAAAGAAAAATATATTGGTTAAGATAGTCTGAAAATGTCTTTGCATATGGATTTTGATTCTCCTGAATATCTTTTACTGTCATCAGCTCCTGTGCTTTATCACAAAACACGTCCTTTATACCATCAGGAGCATAGGTGGTGTAACATTTTCAGAAGGAATCCATAGAAAGCTACCAGTCATTAGTACCAGCCCCATTCAGCTGGCTCTGGAAGGACCTAGAGCCTATGCCTGACGCCTGCTCCAAGAATGCTGCTGAAGACAAGGGATTCACCACTCCCTACCAGAGCCCTGCATCTTCAGGACTCTCTTGCCAGCAGCTGAAACCCCAACTTTGTTTTGATGCTGCTATGTTTGCTGTTTGTGCACTTGCAAGTACTGGCAACTATACCCTAACTGATGCCTAGCTAATAGTCAATAAAAACACATTCCAACTTCAGAGATACAAAGATACAGAAAATAGAGAAGTTCGAGACGAGCAGTGGAGCACTGATGATGGCACTAATTGATGGCATTTAATCAGAATGATAAATATTATCTTCTAGTTCTACATTACTTGACATTTTCAGAGCTCCTGAAAGGCCCCTGCCCACATCACACTTTAGAACCTCTTGCTCCATTATCAGTGAACACCAGCCTTGAAGAGACCCATTTATAGCTGGGCTGAGCCAATCAAATTTGCTTACGAGGTTTGAAAGTTACTTTATGGATACACAGCAGATGTACATATTTTCATATATTCATATAATCTGTAAAGATTAAATCTGGGTAAGTGGGATATCCATCACCTTAAACATTTATCTTTCTGCGAGGAACATGCAAATTATTCTGTTCTAGCTGCTTTGAAATGTACACTAGATTATTGCTAATTATAGTCACCATGCTGATCTGTCAACCATTAGGTCTTATTTCTTCTAACTGCATATTTGTAACCATTAACCCACCTCTCTTTATAAGAGATTGATGTCAGCAGCGGGCTGTTGTGAGCACAGCTCTACCCACTCTACAACTGATGTAGCCATTTGGGGAAATCCATGTAAGTTGAAAAGCACAGGAACATGATCAAAAAGAGGCAAAATGGAACAGACTCAGAATCCATCGAGAGACAGAACAGGCATTTCATGAGATGGAGAAAATGACCTTAGCCCTTGATTTCCAAGTTTTGTTCACATGAGGTTCATGTATCCTTCATTTTTTGTTTTTGGGCTTAATAGTTTCTCTGCAGCCATATAGTAAATCTTTTTCACCTGAGGTAGTTTACATAGGTTTCTACTTCCAGCAATCATAAGAGCTACAGTAGCCGCGTGATATGGAAGGCAGGCAGGAAGGGAAGTGCTGGGAAGGGTGTGGTCCCTTTAAATGATACCGAAGAGGGGAAGTGCTGGGTAGAGAAGGGTGTAATCCCTGGCTAGGGCTCCACCCCTGGGCCTTTGCCCAGGGTCTAATTGAGCTGGTTAACACAAGCCACCTATAGACAGCAAAACTAAAAGAGCACAGGATAGCACATGCCCACTGGGGCTTCAGGAGCTGTAAACATCCACCCCTAGACACCGCTGTGGGGTTGGAGCCCCACAACCTGCCCATCTGTATGCTTCCCTAGAGGTTTGAGCAGTGGGGCACTGAAGAAGCGAGCCACAACGCCTGCTGCATGCCCTGCAAGTGGGGGACAAGGGAACCTTTCTCATTTCAGCAGGAGTTAGAAACCCCACTGCCCTCAACTCATCCATTAGACGAACGGAATTAAAGAATGTGCTGGCCCTGTGCCATTCCCTGTATGACAGACAGAGGGGCACAAAGTGCTGAGCGCCTTCCTATGGTGCTGGCAGGCCCAGGGCAGGAGAGATCCCATCGTGGGGGGTCTCCACTCTCAGGGACTTTCTCAGGGTCCTGCTCTTAGAAACAGTACACTGACTGCTAGATGAGATAGAGATGGCTGGCTGTTGATGAGGAAGAGTATTATTGAGAGACGTGCTTAGGGGACAAACCCCTGGTAAGACAAAGAGCAGGGCCATGGCTCTCACTGGAGGGTGAAGAGGTGGGAACATCAGCATCCCTTTCCTCTTACCTCTCACCCAGAGCCCGTCCTACACCCACAGCCTGAGAAACCTGGGCAGGAGACATCAGAGCACCTCTGCGACAGGAGGGAAAAAAGGTAATAAGACTTCTTTGGAGGATGTGTAGTTTTCTTAAAGCAGAGGGTGTGGTTTGTCCATTTAAGAAAACTGAAAGAGCCCAGGAGCAGTAACTCACGCCTGTAATTCCAGCACCTTGGGAGGCCGAGGCGGGTGGATCACTTGAGGTCAGGAGCTCGAGACCAGCCCGGCCAACATGGCAAAACCCCATCTCCACTAAAATACAAAAATGAGCTGGGCGTGGTGGCAGGCACCTGCAGTCCCCGCTACTCGGGAGTCTGAGGCACGAGAATCGCTTGAACCTGGGAAGCAGAGATTGCAGTGAGCGGAGATCGTGCCACTGCACTCTAGCCTGGGTGACAGAGAGAGACTGTCTCAAAAACAAGCAAGCAAACAAGCAAACAAAAATTCCAAAGACGGCACAGGTGCAGGTGTTGGGAAGAATTAGTGGGAAAGTAATCCAGGCCCCAAAGGAAGGACACCGGCAGGTACTGAGGGGTGTCTCCTGTCTGGCTGTCCAGGAAAGGACCCTTTCCCACTGTATGCTTCCTTTGTGGCAACTTCTCAGGCTGCTCAGGTCTAACTTCAGTACGGAACTTCTGACACCACAGTCAGGTAAGTCTGGAGGCAGGTGGCAGGACAGGTGGCCAGCTCCTAGTTCCATCAAGGAAGACGGGGGTGATCTGCTGGGTGGGAACTTTTGGTGGCAGAGAGAGCCTGTGAATCTGGAGGTGACAGAGAAGATAGCCTCTGGCTATCCTGAAAATTAGCAACGGCTACACTTTAGAGAAAATGGGGACAGGCCTGGCAATTGTAATGTTAGAGGGCCTATCTTAAGTAGTGCTTTGTGCCTCATATTAGAGATATGGAAATGGGGGCTCAGTGCTGGAGTTCAGACTCATGTGTGACTGGCTCCAAGCCTGTGCTCCTTCTGTTACGCCAGGCTGTCTCCCAGGAAGCAGGGGAGGGAAGACCCCCATGCCACACTTGGGCCATCATGGGCTAGCTACCGGGAAATGGGGGACTTGCACAGCTCTGCTGATACGCAGCTCAGCCTGCAGGGACCCCAGTGGCCACGGATAATAGCAGTATCACCACCATCTCACATGGGGCCATGGCTTCATTATCCTTTCCAATGAACCCTCATATACACCACACCATTTGCCTATCGCACATTTGTAAAATTAGTCCATAAGCCCTTCAAGGGAGGGACCAATTCTGCATCTTTTACATAGCAACATTTAGATTACAAAGCCTTATCCCAAACAGTTACGGATCCCATATTACTGATACGAAAATTGAGGCTCAAAGACGCTGGACCTGAATTTTTTAAAGTATCCAGTACACTGATGCTAAATAACATAACTCACAGTGGCATTTAATAAGTGCTGCCTGCCATGCCTGGACTCTTGGGAGCGCCCCTGACATGGCTCCTCCATTGACACGTGGCCCTCCCAGTGAGTCATTTTGAGAGCGGCTGTCACTCTGCTTTAATCTGGCACTTTGTTTTCCTGCAGTTCAGCCTTCGATGCAGCCAACACCAGCAACCTCACAAGCTAGTCAGACTTGGAAAGCCACCCTGACATTTTCGGCTGGCTCAGACTCCGAGGTTGGAGCCCTGTGCGTGAGAGGGTAGCTGCTGGCGGGGGGTTTGTTTTCTATGGAATACAGACTTCCTTTGGGGAATGCAGGCATGCTTTCCTCTTTTTTTTTTCCTTTCCTTTCCTTGAAAAAAAATTTAAAAAATAAAAAAGGAGGCTACAATTCTAATCTAAGTGGCATCTGCTGACTTTAAAGAGCAAACACTTCATCCTTGCCTCAGAGTACCCTTTGCCACGACACAGAATGCCTTTCTCATCACTAAAACATCAAGGAGAAGTCACCAGTTTTAGCAGACACATTTTAAGTTTTTTTGGCCACAATTCCTTAGGTTTTTCAGTGGTCATCAATAAACCTCTATAATTCCGATCTCGGACTTTCCTGATCCTAGCTCAATTTATGCCTGGAATTACAATAACCCAAGGGGCTAGGTTCTGACACACATGGTTTTACTTTTATGATTGCAAAGCTGAGAAGCAGGAAGCTCTGATATTTTACTTTTAAAATTTATGCATGTTTAGCTATCTCCAAAGATGATATAAGGCTATGTAAAGTAATACATAAAACACAAGGAAACAGAAGTAAGAAGTGCAGAGGTGCAACAAAAGGAAGGGTAGGAAGAAGGAGGAGAACTAGAATGAGGCCCAGAGTAGAAAATGTACACGGTCGCAACTGACACATTCTTTGCGCTGAGCCACACATCTGCCTCTGAAGTTTTCTAGCTGGCATTGTAGCTCCGCAAATAAACGCCATGTTTTATTTGAAGAGCAATTGTTCAGGCATAAACACAATGAGTCTTAAAAATAGCAACTATTTATTAAATGCCTACTATGTGCCAGGCATGTACTAAGCATGTACTAATCTACACCCAGGAGGATGGCTATTTCTCCTAAGCATGGCCTTGAGCTGCAATGTGTCCATAAGTGGTATCATTTCCAAATCTGGGCTGAGATTCTCCTCTGCTCATGTCTTCTCAGAGTTACCATGTTCCAAGTTTCTCAGACCCGAAACTCATATTTTGAGTCTATCTTTGAGCAGCAGTGCCCCTGGATTGTCACAAGTCCAAAGTAATCCTTAAGTTTGATGAAAATTAATAGTAAGAAAAGTTATTTTGGGGCAATAAACACTACCTTAAAAGCTCTGCTGGCTCTATGTTGCTCCCCTCTAACTCTCACAAACTCATCTTTAGAGGGAGGGAGGATAGGAGGCAAGAGAGGAGACAGGCTGAGGCATCAGCTACCTTGGTTCATATCCTGCCTCTGTCACTTTCCAGCTATGACTTCGAGAATTAATCCCCCCAAACCTCAGTTTTCTTATCTGCAAAATGGGCATAGTAAGAGGATCTACTTTACAGGTTTGAGGAGAGGACAAAAGGGGTAATCCAAGAAAAGCTGAAGACTGGTGCTTGCCCCATTTTAATGCTCAAGCAACATTTGTGCTTTTACTTTTAATTTTTTGAGATGGAGTCTCACTCTGTTATCCAGGCTGGAGTGCAGTGGTGCAATCTCTGCTCGCTGAAACCTCTGCCTCCTGGGTTTAAGCGATTCTTGTGCTTCAGCCTCCCGAGTAGCTGGGATTACATGGATGTGCCACCACACCCAGCTAATTTTTGTATTTTTAGTAGAGATGGGGTCTTGCCATGTTGGCCAGTCTGGTCTCAAACTCCTGACCTCAAGTGATCTACCCGCCTCAGCCTCCCAAAATGCTGGGATTACAGTTTTTTTTTTTTTTTTTTTTTTTTTCCTTATCAACTCTGGAGAGCACAACTGTCCTTATACATAGATACCATGATGCCAAGGAAAGGGGACAAGGACACAGATTTTCCTCTTCAAAAAGACCTCTACTTTTTCTTCCTTGCTAGGAATGCAAGTATCTGCAACTCTTCATTAAGGCTGGGGGATAAGAAAGAGCCAGTGAAAATGAGAAGGGCCAGCAAGTATGTCAAGTGGCCGATAGTAGCTGCCAGTGTTTGTTGTTGCAACAGTACCTCGTGGATGGACGTGAATCATTAACATTCCACTGATAGGGGCAAAACAATCTGTGCTGAAAAGGAGAGTCCAGGGGGTCACTGCAGTTTATCTTTGTTTACCTCCTGTTATGACTCATCTTCAGGGTCTGTTTCTCTTCTTAGGAGATGATTTGGCTCATTACCACGGACCTTCCTGGCTTGCTAACCAAGTTTCTATTGAATTGGTTTTTACAACATGACCTAGTTCCTGAGATTCCAGACTCTTGGAAGACAGAATGTGGCAGGAGTGTAAGATCACCTGCACAGCGGCCAGAACATCACAGCAAACACTGAGCACACACTGCTGAGTGTCTGCAAGCTGTCCACACCACTCTATGCTAGGATAGAGCCTTTGTCCAAACTCAATTTTCCACTCAGGTCTTCCTTGGAAAACACCATGTAACCTTCTTTCTTATCACTATCTCAAGTTCGGGTTATCTTGAAATAAACCAAATACTGATTAGGCTTCCCAGGGCCAGCCAGATCACTTGTCTACCACTTCTTCTTCCTTGCACTTTCCCTGAAACCACACAAGACAGATGCATGGAAGCTAAGAGTGCACCCTTCTGAGTGTGGCACAGCAGGTGGGACAGGTCATTGGAGGTGGAATTCTGGTGCTACGCAAGTTATTTTTGACTTCTCTGCTTCTGTTTGCTCATTTTTGAAAATGGGGGTAGACAAGATTGCTAAAGCCCTTTGGAGAAAAAGAAGCTAAGAACAGGGTGTCAAACTGGCTTTTATTGATTCACCCATGAACAAGTTGTGCCTTTACATGGGTGTTATTTGTAAGGAATCCTGGGCACTTGGCATTCCCAGAATATTCTATTTAGCTACCTTGAAGTTCCCTTTAACTGGGGGAGAACTTTTCACCTGTTTCTATGTGTGCTCACAAGGATAAGCCTCCATGATGGCAATTTTAGCTCTGTTTCAGATAAAAATTAATTTATTAACATATAAAGGATATCATGTCATGAAGGCACTACATATAATGTACTTACAGCCTAAGCCAGAGCTCACTGACTCTTCATCTCGTTTTCATCTGCCATCTTCACGACCCCAAGTCCTCTGGTCATATGGAAGCCACATTTTAAGCTTAAGAGTGTCTGAATTGATTTGGCAAAGCCATCAGTCAGTTCTCTCCCTTTCTTCCTAGACTTATGTACAAGCACCACTTAAAACCAGATGCCACTAGCAGTGAGGATACAAAGCAGCAGGTTTTCAGAGTACCAAGTTTCTCCACTGGCCATCAGCAGTTAGGCTGGAAGGGGGTTCAGAGCCACAACCACTGAAAGTCACACTCCTTGAGCTTGGGAAAGATAATGAACATTTTCCTGAACATTCAACAAACACAGTCAAGGGGACTGGGGATTCCCAAGACCAAAAGAGGGATCTGTCGCAAGATCAGCATGTCCAGAATTGTTGGGCACAGGGGTGAGCGGCCTCCTATGCCACTGTCCGTGGTTCTGAACCCAGCTGGGTAATTCTCTGGGAAGTTGGAGGCGGAGGAAACCTGCAACCACTCCGAGGCCCTTGGTGAGTGTTCTGAGAAAGGAGGAGATGATACATTGTGGATTGGGGCATAAAACAGTGTTGATCAACACTTTGCTTCCACCCCCATAGCAGGCACAGTATTCTGTCAGTTTTTACACACATTTTGATGTTAAAGTAATGATTAAGAGAACAAACCTGGCTGGGCACAGTGACTCACTCCTGTAATTCCAGCACTTTGGGAGGCCGAGGCTGGCAGATCACTTGAAGTTAGGGGTTCGAGACCGGCCTGGCCAACGTGGTGAAATCCTGTCTCTACTAAAAATACAAAAATTAGCCGGGTGTGGCGACGTGCGCGCCTGTAATTACAGCTACTCGGGAGGCTGTGGCCGAAGGATCACTTGAACTTGGGAGGCAGAGGTTGCAGTGAGCCAAGAACAAGCCATTCCTAAAATAACTATAAACAGAATTCTAAAACACTCGTTTGTTAATGGGTCTTCTCTTGCCACTATATTCATTGCTGTCTTCACCTATAATTCATGTTGGCTGAATGTTAAACTTGGCTATTTTCTAATCAGTGGGCAGATCATGAAAAGGTAGCTCCCCTTAAAATGGCACAGAACAGTACATGCAACACGTGGATGAAGTGGACATTAAGTTACAGGGAGATGCTTGCAGCAGACACTATTGGGGACCCACCCATATCCCCTCTGTCCTCAAACTTTCCATGTTTGTGGGGCCAACTGCCCACAGCTGGCCTCTGCATCACTTCACCTGAGGGCTTTCTCTGGCTACCAGAGTCTGCACACCCGCTGGCAGCCTAAAGTGAGAAAGAGGAAAGTGCCTGGGAACTAACACCTCCCTGGGAGCAGCCCTGAACCAATGACTGACAGTTCACTGTCCCAGGCTCTAACTTTATATGATTCCCAGAGTTCCCAGCCGGATTAAGCTCCAGTAACCCACAGAAGTAACTTGCTTCTAACCACTCTACTGACTTCCCTGCCTTGTCTCACTTTCCCTCAAGTGCTCCTTGGGATAACCTCCCAAATAAACATCATGAACTGAAGTCCTTGTCTCAGGGTGGCTTCCAGGGAAACCCAAACTAAAACCCACTACTGAGTACACCCATATTATAAGTCAGCTCTCAGAGCAGGCCAGTGGCAGAGAAAATGGGACCAGGTAGGCTGCTTCCTGGGTCTCAACTGTGGTCCAGCTTTTTAGCCCCTCCACCTTTTTAGCCCACCCCTGGTGAAACCAGGAGTTTCACCATAGATCAAAACCAGCTCAGAGGTACCTGGACTTAGAAAAGAGCAGTGCTGAGAAGAATAAAATAAAAGAGGGGGGAGAAAATCTTTAGGTCCTATGAGGTTGCACACTAATATCACACTAAACATGAGAATGACTGAGCCCTCTGGATGCCAAGTTACAACTAACGGAAATTCTGAATGAGCTAGAAAATTGTATCCTGCCACAAACATAGGGCTTTACAGAGTCTTTGTTTTAAAACTTAAGAAAAAAATAGCACTCATTTGCTTGTTAAATTGTTAGAACGGTGTGAAAGGACCTCTATCCTTTGTCAGATGAAGAGATTGCAAAATTTTTCTCTCATTCTGTAGGTTGCCTGTTAACTCTGATGATAGTTTCTTTTGCTGTGCAGAAACTCTTTAGTTTAATTAGACCCCATTTGTCAATTTTGGCTTTTGTTGCCATTGCTTTTGGTGTTTTAGTTATGAAGTATTTGCCCATGCCTATGTCCTGAATGGTATTGCCTA
This sequence comes from Macaca mulatta, assembly GCF_049350105.2. NCBI lineage: Eukaryota > Metazoa > Chordata > Mammalia > Primates > Cercopithecidae > Macaca > Macaca mulatta. The sequence continues at coordinate 21,487,940 of NC_133423.1, read as the reverse complement.
GGTTTTCTTCTAGGATTTTTATGGTTTTAGGTCTTACATTTAAGTCTGTAGTCCATCTTGAATTAATTTTTGTATAAGGTATAAGGAAGGGGTTCAGTTTCAGTTTTCTGCATATGGCTAGCCAGTTTTTCCAACACCATTTATTAAATAGGGAATCCTTTCCCTATTGCTTGTTTTTGTCAGGCTTGTCAAAGATAAGATGTTTGTAGATGTGTGGTGTTATTTCTGAGGCCTCTGCTCTGTTCCACTGGTCTATATATCTGTTTTGGAACCAGTACCATGCTGTTTTGGTTATTGTAGCCTTGTAGTATAGTTTGAAGTCAGGCAGCGTGATGCCTCCAGCTTTGTTCTTTTTGCTTAGGATTGTCTTGGCTATACAGGATCTTTCTTGGTTCCATAGGAAATTTAAAGTAGTTTTTTCTAATTCTATGAAGAAAGTCAATGGTAGCTTGGTAGGGATAGCACTGAATGCATAAATTACTTTGGGCAATATGGCCATTTTCATGATTCTTCCTATCCATGAGGATGGAATGTTTTTCCATTTGTTTGTGTTCTCTCTTATTTCCTTAAGCATTGGTTTGTAGTTCTTCTTGAAGAGGTTCCTTTATATCCCTTGGTCCATCAACAGAGATGAGTTTTTGGGTTAAGTTGAATTCAGCACAGGTTATGTTTACCTCCTTGATTTGACAATGAAGTAATGGTAGTTTTTAAGATAAAAACCCCATCTGTTCAGATGTTTGCTAAGTGACTTCTTGCATGGTGAACTTTTCAAATGAACATCAAGGTATGCATACAGGGAAAGGAAACATGTTGCAGTTTTACATGCTCACGCATGCACGCACACAAACACACATGCCAATTAGCTGACAAAACCTACAGAAGGCAAAAAAGTTGACTCTAAGATTCAGAATATCTGAAGTCCTGTTTCCTGACAGTATATCATCCATCTGAACCATGTATATCCAACTTCCATAATGATTTTTAGTTGAGCTGAATTTGGCTGATTGCCAAAATGAGCATTGTTTTCTTCTCTGAAATATGTTTTTTCAAAATCTTAAGATCCAAACACACTAAACACAGACACAAATTAACCAGTTTGGCACAATGCCTCCTACCTGCAGCAGTGGATGTAATTGGGTGTTGTGTTGATATAGTGACTTAAAAAAAGTTAATACATTTTTGTTGGTTTTCATCAGTCACAAAATGACTATAAAGCTATTTATTGGAATGATATTCTCTGAATGCTTAACTTCTCCAGTTACTTAATCCATCTGTCCTCATCCCTCAGCCAGAAGTGCAGATTTTACAGTCCTAACTGGAATCATTAATCCTCACTGCCAATAATCTCCTGTATTATGTTTGCATTCAAATATTGCTTTAACAGTCGAGATAGCTATTTTAAGCAAACAAGAATTTTTACAAAGTTGAAAATTAAGAGCCAAATTCTAAAAAGCATTACACCCATAAAAATCCCCCAACTCTGACACGGAGATATATCACAACAGATTTTGGATTTATTTCATGATTTCAACACAACTGTGTTTTCAGTACAGACTTCCCTGGTTCTTGGTTGTGGTGACAATGAAGAAATGTATCCACGAGTTACATGGATTGCAGATGAGTCTGGATTGAACACATTTTTTTTTTTCTTTCTTTCTTCAGGAAGCATTTCCCAAAACACTGAGGGGTCAGCAGAGAATTCCAGAAGGACTCTGAGAAAACACATGGCCTCTGCAGTCAGCAGCAGATCCAAGGCCTCTTCTGTGGAGTCTGTTCCCACTTCCCACCCACACATCTCTGGATACTTCTGCCAGTCATGGATTTTCCTTCTGTGTTTACCTCGTTCGAGGCTCAGATGAAAAACCAGATGACTTACAAAGGAATCAGATATCGCCATTGGCCTTTTCTCACAAGCCAAAACATCATGACACTTGATCTGTTTTTGTTTGCTTTTTAACATGGAGAAAATGTTACAGGGGACCTGCAGGCTGTGTAGAATGCAAAATTTGTGAGAAATTCTACTTGAAAGAGAAATTCATTGAACTTGGTGGACATCGACAAAAAAAAGTTTAGTCATACTTATTTTCTAAATAATAAACTACACTTTGGTTGGGTAAGTTTGGAAAATGTAAAGCATGAATAAATGACACACAATCCCACTTCTCATATATACTGTTTACATTTTATTGTATAATGCCTATACACAATAAACAAAATCCAGGCTGTATTCTTTATACTATTTTATTCCTGGCTTTAATTTGAATTATAAATCTTTTCTATTAAATATTTTGTGAACACATGATATTCATTGGCTACATTATATTCTATCAGAGGGACAAACCATGGCGTAACTTTCTTATTTTATTGTACATTTGTATAATCTAAACTTCTATGCTAATACATATAATCCTTTAATGGACATTGTTTACATGAATCTTAGTAATTTCTTCAGTATATATCATAAGTCCTCACTTCATATCATTGATAAGTTCTTAGAAATGACAACATTAAGTGAAACAATGTAAAATGAAACCAATTTTACCATAGGCTAATTGACATAAACAAGAGTTAGGTTTCTATGACATGTTTCTGGTGACAAAAACATCAAACTTTTAAATAAAGACCCAAAATACTTCTAACATTAAACATTGAAATAAATGTCAGCTATATACACATTTAAGAAAAGTTAATAAAAACAAGTAAAATAATCATGTACACAATTTTTGGAGAATTAGTGTGTGCCTGGGGTCGTAGTGGTGGTGGGTTAAATCAAGGAATAAATGTTTGCAAAGTAAAATTTAAGGAGTGCCTCCTACCACAGTACAGTTCAAAAACAGTAACAAATACTGGAATACCCAAAGAAACCCCATGAAGACATGGAGAGAATGTACACATTCTCACAGTAGCCCCACCTGGGAGTATTTTCACAACGTTATAATGAAATGGCATTGAACAAAATGATTTTCAAGCACCTGCTGTACTCCTGAACAGGACTTAGAGGCTTTTGATTGCCAAACCACTCTCCAGAAATTTCTACCAATGACTGCTCCTATCAGCATGATGTAAGCGTGTCCATCCTCATCAGCATTGAGTGCTGACTTAAAAATGGACAGTTGAAGAGGGGTGTATTGAGACTTGGTGCAGGTACAGAGGTGGGGGTGAGCTACATTCCCAGCTTAGAGACAATGGTTGGGCAGAGCCCAGTGGTGGGCAAGCTACTGTGGCAGAGAGACAGTGTGTGGGTTGATAGGGACACAGCCTTTGAAGTCAGGCATTCTAGATTCAAAACCTGGGTCTGTTTCTTACTGGCTAGGTAGTATTAGCCAAGACGTTTAATCTTTCTGTATCTCAATTTCTTCAACTATATAACAGTACCTATATCTCAAGATGTGAAGTTAAATTAGATAATGCATGTAAGATGCTTAACAGTGTCTGGCTCACAGCATATGTTCATTAAATAGCAGCTATCATTGTATTATGGTTGTTACAAAATATAAATTGTAATAACCTTATAACGAATCAGCAGTTGATTGTCAAGGTTATTTCATGCAAATTTATTTCACTTTATTTTGAAGACTATCATAAATAGATCAGCGTTGGATATGTTAAATGCTTGGAGATTGAGAAACTGAAGCTAAAAGAAGGGAAGCATCTATGGTTCACAAAGGGTGAGCCAGGATAAAGTTTCAGATCCTGCGTCTCGTCCCCCTGGGCCCTCTGCGCTGCACAATGTCACATGTTTCTGCAGGACAGCCTTCTGCATTGATGATGTGATACCATGATAAGCCCTAAGATATTTGTACTTCTAGATGTATTTGATTTAAAGAAATCTTTCTGTGACTATCTGAAGTTCTCTACCCAGGAGTAAGGTAACAATAGTCCAACTCCTTTACCGAAACAAGCTTTTTGGCTACAAACTTTTAAAGCATTATTCAGGCTGGGCTCATTGTCTCACGCCTGTAATCCCAGCACTTTGGGAGGCTGAGGCAGGCAGATTGCTTGAGGTCAGGAGTTCAAGACCAGCCTAGCCAACATTATGAAACTGGGTTTCTACTAAAAATACAAAAATTGCCAGACATGGTGGTACACGCCCATAATCCCAGCTACTAGGGAGGCTGAAGCACGAGAATCGCTTGAACCTAGGAGGCGAAGGTTGCAGTGAGCCAAGATTGTGCCGCTGTACTACAGCCTGGGTGACAGAGCAAGACCCTGTCTCAAAAACAAAACAAAACAAAAAACCCTATTATTCAAAAGACTATTTATATTTATTTTGCACTTTGTTTTCTGAAATTTGGAAAGTAAAATTTTAATTTATTGTAATAAACATTTGCAAGATGTTTCTTGTAATAAACCTTTGCATTCTATCCTTCAACAAGAAGGATAGAAACAAGAATTTTTCAAAACTTGCAAGGTTAAGTGTAAAAGAAATTATAGATAAGTAACCTTAGAATTATGGTAACCTTGAAATTTACATTTACTTATTTTTGTTAATTACCTTTTTTTAAGTTCCAAGATACATGTACAAGATGTGCAGGTTTGTTACATAGGTAAATGTGTGCCATGGTGGTTTGCTGCACCTATTAACCCATCACCTAGGTATTAAGACTTGCATGCATTAGCTATTTATCCTGATGCTCTCCCACACCCCCCGACAGGCCCCAGTGTGTGTTGTTCCCCTCCCTGTGTCCATGTGTTCTCACTGTTCAGCTCCTACTTATAAGTGAGAACATGTGGTGTTTGGTTTTCTGTTCCTGTGTTAGTCTGCTGAGGATAATGGCTTCCAGCTCCAACCATGTCCCTGCAAACTACATGATCTCGTTCCTTTTAATGGCTGTATAGTGTTTCACGGTGGTATATGTACCACATTTTCTTTATCCAGGGTTGATTCCATGTCTTTGCTATTGTTAATGGTGCTGTAATGAACATACATGTGCATGTATCCTTACAAGAAAATGATTTATATTCCTTTGCGTATATACACCATAATGGGATTGCTAGGTCAAATGGTATTTCTGCTTCTAGGTCTTTGAGGAATCATTTCACTGTCTTCCACAATGGTTGACCTAATTTACATTCCCACCAACAGTGTAAAAGCATTCTTCTCTTTCCATATCCTTGCCAGCATCTGTTATTTCTTGACTTTTTAATAATTGCCATTCTGACTGGCATGACATGGTATCTCATTGTGGTTTTGATTTGCATTTCTCTAATGATCAGTGATGTTGAGCTTTTTCTCATATGCTTGTTGGCCACATAAATGTCTTTTGAGAAGTGTCTGTTTCATGTCTTTGCCCACTTTTTAATTAGATTGTTTTTTTTTCCTGTGGATTCTGGATATTAGACCTTCGTCAGATGGATAGGTTGCAAAAGTTCCTTATAGATTCTGAATATTAGACCTTCATTAGATGGACAGATTGTAAAAATTTTCTCCTATTCTGTAGGTTGTTTATTCACTCATAGTTTCTTTTGCTGTGCAGAAATTCCTTAGTTTAATTAGATTCCATGTGTCAGTTTTTGCTTCTGTTGCAGATGCTTTTGACATTTTTGTCATGAAATATTTTCCTGTGCCTATGTCTTGAATGGTATTGCTTTGATTTTCTTCTAGGGTTTTTATAGTTTTGGGTTTTACATTTACGTCTTTAATCCATCTTGAGTTAATTTTTGTTTAAGGTGTAATGAAGGGTTCCAGTTTCAATTTTCTGCATATGACTAGCCAGTGTTCTGAGCACCATTAATTAAATAGGGAATCTTTTCTCCATTGCTTTTGCCAGGTTTGTCCAGGAGCAGATGGTTGTAGATGTGTGGTCTTATTTCCAAGTTTTCTATTCTGTTCCATTGGTCTATGTGCCTGTTTTTGTACCAGTACCATGCTGTTTTGGTTATTGTAGCCTTCTAGTATAGTTCGAAGTTGGGTAGTGTGATGCCTCCAAGCTTTGTTCTTTTTGTTTAGGATTGTCATGGCTATATGGGTTTTTTGGTTCTATATGAATTTTAAAGTAGAATCAGAATTTTCTGATTCTGTGAAGAATGTCAATGGTAGCTTGATGGGAATAGCATTGAATTTATAAACTGATTTTTTGAAGGGTTTTTCATGTATCTATCTCCTTCAGTTCCACTCTGATCTTTATTTTTTGTCTTCTAATAGCTTTGGGGTTTGTTTGCTCTTGGTTTCCTAGTTCTTTTAGTTGTGATGTTAGGGTGTTGATTTGAGATTTTTTTTTTTGGGGGGAGATGGAGTCTCACTTTGGCAGCAAGGCTGGAGTGCATTGGCACAATCTTGGCTCACTGCAACCTCCGCCTCCTGGGTTAAAGCAATTCTTCTGCCTCAGCCTCCCAAGTAGCTGGGATTACAGGCACCCACCACTATGCCCAACTACTTTTATTTTTAGTAGAGATGGGGTTTCACCATGTTGGCCAGGCTGGTCTCGAACTCCTGACCTCGTCACTCGCCCACCTCAGCCTCCCAAAGTGCTGGGATTACAGGTGTGAGCCACCGTGCCCAGCCAATTTGAGATCTTTTTAGTCTTCTGATGTGGGCATTTAGTGCTATAAAATTTCCTCTTAACATTGCATTAGCTGTGTTCCAGAGATTCTGGTACGTTGTCTGTTTGTTCTCATTGGTTTCAAAGAACTTCTTGATTTCTGCTTTAATTTCATTATTTACCCAGGGGTCATTCAGGAGCAGGTTTTTCAGTTTCCATGTAGTTTTGTGATTTTCAGTGAGTTTCTTACTCTTGAGTTCTAATTTGATTGCCCTATGATCTGAGAGAATGTTCGTTATGATTTCAGTTCTTTTGCATTTGCTAAGGAGTGTTTTATTTCTGATTATGTGATCAATTTTGGAATAAGGACCAGGTGGTGCTAAGAATAATGCATATTCTGTTCTTATGGGGTGGAGAGTTCTGTAGGTATCTAATAGGCTCACTTGATCCAGAGCTGAGTTCAAGTCCAGAATATCTTTGTTAATTTTCTCTCAATGATCTAATATTGACAGTGGGGTGTTAAAGTCTCCCACAATTATTGTGTGGAAGTATACGTCTCTTTGTAGTTCTCTAAGAACTTGTTTTATGAATCTGAGTGTTCCTGTATTGGATGCACGTATATTTAGGATAGCTTTTTTTGTTGAATTGAACCCTTTAGCATTATGTAATGCCCTTTGTCTTTTTTCTTTTTTTATCTTTGTTGGTTTGAAGTCTGTTTTATCAGAAACCAGGATTGCAACCCTTGCTCTTTTCTGCTTTCCATTTGCTTGGTAAATTTTTCTCCATTCTTTTATTTTGAGCCTACATGTGTCTTTGCATATGAGATGGATCTCTTGAATACAGCACATTAATGGGTCTTGACTCTATCCAGCTTGCCATTCTGTGTCTTTTTATTGGGGCATTTAGTTCATTTACATTTAGGGTTAATATTATGTGTGAATTTGATCCTGCCATCATGATGCCAGCTGGTTATTTTGCAGACTTGTTGATGTAGGTGCCTCATAGTGTCATTGGTCTTTGTACTCCAGTGTGTTTTTGTAGTAATGTTTTTTCCTTTCCATATTTAGTACATCCTTCAGGAACTCTTGCAAGGTGGGTCCGGTGGTGACAAATTCTCTCAGGATTTGCTTATCTAAAAACAATTTTATTTCTCCTTCAAGTATGAAATTACTTTGGCTGGATATGAAAATCTGGGTTGGAAATTCTTTTAAGAATGTTGAATACTAGCCCCTAATGTCTTCTGGCTTGTAGGGTTTCTGCTGAGAGATCTGCTGTTACTCTGATGGGCTTCTTTTGTAGGTGACCTAGTGTTTCTCTCTGGCTGCCCTTGACATTTTTTTCCTTCATTCGACCTTGGAGAATCTGTGACTGTGTGTTGTGGGGTTGATCTTCTCATGGAGTATTTTACTGGGGTTCTCTGGATTTCCTGAATTGGAATGTTGGCCTGTCTTGCTAGGTTGAGGAAATTCTCCTGGATGATATCCTGGAGTATGTTTTCCAACTTGGCTCCATTCTCCCACTCTGTTTCAGGTACCCCAATCAGTCGTAGGTTCAGTCTTTTTACATAATCCCATAGTTCTTGGAGGTTTTTTTCATTCCTTTTCATTCTTTTCTGTCTGATCTTGTCTACCTATCTTACTTCAACAAGATAGTCTTAAAACTCTAAAATTCTTTCTCCTGCTTTGTCTATTTGGCTACTGATACTTGTGAAGTTCTCGTGTTGTTTTTCAGCTCCATTAGGTCATTTATGTTCCTCTCTGAACTGCTTATTCTGTTAACAGCTCCTTTAATATTTTATCATGGTTCTTAGCTTCTTTACATTGGGTTAGATCATGCTCCTTTAGCTCAGTGAAGGTTCGTTATTACCCGCCTTCTGAAGTCTACTTCTGTAGGTTCATCCATCTCAGCCTCTGCCAAGTTCTGTGCCCTTGCTGGAGAGGAGCTGCAATCATTTAAAGAAGAGGCGCTCTGGCTTTTTGTTTTCAGCATTTTTTTTGTTGATTTTTTCTCAATTTTCATGAGTTCATCAAGCTTTGATCTTTGAGGCTGCTGAACTTCAGATGGGGTTCTTGTGGGGACTTTTGTTGATGCTACTGTTGTTGTTGCTTTCTGTTTGTTTTTCTTTTAACAGCCAGGCTCCTCTTCCATAGGGATGCTGACATTTACTGGGGGTTCACTCCAGACCCTATTTGCCTGGGTTCCTCCTGTACCTGGAGGCATCACCAATGCAGGCTATCTGCTCCTTCCTCTGGAAGCTCCGTCCCAGAGGGGCACTGATCTGATGCCAGGGGGAATGCTCCTGTATAAGGTATCTTGTGACCTCTGTTGTGGGAGGGGTTCTCACCCAGTCAGGAGGCATGAGATCAGGGACCTGCTTAACGAAGCACTCTGGCTGCCTCTTGGCAGAGGGGGTATGCTGTGCTGAAGGAAATCTCACTCATCTGGACCGCCCGGATTCCTCAGAGGCAGCAGGGGGAAGAGACTAAGTCTGCTGACACCACGGCTGTTCCTCCCGCCAGGGGCATTGTCCCAGGGAGATCAGAGTTCTGTCCGTAACCCCCTGGCTGGAGTTGCTGAAATCCCCACAGGGAAGCCCTGCCCGGTAAGGAGGCATGGGTCAGGGTCTGGCCTAAAGAGGCAGTCTGGCTATGATCTGCCACAGCTGCTGTGCTGCACTGTGGGGAATTCCTCTCGGATCCAAACCACCCAATCTCCCAGGCACTAGCAGGGGAAAATGGCAGACTGGGGCTCTGTTGCCTTAGGCAGCAGGCAGTCACAGTTACCACGGCCACCCCTCCCCCCCGGGAACTCGTAGTCTTAGGCAGTCTCCAGCCAAGTGGCCACGGAGAATCTGCACAGCTCTGTGCTTGGGACCCAAGGCCCTGGTGGTGTGGGTTCATGAGGGGAACTCCTGATCCACGGGTTGCACAGATCTGTGGAAAAAGCATGGTTTCCTGGGCAGGGTAGCAATATCACTCACCGCCTCCCTTGGCTGGAGGGGGTGGGAGCTCCCCTTGCCCTGTGCGGCTCCCGGGTGGGTGGTCTCTCCACCCTGCTTTCACTCTCCATGGGTCACGTCAACCACCTAATCAGTCCCAGTGAGAGAACCTGGTACCTCAGTTGCTGGTGCAGGATTCACTCACCATTTTCGTTCTTCTCAGTGGGAGCCTCTAACTGCAGCTGTTTCTAGTCAGTGATCTTGGCCCCTCCTCACCCCTGGTAGCATTGAAATTTCTAAAGTTTTTCAAGCTTAAAACCATATGGATCTTTTGGAAAAAACTGTGCTCTCAAACCTATACTGTCTTGAATGTATAGGGCCTTGTCCTGAAGGTCTCAGACATTAATAAGTATCAGAACAACTTGAAGGGCTCATTAAAACAAAGTGCCAGGCCCCAATCCCAGAGTTTCTGAGTTAGTGGCTACCCAGTAAGGATCAAGAATCTGCATTTCTATGACGTTCCCAGGTGATGCTGATGCTGCTGTTCTAGTTTGAGAATCACTGGTCTACAGCCACCCTTTCCCCTCGTGGATTCTGTGTGTTTATAAACTAATAAGTTGAGATGGATGGGCCTGACTGAGGCCCACTGGCAGAGAAGAGGCACCAGGTGGCCAAAGAAGAGAGCTCCATGGGGAGAGGAAGTCTGGAGTCAAGTGGGTGTTGGCAGTACTCAGGACTTTCTGTTCATTATGGCTCATGAGTTCTCAACTGAAAAAAAAAAAATGATAAAAGATGGCAGGATCTGTAACATTGAGTTGTGAAGTAGGTGATGCCACTTATAATTCCTTTAATGTTTAGATTGCCTCAATACCCATGTATAATTCTGGGTTGGTCACATCACTGCTTTTCTGACATTTTTACACTCTTCTCCTGCCTCTTTGAACCTCACTCTAAAGTTCATCATCTTCATTCATTCACTTTTAATTCCATGGCCCCTGCAGGACATGCCATTGTCTCTCAGTAACTGAGCACTCTTTCCCTCCTCTACACTGGTAAGAGATCTGCTCCCCTTTATATGACCTCAACTGTTCTGAAAAAGGCACAAGCGTTCACACGTGACTATGTAAAGGTGTTCATAAAATTGACAGAGCTTCTGTAATTCTCTGGAAACTCTAGCTTAAGCTCAAAGAACAAAAGCAGTGATAAACACATACACATGAATTTCCTTACATACTGCATTCCCATTGTTCTCAGATAGTTTTCTTAAGTATCTTATTAATCAATGCTATTAGGAAAGCTATTGTCTTCAACAATAAGTATTTTGACATCTTAACACTGGATCTACACTATTTCTTTTTTTTTTATTTTTTATTTTTTTAAATTTATTTATTATTATTATACTTTAAGTTGTAGGGTACATGTGCACAACGTGCAGGTTTGTTACATATGTATACTTGTGCCATGTTGCTGTGCTGCACCCATCAACTCGTCATTTACATCAGGTATAACTCCCAATGCAATCCCTCCCTCCTCCCCCCTCCCCATGATAGGCCCCGGTGTGTGATGTTCCCCTTCCTGAGTCCAAGTGATCTCATTGTTCAGTTCCCACCTATGAGTGAGAACATGCGGTGTTTGGTTTTCTGTTCTTGTGATAGTTTGCTAAGAATGATGGTTTCCAGCTGCATCCATGTCCCTACAAAGGACACAAACTCATCCTTTTTTATGGCTGCATAGTATTCCATGGTGTATATGTGCCACATTTTCTTAATCCAGTCTGGCAAAGGATATGAACAGACATTTCTCAAAAGAAGACATTCATACAGCCAACAGACACATGAAAAAATGCTCATCATCACTGGCCATCAGAGAAATGCAAATCAAAACCACAATGAGATACCATCTTACACTATTTCTTAAATTATTTATAATGTTTTTTTCAAATATAATATTTAATAGGATGTTTTATGACAATGAGCAAACACTTCCATTTAGACTGAGCTATCTAAGTGGTGGCCCTGAATTGAGGAGTTCAAACTTGTTAAAGTAAAATACCAAAAACTCAGTTGGAGCATCCTCTGGAAATGGCTGTATTTTCAAATACATCTGAGTACTCCGTGTTTTTCCAGCATAACAATGGATCACAGAGAGAGCTGAATGATCTGATATCCTCCAAATCAGCTTGTTGGCCATGCAATTACTGAAACTGAGTAAGAACTCCCAACATTGAGAAGAAATGACCCAGACACGGGAAATCCTGCCTCATGAATACCCCAGTCAGTGTGAAAGATGAGAAGAGACACATACAAGATAAAAACACAAACCTCATTTACTTTCAACCACATGTGATCTTTATTTTCTCTTCTCCAACAGTCTCATAGGCTACTGAACCAGGCTTCTTATTAGAAAGAATAACAGAAACAAATGTGAGAGAGGAGCCAAAAAAACTTTTGTCCCTAGGAACAAAAATTATGAGACACCTACTGTGAATTTCAGAAACACCTTGGGAGGCTGAGGCAGGAGGATTGCTTGAGCCCAAGAGTTTAAGACCAGCCTGGGCAACATAGTGAGATCCTATCTCTACAAAAAATTTAAAACTTAGCTTGGCATGGAGGTACATGTCCTTTGTCCCAGATAATTGAGAGGCTGAGGTGGATCACTTAAGCCCAGAGACTGCAGTGAGCTGTGGTCCTGCCACTGCACTCCAGCCTGGGCGACAGAGAGAAGCCCTGTCTCAAAAACAAATAAAACACACACATATGCTCTTGCAAGCCTACAGATCATTCATTCACTCAACTGTAGGGGATTCATTTCCTGGAAATACTAAGAATAAGTGCTTTCTAGACTCTACAGGTGGGGATTGGGAAAGGTACCCAAGACAGAAACGCGTGGAAGCAGCAACTAGTGTAAAGACCAGCCTCAATTTAAAGGGACCCAAGGCATCGCTTTTCACCTTGGCCCCCAAAATGACCATGTACCACAACAATTGAGTTTACCTACAACACATATTTCCCTATCATTTCCATGTCTACTGGACACCAAATAAACATACTTATGACCATTTATGTATCTCTACATTTAATGTTTTTTTTTTTTTTTTTTTTTTTTTTTTTTTGAGACAGAGTCTCACTCTGTTGCCCAGGCTGGAGTGCAATGGCATGATCTCTGTTCACTGCAACCTGTCCTCTGGATTCAAGCAATCCTCCTGCCTTAGCTTCCCCAAATAGCTGGAACTACAGCTGATTTTTGTAGTTTTAGTAGAGATGGGGTTTTGTCATGTTGCCAGGCTGATCTCGAACTCCTGACTTACGTGATCTGCCTGTCTCAGCCTCCCAAAATGCTGGGATTATAGGCATGAGCCACTGCACCCAGCCACATTGTCTCTTTATATGGAGAATGTCTAGAAGGCAGGACCTGTGTCGATAAACATGGTTTGCCTCACATTAAATTCACTCCTTCCAGCCACCACACTAGGCAATGTGGACCTGTACCAATAGCTTGCTTCACCTACCAAGCTGCTGGCTGGGAAAGCTTCTGATGTTATGCTTTGAAAACTAGCTTGGGCAGGAAGAGACAGGAATTAACATTTACTGAGTATTAATAACTTGCCTCCCATTTTCTCATATGTTGTCCCATGTCATCCGCAAAATCCTCAAAATCCACAAACTGAAGAAACATTCTTGCAGATGTTACAACTAATTAACTTGGATTAATTATAATGATGACAAACTCCCTCCCATGCCTGGCTATCTGTCTGATTCCAAAGTTCATGTTCTTTCTACCATGTGAAGTCACTTTGGAATTAAAAATACGGAGATTTCAAATTAATCTTTCCTCTGGAGAACAATTATATTCAATAAAATTGTTCTGGAGGCTATCTAGGCCTTGTCCTTTTTTACTGAATCCCATCAATGGTACACAGGACTGCCGCATCTGCCTGGGAATTGTGACCTCCTGCCTGGCAGGTCACCAATGGCCACAGGCTTTAGAACATTTCACACAGTGTGGAGGGTGAGGAACCAGAATGAGAAGGTCAACATAAAAGCAAAGTATTGCATTTGATTATTTCCTTTCCATAATATTTTGAAACCTTGATCCTAAGTTCTTTTTTCCCCCTCTTCAAGCTATTCTTGGCTTTTATTTCATTATAGTTAATATATGTTCAAACAAAATCTTTAGAAACAAAACAAGTAGATCACAACTAGAGATCACATTTATTCTGAACACAAAAGTTCAAGACTTCGTGTTAGAATTTTGTTAGGTTAAAATTAAATGCTAGTGATATTAGAGGTACGTGCAAACAATTTCCCATCACTCCTGATTATGAATCTGCATTTGTCTTTTGAAATAGATAAAAACTGAAACTTAAGCCAAGGTAAACTTTGTTGGAAAACTTAAAATAGCTTCATTAAATTCTCCCATAAAAGGCCAGTTATTTATAAAAATGAGATTATAAAGAGAACACTTTATCTTCTTGCATTTAGTGCATACTTTTCAAAATTTTATATTCACATATAGATACTAACTTTGAGTACATATAACTCGTAAATGTTAGAAATATGTAAAGAAAATAATGTAAATCGTTTTAACTTTACTCATATATAAAGCAGTTTATTGTGAATACACACAGAAACTAGCACAAAAGCTATATATTCATTATAACATTTATCAAGACCTGTGTGATTATCTTCCACATTAAAAACAGACCTTTACGAGCACCCCAAAATTCTTCCCCTGTACAAATGCATTCACTCACGATTGTTATTTTCTTTAAATAAAATTGTTTTGCTTATACAGAAAGATCACCTTGGTTGTAATGTCCAAGTTACTCATGTGATCCATATATATATCAATGCTGTATGTGCATATAATTTATATATTCATATGCATACAATATGGGTAAAAACACATTTATCCATTTATCTAAATAAGCATGAATGTACTTCATAACGGCAATCACCAAGTGTTTCTACTATCATGCGTCCTGTGCTCTGTTTCCACAAACCTGAGATGACCCATTTCATTGAGAGATTCCAAAGAAAAAAATTGACTTGGAGAATCACCATAACCACCCTGTTCCACCTTTTCAAAACTGTACAATTCCTCCTTAGTAATTTATACATGGAAGTTGGATAGATTACTAAGATGTTGGCTAATGATAATGTTGGCTAATGATAAATGAATGTTTGACTCTTACTATCTTAGAAACTGTTTGGTTAGTCATACATTCCTAAAATTCTACTGACCTCAAAATAACACACTTATAACATTGGCATCATGTACTAAAACCTTTGCTAGAATTTTAAAAGTTGAAAATCAAAGTAAAAATTACTGAATCACAAATCCGTATGACCCTGAGGTTTTAGTCTTGTCCTTAATATTTTAAAGCACATGCTGACTTTAAAATAAGTGGGATATTATTAAAAGCATGAAGAATATAGAAGTCAGCCATACATCTAACCAGCCAGGCCTTTGAGCTATAATATTACATACCAACCCTGTATCTGAATTTGAGCCTCTGTCTGAGAGGGGCTACCTGGTCCAATGCCTCCCCTACTTTTCAGTACACTGTCTCAGAGTGTGGTCTCTAGCATCAGCATCATCTGGAAACTTGCTAGAAATGCAAAAGTTTTGGCTCCACCCAAGACCTGTGGGATCAGGAACTCTGGATGTGGGGCCAGCAGGCTGTGTTTTCACAAGCTCTCCAGGTCATTTCTGATGTCCACTGTAGAGAATGAGACTCCACCTGGCCCCAGATCTGGAGCTGTGTAGCCTGGAATTCACAGTCTGTACATTTTCTGTCTCCCAATAATAGACCATGCATATAGAAATGCTCTCTTGAGCATAAGGAGGGAAGGATAAAAGTAGTAATGGCACCAAGGCTTAGAAGAAAACAAACCCCAAAACCCATTTTCCCTCATTTTTTATTCCCAAATTGAAAACTATTACGGATTTTTAGAGAGGTGAATAAAATGTTACATGATAGCTCCTTCACACCAGTTTCGAATCCCCAATTTCCCCAAATAATATCTCAAGTCTATATAACAGAAAGATTTGTAAAAACGGCACTAAAATGTCTTTGATCTTAGATGAGGCATTCAGCATGCTGTAGTTCTGCCTTCAACAGTAATGAAATCGACAGCATCGTGAAGCCTTCATGCTGGAAAGATAAACATTGAGACTGTCAACGTCGGTGAGTTGAGACTGTGTTGGAGACTTGACAGGAAGATGGTATTCAACGAGTATGGACTCTTTTTTGTAGGTTTTTCCTCAGTAGTAATTATAGAAATTCAAATTAAAAACACAGTGAATTATTTCACACCCAGACTGGCAGAAATGTAAAAGCCTGGCATTACCGGGTGTTATTGAAATTCTCATACTCTGCTGTTGCAAGTGAAAATTAGCATAATCACCATGAAAAGGAACACGCAATGCATAGCCAAGGTGAAAGTGTGCACATTACCCCTGGCAGCTCCAGTCTGAAATATGGGAGGGGATGGGAAAACCGAGAAATTCAAGCATATGAGTATAAAGTCACTGTAGCACTGCTCTTAATAGCTAAAAAATTTGGAAGCAACCGGAATGTTCATCAACAGAATATATAAATTGTGACATACTCATACAGAGAAATATTACATGTATTAAAGAATGTAAAACATTAAAATGATGTATAAGAATAGGTACAGTCATGATACCATTTATGTCAAAGATTAAATACTTGAAAAACAGTTTTTATTGCTAAGAAAAACATACATATATTAGTATAAGGACATTTATCAGAAATAATAAAATCCAAATTTAGGATAGTGTATACCCTTTTTTTCCTAAAGAAAAAGTCTGTGTTACCCAAGCTGGTCTTGAACACCTGAGCTCAAGCAATCCTCCCGCCTTGGCTTCCCAAAGCGTTTGGATTACAGGCATGAGCCACGGTGCCTGGCTGGTGTGTAATTCTATGAGGGGGAGAAAGAAACGAAGGTTTCAATTTTGTTTGTAATGTTTCACTTTCTTTTCAGATGAATATAAGGTATTTTTTATGATATTCTTTAACATTTGTAAAGGTCTAAAATAATTCATTAAAAAACCATAATAGGTTTTGAGTCTAGAAAGATAGGAATATCAATTCTAGCCGTTACTAATAGTGAAACTTTGATCAAATTGACCTTTATGAGCTTTCATCTTCTCATCTGGTATGCAAGAGTCTGACAGTGTGCCATCTGTAAGGTGCCCAGCATCTGCACAGAGCCTGGAAGGCTCACGGCAGGCACTTGGACAATCTGTGTATCATTTCCCTGGGCTCCATCTCCTCCTCCTCTCCCTTTTCCACACCGTGAGCACCACCTCCAGCAATTCCTTCAATGACTCACTCCTCCAAATTCTGAAGCACGTGCATGAGACTGGCTTGTATTTGGAAATACCGAAGACAATTTCAAAAAGATTTCTATGTTCAAAGGAAAAGAAGGTTGTCTTGGGCTGGGAAAATGTCAACTTTCCCAGAAAAATAAAAGAATAACAAAGTGCCAGGGGAATTGCAACTTGGCAGTGGTCAAAGTGTATATGACAAATAGAATGACCAATGCAATAGCCATGAAAACATGTACTCAATAGGCATCTCCATTTCTTGACACTAAGTCAACAACATAAAGGAACATTTGACTGGGTGCGGTCGCTCACGCCTGTAATCCCTGCACTTTGGGAGGCCAATGTGGGCAGATCATGAGGTTAGGAGATCGAGACCATCCTGGCCAACATGGTGAAAACCCATCTCTACTAAAAATACAAAAACAAATAATAATAAACTGGGCCTGGTGGCATGCACCTGTAATACCAGCTACTTGGGAGGCTGAGGCAGGAGAATCATTTGAACCTGGGAGGCGGAGGTTGCAGTGGGCAGAGATCATGCCACTGCACTCCAGACTGGCAACAGAGCGAGACTGACTCAAAAAAAAAAAAATTGATGTTTTTCCTGTTTCTGCACACTCATAAACTATAAAAAGCAAAGTTAATTCTTAGCAGATAGCCCCTGGGTATACTCAGAAGACTTCTGATCTTATCAGCTAAAGACTTAAAAACTATCTTTTGGGCTGGAGTTTTTCACTCCATTTTATATTAGTTCTGATCTGTTTTCAAGACTACCACTTTCTAATCTTGTCTCTAAATTTCAAACTCAGATTCTGGAGTACTCTATCATATAGTCTCTGTGGCATAATGCCAGCCAAAGCAAGGTGACATATACTCAGAGTGTGGCTGATATGGTTTGGCTGTGTCCCCACCCAGATCTCATCTTGAACTGCAGCTCTCATAATTCCCACATGTTGTGTGAAGGATCTGGTGAAAGATAATTGAATCATGGGGGCAGTTTCTCCCATACTGTTCCCACTGTAGTGAATAAGTCTTGTGAGATCTGGTGGTTTTATAAGAGGAAAACCCTTTTGCTTGGTTCTCATTTTCTTGCCTGCCGCCATGTAAGATGTGCCTTTTGCCTTCCACCATGATTGTGAGGCCTCCTCAGCCACATGGAACTGTGAGTTCATTAAACCTCTTTTTCCTTATAAATTATCCAGAGTGGGGTATGTCTTCACCAGCAGTGCGAAAATGGACTAATACAGTGACTGACAAGTTTCTTACTTCAGCAAGTATATAAAGTGTACAGGCTTCAACGTGTCACCTCAAAAGGAATTTGGTGAATCCTCATTCTGTTTAACACATTTTTCGATCTCATTCAAACTTGAATGCATCACATACCTCAAGAGAATCTGGTTCACAGCTCCAACCTCTCCTAGGAGTGTGCCCTTGAGCAAGTCACTTAACCTCTTGTATGTCACTTTCCCATTTGTAAAGTAGAGATAATAACAGTGCTTATTTTCCAGGGGTATTACGGGGACTAAACGAGTTACTTAAAAACTCCTTGAAGAGTACATAGCACATAGTAAATGAAAAATCTACTTTTTAGAATGTGCTTAAAAACAAGCTACATTGTCAAAACAAGGTGGCACTAAAGCAAAACAGCTTGTCACTAAATACGTCCAATAAGATAACGCACCTAAAGACTTATGGTCCCATAAATCAAGGATGTCAAGAACAACATGAGTACATTTAAATCTATTATTGAATAGCTACAGTGAAAGCTATAAAACGA
This sequence comes from Macaca mulatta, assembly GCF_049350105.2. NCBI lineage: Eukaryota > Metazoa > Chordata > Mammalia > Primates > Cercopithecidae > Macaca > Macaca mulatta. The sequence continues at coordinate 21,469,387 of NC_133423.1, read as the reverse complement.
GTGAGTTCATTCTCAAAAACTCCACAGTAAATTCCCAATGTATCCCAAACTTCAAAGAACTTCAAAGATATGTTCATCCTCAGTTGCCAAAACATACATGCACATTTGTTTCCTCTTAATTTCCATTTCTAAGTGTCCCTGATAAAGTTATTTTTCCTGGGAACAGCTGAACGCCATTAAGCAGTTTGGTATCTATTACTGGGATACTTTGAAAGGGCATGACACGATGCTAAGAAGCAAATCTATCAGCTGATGTTTCCTAAAGTTGCCCTGTCCATAGAGCATACATATTTTCTTGGCCATCTGATTAAGTAACACAAATTTCCCAAAGGACAGTTTAATGACATTGAAATACCTGTACTTCACTGTGGGAATTACTAGCCAAAGGGTGCTAGACATGACATCCTGGGGAAAAAAAAAGCCTGACGTGAGGAGGGACAAGAGACAACAGTCAAAAGTGGCCCTATGTTGTAAATATGCCGGTGACATTTACAGGCAACTTCTTAAGTTGGATGAGCCTGACAGAATTTAGAGGTTTGTGATAGGCAGACATCTACAATGATCCCAATGATTCCAGCTTCCTGGTATTTATGTCCCTGTGTCATCTCCTCCCATTGGAGGGTAGGGACTTATTTCTAACCAGCAGATATGGCAAGGTGACAAGAAATCACTTCCATGATTAGGTTATAAAAGACTAGGCTGGGTGCAGTGGCTCATGCCTGTAATCCCAGCACTTTGGGAGGCCAAGACAGAAGGACTGCTTGAGGCCAGGAGTTTGAGACCAGCCTGGACAACAAAGCAAGATGCCATCTCTAGAAAAATAAAAAACTAGCCAGACACAGTAGCGTGCACCTACAGTCCCAGTTACTCAAGAGGCTGAAGCAGGAGGACCGCTTGAGCCCAAGAGGTCAAGGATACATGGACCTATGATTATGCCACTGCACTCCATCCTGGGCTATAGGGCAGGACTCTGCTAAAAGAGAAAAAAAAAAAAAAAAACACAAAACACCATGAAAATAAAGTAATGACAGACTGTGACCACCATCTTGCTGGCTCTCCCCGGGGCCTTGTGGCTTGCATGCTTCGATGAAGAACACTGCCACACTGAATAGGCACACTTCAAGGAATTGAGAGTGGGCGACAGTCGGTGAAGAACTAAGGCCCTTTGTCCAACGCCCCAGGAGAAACTGAATCCTGCCTACAACCATATGAGTCTGGAAGCAAATCCTTTAACCTTAGAACAGCTATGGTTCAGCTGACACCTTATTATAGCCTATGAGGGACTCTGAAGTAGAGGACTCAGCTAAACAGGGTCCAAATTCCTTATCAACAGATACGAAGGGTAAGAAACACATGTTGTTTTAAGCTGCTAAGTTTTGGAGCATTTTGTTTTACAGTAATAGATAATAACTAATACAAATGATGAAAATCAGACAAGGCATAAGGCTACTGGCAGTAACATCATTGTGATTCTCTAAGGCTGGATTCATCTGACCTTATCTTCTGGTTCCTTAAAACTCCCATTTAAATTAAAATGTAAAATTCCTTTTCTTTCAAAGTTTACATTGCATAAATATGCTCTAAAACTCACATAAGAATCAACCAAAATTTTCAATTGGTCATGTTTTTCCAGACTAATATTTTTGTTTAATTTTACTTTCTATGGAGTCTTGTTTGCTTTTGAAAAACAATTTATAACAAATAAGCTTTTTTCAAATTCTATATGTTCTTGCCCCATGGAGAATTCTATTTGGTAAATTCTCCCTACCCACTAATCTCTAGAATTCTCTTTGATGAATTTAGTTGACTTAAAGATCAGTGTATAATCTCAGACCCATATAATTTTGAGTTCCAAAATAAACTTTTCATTTCTTTTGATAAAGTAATAAGAAATAGCAAGCATTTATAAATGATTAGAATATATTTAATTCACTAATACTATCTCTGAAAAATTGATGAACTTATTGTAAGTACTCCTTAACATTTCCTCCATTGAGAAAAATAAATTATAGAAGGCAATTAAACATGAGACTATTTTTTTGTTGGTTTTTAGTATTCTTCATAATGGATCAAACCCAAGAAGCCAGCAGCTTAATTTTCATCCATTATCTGAGAAAATTACATATAAAATATTAATAATATATAAATATTATATAGGACCCAGAAAGGCAGTACAATTTACATCCCCTATAAATAAATTGAAATAATTCAGGGTCAAATGTGTTCCAGTGAAGCTGAGCCCATGTGTCCATGTTCTAGCTGAACTGTGGCCAACCTTGGTATGAAGTGTGTGTGGTAATAGGGAGGAGGGAAATAGCGGGTGTTGCTGTCATTCTATTTTTTTGTTTTTGTTCCTTTTGGACTTCCTACAGTTTCAAACTGCAGTGGTTTAGTCCTCTTCTCCCCACTGATTTTCTTAACATGAGTGCTTACACAAATGAACCCAATCTTTTTGTGCTGCAAGATTTTATTCTTCCCAAATGAATTCATGTTCTTAAAACAGGTGTTGGCAAACTGGCTCTGTTTTGTTTGGAACACAGACATGCCCTTTATTTCCATATCATTTACTTACTTTCAGGTCACAACAGCAGAGTTAAGTACTTGTAACAGATTACAGAACCCGTAAACCCTGAAATACTTAATGTCTGGTCTTTACAGAAGAAGTTCATCAATTCCTGCCCAAAACATCATGATAGAGACTCTAAGAAACTAACAGTGTCTGTCCAGCCAGTGCTTTAGAAGAAAGTAGTTGGGCTGCTGGAAAAATATCAACTCCAAGACCTAGTCCCTAGAGGCGGGAAGAATCACATAAGAATCTTTCCTTCAATCCTTCTCATGTGGGAATATTGGGCGATTCATTTAAGCTTTCTGAGATAGTTCTTCACTTACACAATGAGATCATCATGTCATTAATCTGTCAGAGTTGCCATAATGACATTATAATTTACATGTGGTAGCTTTGCAAAATACTCACCTTTTCGTTGTTTAGTAGGATGATGTCTACTATTACACTTGAATTAAGTGGAATTGTTTTGAGAGACTTTGTTCACTTGAATTATATTCAGTACTCTAAGTCAGAGAAGAAAGAAAAATCATGACAAATGTTCTGATGGGAAACTGAAAATAAGGACAAACAGGAGAATTTTAAAAACCGTATGTCAGGGAGGTTTATACCAAACACAGGCAAAAAATTCTACATTAAATAATTTAAGTGGAGCTTTGTAATAATGAGGCAGAGATACAGGGATCATTTGGAATCAAAATGGATTCACTAAGAACAAGCAGTTCCAAATATCCTCACCATCTTCTTGGAGAGGGTCAGTAGCCTGGTGGCTACTTCAGTAGACATGTGGAGTTTCCAGAAAAAGGAGGTATAGCATAGTTCTGAATGCTGTTATTCAGATCTTCCTAGAAACAGGATTCAGTCCTAGGTGTCCATATTTAAGGGTCACTGATAGCTGGAGCCATCTCATGGAGATCAGCAGGAGGAGTGAGGAAACCACAAAACTGGGCCATTGGAAGAAGAGTTGAAGGGAAAGAGTTCGGAAAAGAAAGACATAAGATAACACATTCTGTGTTCAAATCGGTGAGGGGATGTGATGGAGAAGACGGATTAGCCTTCTTCCAGCAGCTGCTGTCACCAAGCAAGGTTAGAATTCAAGAGTCCAGATGCCAGGAGACACTTCTGCTTAATTAAAAAAAAAAAATTGTGACCAAGCATGGTGGTTCATGCCTATAATCCTGGCACTTTGGGAGGCTGAGGTGGGTGGATAGCTTGAGCCCAGGAGTTCGAGACTGGCTTGGGCAACATGGTGAGACCCTGTTTTACAACAAATACAAAAATTAGCCGGGTATGGTAGAGTGCCTGTAGTCCCAGCTGCACCGGAGGCTGAGGTGGGAGGATCACCTGAGCCCAGGAGGTCGAGGCTGCAGTGAGCTATGACTGTGTCACTGCACTCTAGCCTAAGTGACAGAGCGAGATCCTCTCTCTCTCTCAAAACAAAAACAAAAACAAAAAAGTTCCCTATAATTTGAGCTAACCTTAAAGAACTAAGCCTTCTCAGTGCTGTCTGGGTGCCCTATTGCTAGAGATATTCAGGTAGAAACCGAACGTCTTCTACATGCTAGTATTAAAATTCTTGAAGAACTTAAGGGGTATCCAGACAGTACGAGATCTAATAGCCTTCTGCAACACGAGATTCCAGAATTTCTATGAACACATGGCATGATAAATTATATCCCACAAAGGCAGAATTCTGTTTCTCAAAACAAACCTAAAGCATCAAGGATGAGAAATTAGATAAAATGAAAGCAACAGATTTTTAAAATTATAAAAACAGACACTTAAAAAAAATTCCCATAATAGATCAGAAGTGATACTATCAGCTTAATAGGGCTGATAAGAAAGTCATCCTTAATGTTCTATTCCACCATATGTATCTGAAAAAATGGAATATATTAAAAGAGGCAGGCACTGTTTTAAAGAATTTATGTAACAGTGCTGGGAAACTAGTACCACTGCTAAAATGTGCCTGGCCAAGAGAGTCCAAGAAAGTATGGAACTGAGGGTGCTTTGGAATGGCTCTGAAGTGCCATTTCCCACACATCCCTTCCTCCCCACAGGTAGTAATTCTAACTTCCTCTCCTCCTGGTGCCACAGGAGAAGTGCCTGATAGAGCTGAACCTCTTCTGAAGCTCTCACCCACCAGCATCCCTCTTTCTCATGGCTGGCCACATATGGCTTCCCCCATGACTACTGAACTCTCGAACCCCACTAGGGACGAAGGCTGATGTCTCCAAGATCTCGCCAAACCCAGGCCACCCAGAAAGTGGCCTTTTCCCTCTTTTTAAAAATTCTTAAAAAATTTTTAAAGTAACAAGCCAACAAGTATAACTTGGATTCTCCTCCAAATTTTGGCTTCCTTCTCAGGAAGCCTTGGATTGCTCTAGTTGAATCCCAATGCTTTCATATTTTACACTAAAAGTTACCTGGGAAGCTGGTTAAGATGCAGAGTCCAGGGCCCTACCCTTGACTGGCAGGAGCCTAGGATTCTACATAAATGACCTCCTCCTGAACTTAATGTAGGTGATCCCCGCACCACACCTGAAGAAATCCTGCTAATAAATCTACAATTCTGTGCCAGGCCTGTGCAAACATTCCTTAAACACTATTTAGGGAAAGTTTTAAGTGAAATATGCAGTATTAAAGTATTTTGATTGTTTTCCTCCCAGAAAAAGACTTAAAATTTTCAATATGGCTAATATTTAGGATGTAAAAACAGTTTGATTATGTACATATGATTTTCAGGTAAGCTGTGCAACTTAGAAAAAATGCTGGCTAAGGTGAAGACAAGGATTGTATCTATAAAACTAATGCAAGAATCTGAAAGCAATGACAGGGACACTCGTAGTTCTGGGATTCTCAGTCTGTGTTTAAACGAGCATCACCACCTTTCATGCAAAATGTCAAATTTCAAACACGTATTCTGGAAGCAGGGGTTTATTATGTTTGGTTTTTGTAGTCTATGAAAATAGGCTTTCCTTAGAAAGTAAAGTACTAACTGCTCTATTTAAATTTTATCTACATTCATTCTGTAACACACACAAACTAATTTAATGTATCAAGTATCTATCAGAAGATAACAAATAAGCAGCCGATTTCAAAGCACAACAGGAATACTTTAATTGTATCAGCTACATAGCAGGTGATGTTTCTAACTCCCAGAAAGAAGGAGAGCTGATTTACTAAGCTCCTTTTTGGCCTCCTTGAAGCGTAACTGATCCTTTCCATGGAACCATAAAGCAAAATAGTATCACTCTAACTGTACTTGTCTGCTAAAAACCCATTGCTGTAGGCTGCTTTTTGTTAAGAAATTTTAAAGTTAACCCTCACCATTATGAAATAAAAACTCTATATCCCTGAATGATTGCTTTTTCCTTACAAAAAGGACATGATTTTATACCATCCTGCAAATGATCTTTTCAAACTAAATAAGATGTACTTTTGCAGCTCACATGCACCCAACCTTGCAGGTGCTCTAAACTAGAAGAGGGATGTTTTTCTCTCAGGTCCTTCCTTTTCCCTTTCTAGGTCCTCTTTTCCACTGATGTAGTTTCAAGAGCTTCACATCACAAAATGAAGAGTTAAAGACATTGTTGTCTTCCTTAGTAAGGAGATGAGGGGAGATGCGGGAAGAAGAGGGAAAGAGGTGGGAAATGGATGGCAAAGATTTGTCTGTATGAGAAAGAAAGGGCATTTTTTAAATGCTGGTTCTGACTTGTATCACAGAAATTCATCTGGGTCTATTTTTCCATTATACCTTTCAAGAGGAAACCCTGGTTTGATTTGTACCCATTTCTACATTAGTGTTAGGGAATGCAATGAATAGTTGATAATGAATTGAAACATTTAGATGACTATCAGGTAGAGACATAACTTTTGAAAACCTTCACAACCTAATATGAAGTTTAGTTCCAGACACTGACAAAACAGAATGTATGAAGTTTTATGTTAATACAATCAATATACAATTGAAAGACCTCAGAACAAAAGGTACGCCTTTTATTTAAATTACTAGTTATTCACAGGCCTTAATTTTTCCAGAATATAAAATAAGCAGAAGAGGGCCAAGAGGGTACAAAGAGAAAGGTTCCATAGGCAGATCTTCAGATATCCATGGGAGTTTCCTGGACTCTCTTACACGGTATCTTGCTATAAATATATGCATTTATATGTGTGTGTGTGTTAAAGGAGATGTCAACTCTCCCCCTATAATGACAGTAAATACATATTCATTATAAAAGACTCCAAATATTCAGAAGTATGTAAAAAACAAACTAAGTATGCACTCTCAACACAATTTCACTTCTCATTCAGACCCTTTTCTCTATATAGGTGTGAGTACCCACAACATTTTTGTTTTCCTGGAAATGATTACCCATAATGCACATTATTCCACTCAAAATATTTGGTATATCATTCCACATCAGTACATACAGATTTAACTAATGTTATAATTAGATTATGGCTACTAAATATTTACTAGTATAGATTTATCATTTACCCATTCCCTGACTCAGGGACTTTCATGTTCTAATTTATTGCGATTACAAATAATGAAATAGCAATGATGTGGTTTGGCTGTGTCCACACCAAAATCTCATCTTGAATTGTACTCCCATAATTCCCATGTGTTGTGGGAGGGACCCAGTGGGAGATCATTTGAATAATTTGAACATACTGTTCTCATGATAGTGAGTAAGTCTCAAGATATCTGATGGTTTTATCAGGGGTTTCTGCTTTTACATCTTCCTCATTTTCTCTTGCCACCACCATGTAAGAAGTGCCTTTCGCCTTCCACCATGATTCTGAGGACTCCCCAGCCATGTGAAACTGTAAGTCCAATTAAACCTTTTTCTTCCCAGTCACGGATACATCTTTATCAGCAGTGTGAAAACAAACTAATACAATCAACATCCCCATATAATGCATTCTAGGGAGCTTATAAGAGTATCTTTATATGTAGAAGTGGAATTGGCCCAGTCATGAACTTTTTCTCTTTTGAAATGCATTGACAACCCTTTAAAAGGGTCAATCTATGCTCTCATCAAAACGTATGAGATTCTTCTATAAGCTTAACACTAGATGTTAACTATATGCTGAATATTTGTAGATTTTCCAATGAAAATAGCCTTTCATTTTCATTTGCATTTCTTTGACTAATGAAGTTGTATATTTTTTATGTTTATTAGTCATCCCTATTGCATCAATAAACTGCCTCTTCGTATCTGTAGTAGACTGTTACATTGAGGGCTTCTCATGAATCACCTCTCATACTCACACTCTAATGTTATCACCTCCTACACTGGCTCTGGGCTCGGCCATGTGACTTCTTTCTGGTCAGTAGGGAATTAGTCATCATAGCCCAAGCAGAGGCTTGATAAGTGTTTGTACAGTGGGGCTGTTATCTTTGAGTAGCTCCCTCTTAGAACCCTATGCCATTTCACAGAGGCCCAGTTCCCTGCAGGAAAGACTATATGAAGAAAGAGAAGTCTGGCTGTTCCAGTCATTCCAGCTGAGGTCCCAGACATGTGAGTGAAAAAGACCTCTTGGACATTTAGTCCCAGCTGGCACCACAGAGAAGAACCACCCTGCTGAGCCCAGCTCCAGATTGCAGAATCATAAGAGCTAATAAATCAGTGTTCTCATTCAGCCATTACATTTGAAGTGGTTTGTTCAACAGCAATAGTTGAACCCCTGATAAAACCATCAGATCTCTTGAGACTTACTATTGATCCATTTTTGTACTTTCTTATTAATTTGTAGAAACTCATTATAGTTAAGAAATCCCAATCCTTTCCCACATATATATTTGGTAAACATTTTTTTTAGTCTGTTATTTGCATTTTAAACATGTTAATCTTCTACATGGCAAAAGCTACATAGTCAAATATGTTACGTCTAGGCTTTAGGTCTATAGTAATTTAAAACAATTTTTTATCTAAATCAACAGAACTTTGAGTTATCCATAGCAATCTCATTCAATCTCTAGAGCTTGGTCACTCTTTTTCTGTTGTTCTAGCAGTAAAACAGATTAAAGGAAGAAAGGTAGGTGAAGTTGCTAGTAAAACATTGTAAAAGCCCAGGTGAAAATCACATGGGGTTTAAAGCAGGACCATCAGGGCTGTGGTTAGAGAAATGGGAGAGAGGGGAACAGAACGGGAGAGAGAGGGAGAGAGAGGGAAAGAGGGGGAGTGAGAGGGAAAGAGGGGGAGAGAAAGGGAGGGAAGGAGAGAAAGAGAGGGAAGGAGGGAGAGACAGGGAGAGAGGGAGGGGAAGGGGGTGAGAGAAAGAGAGGGAGGGGGAGAGGGAGAGAGAGGCACAGTGGTTCATTCCTGTAATCCCAACACTTTGGAAGACTGAGGCAGGCAGATCATCTGAGGTCACGTGACGGGAGGGTCATCTGAGGGGAGCAGGGAGGTGGAATAAATAAGACAGAGCAGTCACAGATCTGGAGTTTGAGTTGACCTTGGAGAGAACAGCAGAGCTCCTGGCAGAAATTAAAACTGGGCAAGTTAAGTTGATTTGGGGGATAAGACAAAGAGCCCTGTTTCCAAGGTGTCAACTAGAATTGACATGTCCAGAAGGCAATACCAGACAGAAAATTGGCCCCAGGGAGAGGGCAGGTTTGAAGATTCTGATTAAGGCATCATCAGCCACAAGAACAGAGCAAAAGGTGACAGATGACCAACATCTCACAGCTCATTAAAAGCACTCCTGGGACAATCACGCACCTGATAAACACTTCAACACACAAAATATTTGCTTTGAGCTGAAGACAATTTTGGTGTAATGAGTACTGACAGTACTTCTGGCTACACTTCATGAAATGGTTGAGACAAAGGAAATGAATGCAAACAGTGAGACCTCCAGTGGTGTGGGCTACGTCTGGGCGGCCCAGAAGCAGCCGACAGAAGCAGAGTGCTGGGGCACTAGGAAGGCTCTTCCTGCTTGGCTGCCGCAGCTGATTCAGCAGGACAGAACCGAGATCATCCTGTTCTCACAAGAAAATGCAACCTGACCGAAGGAAGAACACACGGGCATTTTGGCCAGGATGTTGAAGAATTTTACTTTCACACATTGCACTTTTATTCTCCTTGTGGTTGGAATGGAGAAATAGACATTAAGTGAATTGAAGTGCTTTAATGAACTGCAAATGTGGTCACAGTGCCATCACGTGATGCCAACTATCTGCTGGATCAAATGTTCAAGAGTGCTGGAGAGATACCAAGAGTTTATCCAAGACAGTCTCATCTTATGAGTAAGACAGCTGAGGTCCATGATCATGTCACTGGCCAGTGGTTTGTTGAGACCAAGACTATGCCCCTTCACTCTCACTCAGTGGTCTTCCCTTTAAAAGAAAGATATCCTTGTTAGGAGAGCAAGTGGGAACATTTGTACTGACATGAAGACAATAAAATTATATGGTTACTTTCCGATTGCTCTGGTTTCCATTATTTGAAGGTAGTGAGTTATACCTAAAGGAAAACTTAAGAGGATGGCTTTGATCTTCCATCCTATGAAGAAGGTGGGTTAGGGTGAATAGAGATTGCAGGGCATGGGCTAGGTCATTAGGATTCCTTTCAAGAACAAGAACAGAGCAACTTAAATTTCCTATGATCTGACAAGACACAATCATATAAAAAAGAAATCCAGGGAACCCTCCTGAGAGACCCTACATAGGGAAAATCAGCTGCTGTCACGCAAATGAAATCACGAACTATCAAACCCATTGCAGAAAGCCCTTAAAACCAAGAACACAAGCAAAGAAATACACTTTGGGCCAGGCACAGTGGCTCATGCCTGTAATCCCAGCACTTTGGGAGGCTGAGGCAGGCAGATCACCTGAGGTGTTCAATAGGTGTTCAAATAGCCTACTACACATGTAGGCTATATGGTGTGGCCTATGCTCTCAGGCTACAAACTTGTACAACATGTGACTAATGAACACTGTATGCAATTGTAACACAGTGATAAGTATTTGTGCATCTAAACATAGAAAAGATACACCTGAGGTCAGGAGTTCAAGACCAGCCTGGCCAACATGGCAAAACCCCCTGTGCACTAAAAATACAAAAATTAGCTGGGCATAGTGGCACGTTCCTGTAACCCCAACTACTCGGGAGGCTGAGGCAGGAGAATCATTTGAACCTAGGAGGCAGAGGTTGCAGTGAGCCAAGATCATGCTATTGCACTCCAGCCTGGGCGACAGAATAAGACTCTGTCTCAAAAAAAAATAATGATAAAAAATAAAAAAAATTCACTTTGCATGGTGAGGGTGTTCTTTTCACTTAGATGTATAGACCACACTGTGCTTCACATGTGCTCAAGTATAAAATATTCCACACTGCAAAATAGCAAGGTATGATTCAAATATGGCAGTGTTCTAGAAATGTAACATTGGTAAAAAAATAATCCATCGGGATGAAGGCAAATTTTAGCTAAGTCATTCTTCTTATTCTTCTGTTTTTCTTATTATACCATCTCCTAAAGAATTTCAGGTCAAACTCCAATTTGAAGGAGCAAATGATACAAATAAGCACCCCACCAAGGGCTACAAAAGAGGTCCCAAAGCCAACTGAATTAAGAGGATGTCATATTTTATTGCACTGATTGAGGCTGATTTTTAAAATGAACTCCATCTGGTGCACGGGGGCTCAGGAAGGTAACCTCTGTCAGTCAGGTGATTAAGACCTTGGGAACAGCAAAGACCTTACTCCAAGTCCCGCTGCCTTCTGTTAATACCTGAGTAACTGTCAGGAGGGAGATGCCGGAACACACCAATTATTAGATGATGAACAGGCAGGCCCAGCAGTCAAATGTGCTGCAGTGATATAGTACCTGGTTGGGCAATTAACTTGTCCCTAGCAAAATTTGTGGACAACAAAGCACTTTTATAATCTACAGCTGCTATCCACATCGGGCAATGATTGCATTAAAACTGATTCCTCTCAATAGGCATGGGGTAAAGAGGACGCCAACGTGACATTAGTGGCCCACTCATTTTGCAGAGTCTGCCCATTATCCTCCCCATATTGCAGATAAGCAAGCTGAGACTCAAAGTAATTTGCCCAAGGATACAACAGGGGACCTTGTGCCAGATGGCTGTCGGGCTGCTGCCTGACTTTCTCTGGAGCCAACTGGCAAGGACACTATTGGAACGGGCACTTCCAGGAATCCTTAAAGCATCTCTGGGTCCAATCCTGTTTGCTTTGTTTACCCCCAGCTTTAGCTTGTTTACACCGAAGTCACCTGGAGGCTGTGTCATCATTCAAACCCTATAGACACCCAAGCCAGCAAATACCACCACAGGCTCTGGAGCACACAGCCTCTTGGTGGGCAAGCTCTAATTCAGGGATTGGCAAACTATGACCCATGGACCAAATCCAGTCCACTGCCTGTTTTTATGAATAAAAATACTGGAACACAGTCACACTCATTTGTTTCCATATTGCCTATGGCTGATTTCGAGCTATAACAGCAGAGCTGAGCGGTTATGACAGAGGCAATCTAGCCCCAAAAGCCTAAAATAACTATCTGGCCTTTAGAGAAAGTTTTCTGGATCCTAATTAGTGGCGTAGCTCCTCAAAAGGGCCATCAGCTGCATTCAGAAGCCTTCACAACACCACCCTCTGCAGCGGGCTGACTCCCTGGTAAATATTTTCCTTCCTCAAGTGGACTGGACTCGAAAGTCCTCATAGGTGCTCTCAGGAAAGGAAAAGCTACACCTCCGACGAGTTATGCCTGCCCAAGTTGTGAGCCCTGTGATGTTAGAACACGAGCAGCTCAAGAATCCTAAGTGCAAACCCCAAAGACCAGGTGCCATTCTCTGAAGGTGTTTTGGAAAACATTTCCTAACGCGTGGAGACAGAAAAATACAGTGATGCGGGCCGGGCGCGGTGGCTCATGCCTGTAATCCCAGCACTTTGGGAGGCCGAGACGGGCGGAACACAAGGTCAGGAGATCGAGACCATCCTGGCTAACAGGGTGAAACTCCGTCTCAACTAAAAATACAAAAAATTAGCCAGGCCTGGTGGCAGGTGCCTGTAGTCTCAGCTACTTGGGAGGCTGAGGCAGGAGAATGGCGTGAACCTGAGAGGTGGAGCTTGCAGTGAGCTGAGATCGCGCCACTACACTCCTGAGTGTCCTGAGTGACAGAGCGAGTGTCCTGAGTGACAGAGCGAGACTCCATCTCAAAAAAAAAAAAAAGAAAAAAGAAAAGTACAGTCATGCATTCTAAGTTCTAAAAACTGCATCATTAGGTAACTTCATCATTGTGTAAACATCGGAGCACATTTACACAAACCTAGATGGCATAGCCTACTATACATGTAGGCTATATGGTGTGGCCTATGCTCTCAGGCTACAAACCTGTACAACACGTGACTAATGAATACTGTAAGAAATTGTAACACAATGGTAAGTAGTTGTGCAACATAGAAAAGGTACAGTAAACATAAAATATAAAAAATGATATACCTATTACCTATAGAGGGCACTAACCATGAGTACAGCCTGCAGAACCGGAAGAAACTCTGGATGGGTCAGTGAGTGAGGAATGAATGTGAAGGCCTGGGACATTACTGTATGATGCCGTAGACTTTATGAACACTCAACACTTAGGCCGCACTAAATTAAAAAGTAAAGTACACCACGATGCCACCATGGCTACATCATTACTAGCTGATAGGAATGTTTTCAGCTATATTATAACCTTACAGGACCCCCTGTTTTATATTGTCTTATATGCAGTCCATCCTTGACAGAAACACCATTATGTAGCACATGACTAAACACTAATTATTTTTTCACTACTGTTGGTCACCATCTGTTTATAAGAGACTAGTCCTTTAAAAAACTTAACATTTCCAGCGATTCAGGACTTTTTTTGTTGAAGTGGAGTACTTTTGACATGGACAAGCTAACGGGAATTCAAAGTCAGAAAGACTTAGTTTAAATCATGACTGTCATCTATGGGCTCCAGAACCCTGGAGCAAGTTATTTAGTCTTCTTGGTCCTCAGTTTCTTCATCTGCAATATGGGAATATGTATTAGGTATTGATTGCTGTGTAACTGACTGCCCCAAAACTCAGTGGCTGAAAACCAGCACCCAATATTTGCTCATTGCACTCCGTGTGGCCTAAGCTCAGCTGGGCAATGTGTGCCTTGGCCACTCATGGCTGTAGTTGGTTGGCAGCTGGCCTGGGGGTGGAGGGTATATGATGGCCTCATTCATGCAACTGGTACCTTGGTGCTGGGCCTTCTCCATGGGCCTCTCATCACTCAGTAGTCTGGTCTGGGCTTCCCCAAATGAGGGCAGGGACATTCCAAGAAGGGAAGGCAGAAGTGGTAAGGCTCCTTGTGGCTCAGGCCTTGGACCTCACACAGCATCCCTTCGGGTACATTCTACCAGTCCATGAAAGTCACAAGGAGTTAAGAAATGGACTCCACCTCTTAAAGGCCTGCAAAATATTGTGAGCATTTTCCCCCCAGGATGTTCATGCCTTCGTGTATTATGAAGTAACACATGTAGAGCGTTTTGTCGGAGGGTCAGTTCATGAACTATATGGGGCACGCAGAAAGAACTTCTCTCGTCTTCATCCAGCTTTTGTCAAGATTATATGTCTTAACAAAGACTTTCCTCCCACTAGCCTACATCTAGGTTCTGGCAGCACCTGGAGCCAACCCAACATCTCCTTATGCTTCCATTCGCCAAGTATCCATTTGCTGACTTCATCATCCAAAAGAAGTGTATTTCAAAGTTGGCAATAGTTCTCACATCATTTTTCTATCAGTAAACCTGGTTTGGAAAGATCACTTTACTGTGGGAAGTAGTCTAAATAAAAAAGGGAAACACCTGGTCAAATTCATTTATCATAACGTGAAGTGGCAGCTGATGGAAAATGTGTTGGGAGTATTTTCACTAGTGAAAGGAACAATGTAATCTATCACTTTGAAAAACAAAATCACCATACACTTATGTCTTTGAAATGAATGTTTGGATTTGGTTAAGGAGTTTCCTCCTTGAATTGATGCTAAACCTCCTCTGATCCATAATGTAGCTGTCCCACCTGTCCAGCCATACAAAGATATAAAACAGTGACATTGAGGAAATAAGGCAGAGATGGAATGGTAATCTCTTCTAGTTGCATTGCTACACTTACACCATCTTTTATGGTGTTCTCCTCCATGTGTCGGGATGCACCACTACCAGCCACGCTGGTTATAGCCTGTGTACAGAAGGTTGCCCATCCTAATCGAGATCATTAGGACAGCAAATTTCTGGCCAAATTAATGTGACATAGTTTTAAGAAGCCCCTGTTCTACTCAGCCAGTCTACCCTGGGGAAAAAGGGTTTCCCCTCATTTCACCATAGTCATTAATTTAATGATCTTGCATTATAGCTCAATTGATGCATGAGCACATGTAACAGACTTCAAAAGCACAGGGAACACTCTTATTGAACCAAAGAGGAAACTGAGACCCTGAGAGGATGTTACAGTCACACACAACCAAAGACTGCTACACACACACAACCACTGAACTTGCCAGGCATATGTAACCCAGATGCAGTTAACAGCCCTGCCTTGGAAATCAACAGATGGGCTGCTGGTCCCTGAATGGGTATGTAGTCATCGCTGCTGGGAAATGTTGATAGTGCCTTTTCAATAGCATCATAAACTCAAGCCATTAAAATCCTTCCTGTTCCTGTGTTGAAGGAAAGAGGATGAAGTTTTGTACATGATCCAAACCAGCCGCAGTGCCACTCCAATTTGGGAAACATTCACATTAGGTGCTCTGTAGGCAGCTTTTTGCTACTGAGCCAAAAACTGACAAGTGGTACTGAAATGCCACTGCTGTTTTCAGCTATCCTGGTCAGCCACAGATTCCAAAGTGTTCCTCCAACACTGCAGCCTCTGCCACCACTATGGCGACCTGGAGACCAGAGGAAAAGCAATCCTTTTGGTTCTGCAAGTGTCATTAAAATAAATTTGTGTATTACAAAGCATGGCCAATAGCTTTCCCTTTCCTTTCAGATTTTAAAGAAGTCACTGCTGTGGACGTAACATCTGGAAGAGAGGTCTGGTTAATGACCAATGTTCAATTAATGAAGATAGAGCATTCTTTTTGTTTTTTTTAAAGACAAGGTCTCACTCTGTTGTCTAGGCTGGAGAGCAGTGGTGCGATCACAACTCACTGCCACCAGAAATTCCCGGGCTCAAGCAGTCCTTCTGTGTAGGGAGGTCTGCAGGCACTCCCCACAATGCCCAGCTAACATTATTTTTTGTCAAGATGCAGTCTCGCTATGTTGCCCAGACTTGTCTTGAACTCAAGCAATCCTCTCACCTCAGCTTCCCAAAGTGCTGAGATTACAGGCATGAGCCACCATGCCCAGCCTGGAAACAGAGCATACTTCTGTCCAGGTCAAAAGCTTGAATCTGGAATAATGACTTCAGGGAGAGGAGCTGGCTCATCATTTTCATGATTTTCTACCTCTTGTTTCTGATTTTAAGAACATGTGCATGCATCCCATGTTACACACAGTCTTTCTGCATGAGGGTATGGCTTAAAACTAGATTATGCAGCACAGACAAGGTGTTTCTTGATTTTGCCATTGAGCCAAAGGTCCTCTGAGTAACCAAAATAGCTTTATTGTATTGACTGGTTATGTTGTCCCCATTTGCCTTTCAGTCACTGGTCCCAAGAAGCAGGGAGGCCAGAGGACTTGAGATAAAAGGATGAGCTCTAGTATAGAACAGGCCAACACTGGCTAACTCTTAAGGACTCAAAAGGTAGATCTGTTGAATGTTCATGGGCTACTCGACTCTCTTCTCTCCCTATTACATGAGAGATTTTATGTGGGAAGGTGGTTGAGAAAGTCCAGCAGGGGTTACTAGCCTCCTCCAGCCAGACAGGACAATCCTGTGGAGACAAATGATGGGGTAGGTTCCAGAGTGCAGGTCATGGCCCTTCTCCCCTTGCTCAGCCACTACCTGAAAATGTACTCAGAATGTAGTCAGACTGCAGGTCTCCAACAGAACGCTCCATTTTCTGGAGAGAGTAGAGCAGCAAACCCAAAGTAAGCCAAGAACTGGTTTTGCCACTTAGCAGTCAGGGGACATGATTCCTCAGATTTCTCTCATTCTAACATTCATTGTATTCTCCCCTCAACAACCTGCTAGACAGGCATGTATGTGTCCTTCACATTTCAACATGTAAATTGAAAACGTGACCCATTCCACATGAATAATGAGACATATGGTGGTAAACAATCGCAGAATTTGGAACACTTTTTTTCTTGAAATTACATTTTAAAAACCCTTTGACAAGGAGAAACACAGATTGCTCAGTACTCAAATGACTAAAAGTTTAAAAGACCATATGGGTCCTTAGCTCTCTTGCGGGGGAAGGAGCTGAATTTGATGGCACATTTTAATAGCTACATTATAGTCAAGGCTATGAAACTGCCCCAAGACCTACATCTCTGGCTTTTGCTGTCTCTTCCAGTTGTGTTTGTGAACAGGTGGCATGTTCCATCTCTGCTCCGTAAGCCCAGGTCCAATGTCATAATTCAAGAATTTGGTTGTGTTAGAGCCTTGGATTTCTATTTTAGAAAAATTAAGACAATGACTTGAAGAAAGCCATGCAGTTTCCTTAGGGAAAAAACGGTTACAGAGCTGTTATACAGTGGAAGTCTTCAGTGCTGCTCAGAACGTGCAGAAGTTTAAAATAAATGTTGCAACCCTGTGGTCTTTACATTGCATAAAAGAAGGTCCATGCTACAGTCACAGTTGAAACATCCTGAAGAAACAGACCAATTCCATTTGTTATAAATTAAGTCTCATCTTGGCAGTAAACCCACAGCTCAGGAGTTGGGGGTGTCAAAGAAAGTGCTGGAGGGAAGCTGTGCTGCTTATAGCCTTGATAACAGAGCACACTTTACAGATCTCAGAGCTTTCAGATTCTCACCTTTTTCAGGATTCGTGCAGAAGAGGGTATCTAGGTCTCAGCTCTGTAAGCTCCCATGTCAGCCTTAATGGGGCCCAAGACCTCTGTCCCTCCTTCCTGATATCCAGCCTCCTGCTTGGTTCCTGCCGTGCATGACACCTCAGCTGACCTACCTGCTGTGGCATTGTCGTGGTCTGCTTTGGGAAATGCATGAAATACAGACAAGGCATCTTGTCCTCAATGAGCCCTTGAGATCTCAGCAGAGCCAAATCTGAGTTATAGACAAATCTTGGGGTTCTCAGGGCCCAGCTGTGTTTTGTCTTCCAGGAGTGATTAAAGTGGAGGCCATGATTGAGCACAGAGTGCGAGGAGGGCCCCCATCAGCAGGACAGGGGAAAGTGACCTGCAGTAACATATGCCTCCTCAGCATTCTTTCCTGCAGATGACTAATGGACGCTCTGGGAGTGACCTTAATCAGATGTGCTGTAATTACTTATTGAATGTGACCCAGCTGCAGAAGACAAAGGGTTATGCAATATTAAAGGCAGCTGGAAGCAGAGTCCCCACAGCAGGGCTCAAGTAGAAGGGCAGGCAATGACCTGTGTGGTGGTATTTAATTAAAAGGGTGCCTTTCTGCTCAGAGAATCAGGTATTTTTAGTAGGATAAAATCAGTTCTGAAATTAACAATTATTCGGGAAAAAAAAATCAATACATTGTCTTAGTAACTCTTCCAACCCACACCGAGGTTTTCTATTCCCACTGAAGTGGCAATGTCCAAGGAAAGAGGTATTCTGTACAAGTCAATTTTATGAATAGCTTAAGCTTAAAATAGACAAAGCTGTTCGCATTGTTTATGGAAATATTTATACATTTTCAAACTCTGCTGCATTTGTGCTGCATCAGCCCAGCTAAGCTGGAACTGTATTTCTCAGCATTCCCAGCCCTGCCATGTTTCACATTAGTGCTGGCCACCAGGGGTATCTTGTGGGTGATTTGGAAGATGATAGACAGCAGCAGCCAGGTTTGCACACTCTCAAGGTCAGTGTAGGGCACCAGGTGCAGCTCACAGGCCAGCAGCTGGGCCCCAGTGTCTCTAACTCCCACTGAGCTCCTCAACTTCTCTGCATCCCAGGCCAGCATGTGAAGCTCCCAGCAGAGGACTCCAGCCTCCCCTGCATGTCACAGGCAATGTGGAAGTCTGAGGCCTAGAGCCTCTGGGAGACTGACATGGATACTAGCTTATCCTCCAGATTTGAACTCATCCTTGATTTTCCCCACTGTGAGTCCATCTTTCTTCTCCAAATACCAGCCCTGCTGATTTGAGGGTCGGCACCCACAACTGCGTGAGGATCCCTCACCACTCAGTTTCTGCTTGTCTGATTCCCTAACTGATACACATTCTGATTCCCTAACTGATACACAAATTGAGGCAGGGAACTTAAGGCTGATTCGCACTGACTTCCTAGAACTGAGTCAAAAGGAAAACCCCACCTCTCCTTACCCAAGTAACAAAAGGATCAGTGGCTACTCCCTTTGCAATTCCCTGCTTTCCATTGTGTTGCAGATGAGAAATAGAAAGTACCTCTGATTGGTCCCCTCCTGCAACCTGTCAGATGTTTGCATAGGGTGTAGTAACTTTTCAACTTCACTTCAGCCACTGATTGACCACAGACCACTACTTCATTTACATAGTGTATAACCAAGTAACCAATAGGAAACTTCTAGGGGGGATTTAAACCCCAGAAAATTCTGTCACCAGTGCTGGAGCCACTTGCATGAGCCTGCTCCCACTCTGTGGAGTGTACTTTCGTTTCAATAAACCTATGGTTTTGCTGTCTCATTCTTTCATTGCTTTGTGCATTTTGTCCAATTCTTCGTTCAAAACACCAAGAACCTGGACCACACATAGTCAAGACCCTCCACCGGTAACAATACCTTTATTAAACTATGCGTGGATATAAAGTTTTCTTGCTTTTGATGATCATGTCACTGTCATGACCACTCCTGCATTTCAAAGACAAAAGACCCTAAGTGTGGGGAAGAGAAACCGCCAAAACTCCCTGGAGGTGAAACTGAAGACTGCTTTCTATTTGGTGACTCAGGTATATCTTATGTCTCCTTTCTAAGGGATTGGCAAGGTCCCTTTCTTAACACCATTCGCAATTTGCTAGTTGAAGTAAAGCAAGATCACCTGGCTTATGGAATCAGGAAACATACTTTTACACAGAAACTGAAGTCCACTTTGAAATAAAGCATGAACACAGTTTCTCTCAATTCAGCAGTCTTCTGAGTACTGACAGTTTTGCAGTTAGTTGAGGTTGTTGAAAGTGTGACTTCAGAAGAACAGGACTCCTTGGACAATGCTATTCAGCTGCACAAAAAATTGAAAGTCAAAGAATGCAGAGACTAGATTACGACAGCTTTCAGATTCACTCATGAATGCTTAAGTCTGTGGAGTACTGTAAGGTACACGGATGTACTCTGGTCAAGGAATAGGCCGAGGCAGACGTCTGGCCAGAGTGACTCAGTGAGTTTACAGTGCAGGCATATAGCTCCACCTGTTATCACAGCCATGCAGCCACAACATGGGAAGGTCATCCCTTGGCCCTACGCCACTATTGTCTGTAAAAGGTATAACTAACCTGCTGATGCTGTACAGGGGCTCTTGGGGCTCTGCTTGGCTCAGTATGATTTGACATGGTGGGCATGCTGGTGCCCAGAGAATGAGAGCACCAAAGCTGTCCATCTTGCAAATGGACAGGAGGGAGCCAGGATACAGCTTAGCTCGCTTGTGCCCAGAGAAAGAGTTAAGCTGCTGACCCTGAAGGCAAGGGAGAGCCGGTTGCACAGCTGTGCATGGGGGTGGCCAGCTCAAGCAGCCAAGAGAGGGTGGACAGTGTGAGAGTAAGCTGGTGATGAGAAAGATGTTGAAGAGAGCTCCTGCAGAGTAAGATCATGTTTCACCTGCCTACAGTCCCCTAAGTGTTCTTTCTGCTCATCCACCCACTCTCCTCAGACTTCAGCATGGGCTGGACCTGGACCCTGGGATCTGACAACTGGCGATGAGGATGGGATGAGGTGAGTGGGTCTTCAGTCCTGAGGACTCCCAGGTCGGCTGTGTGGCTGCAGCATGAGCTATTGTACTCAGCGGCAGTGGTGCTGCTTGAATGAGCCCCAGTGGAAACATGGGAGGCAGTAGATGTGTCTCCTGCAAGTGTGGAGATGGCGCTGAAGCATCTGGAAGTGCACAGCACCAAGACGCTACCTTTACTGGCAGAATTGGATGGGTGTTTCTGACTGCACTGCATGAAGTGCATGTCCAGTCCCTGCAGGATGCAGCGCAGGGAGGAGCAAGAACTTCTGTTGCAGGCTCACCCAGTGATCTGTTAGAAAATAGAGCATGAGCAGCTGTTGGGCCCCACAGGTGGGCCCAGAAGCCCCCTACTGTGGTGGAGCATACTTCCTATGGTGCCTGTGCCCCCGCTAAGTTGCGGAAGTTAAGCAAGTAATGCCGGCAGTCATGTACAGAGTTAGTGCAAGTCATTCGGAAGAAGGACATTGCTGCACAACCCAGTCCCGCCCAAGCATTCTGGTTTAAAGAGTATCTGCTACAGTTGGCGGAAGTGTAAAGCCTTTTCTGTTTAATAAGAGAACTGGCCAAGGTGTGTGGCTTGGGGGACTCCAAACAACCAAAGGCCACATGTGAACTTGGCAATCTACTGGTCCCTGAACCCAGGTAAGTTTCTGGGCAGAGCTGCATTTATTAATGCCTATGAAGGCCAGTCAGTGGAATGAAACCTCTGTCTGTGTGTCTTGGCATCAGCCATTTGGTCCTCTACTTATGCACTGTGTATGTCTCTCCCATGCCTGAAGATATTCTGGGGGTGGATGTTTTACACGGCTTGGCAGCTGTACTGTCTGCCATGGGCTTGATGGGCCACTGGACGATGGCACTGGGACCGTCCACAGAGAGCCAGGAATGGTTTGCCTTCATGGGAGGGTGACAATGGACTTTCACAGTGTTGCTGCCCTATCATATGTCATAGTCTTACTGATGTTATGCTAACCTCTGATTCTCTTGCAGGTTTAGAAGCAGCAGTGCCCCTCTTGCCTGGGAGTTGGGATGACAAGGCTGGAAGAGCCTTTCTGGTAGCCAAACAGACTATATAGCAGGCACAAGCCCTATGGGTAGTTAGCCAGGGATGCCCATTTGAAGTGGATGTCCATGTGACCACAGATGGTTTTGGCTAGGGTCTATTGCAGTGCATGGGGTGCCTAAGTACACCCATAGGCTTTTGATTCCAGCTATGGAAGGGAGCTGAGCTCCAGCATTCCTTAATAAAAAGGCAGTTAGCATCATTCTCAGCAAACTAACACAGGAACAGGAAACTAAACACTGCATGTTCTCACTCAGAAGCGGGAGTTGAACAATAAGAACACGTGGACACAGGGAGGGGAACATCACACACCGGGGCCTGTTGGGGGGTGGGAGGCAAGGGGAGGGAGAGCATTAGGACAAATAGCTAATGCATGCGGGGCTTAAAACCTAGATGATGGGTTGATGGGTGCAGCAAACCACCATGGCACATGTATACCTATGTAACACATCTGCACCATCTACCCATGTATCCCAGAACTTAAAAAAAAAAAAAAAGACCTACATGGGATCAAACAAAACAAAAACAAAAGCAGGGTGTGTTCATGGGTAACCATCCCCTGGACTGGAAAAGCAGTTAGTAACTGCATATGTGGCCCTTCAGGCTCATAAGAGTGTGGCAGGACAGGTTACAGTTGTCATGTGGATGACTTACCCAATAGCAGGATGGGTGTGTTCATGGGTAACAACTCCCTGGACAGGGATGGCACAGACATCCACTTCAGTGAAGCGGGGCACCTACTTAGAGCATCGAAGTACACTAAGTACAAGTCCCTTAGCAGCAGAGTTACAAAAAGTCTTGAAACTTGTAGTCCTAATGCAAGATAAGGCCACGGGGCCTAAGGCACTCCTAGACCCTGAGTCCTCACCGTTAGGAAGAGTGTCCCCCCTTTCCTAATGGGACATGGTGCACAGATGGGTCAGCTGCTGCAGTCCAGCCTAGTACTGACACTGTATGGTTTAAAACCAAGTGTAAACAGAGTAGCTAATGAGCTAAACTCAGGGCAGTGTAAATGACAGTCACCAAAAGGGTAACTCCTACGGTAATCTGTGCCAATAGCTGGGCAGTTTATCAAAGCTAATGTATGTAATGGGCCTGCGTGCCCAAAAGCTTATGTATGTATTGGGCCCGTGTGCCCAAAACTTATGTGTCAGGCTTATGTGCCAAGCCTATGTGTATGTATTGGGCCTGTGTGCCCAAAATTATGTCAGGCCTGTATGCCAAACCTGTGTATCAAACCTGTGTGTCCAAACCCTATGTCTCCCTCAGCCTAGGGGGTGGAGTGTAAGTTACATGGACGTACTTTGGTCAAGGAATAGACCAAGGCAGACATTCGGCCAGAGTGACTCAGTGAGTTTAGAGCGCAGGCATATAACTCCACTTGTTATCACACCCATGTAGCCATACACCAGAAGGCCATCCCTTGGCCCTATGCCACTATTGTCTGTAAAAGGTATAACTGCCCTGCTGACACTGTACAGGTGCTCTTGGGGCTTGGCTTGGCTCAGCTCAACATGGTTTTGCATGGCGGGCACGCTAGCGCCCAGAGTAAGAGAGAGTGGAATGTAAGGTACATCTGCAAGACCGACAGGAGGGAGCAAGGACACCGCTTGGCTTGCTCATGCCCAGAGAAAGAGTTAAGCTGCTGACCCTGAAGGCAAGGGAGAGTTGGCTGTGCAGCTGTGTGTGAGGGCGGCCAGCTCAAGCATCCGAGACAGGGTGGATGGTGTAAGAGTAAGCTGCTGCTGAGAAAGCTAGTTTGAAAAAGCTGTTGAAGAGAGCTGCTGCTGAACAAAATCATGTTTACCTGCCTACTGCCCTGCCCCCAGTGTTCTTTCTGCTCACCCACCCTCTCCCCTCAGCCTTCAGCATGGGCTGGATCTGGACCCCCAGATCTAACAAGTGTATATAGGCAGAGAAGATAGGTCTAGGTTTAAGCCAAGGTCATGATTTGTAAACTTGAGTTATTTATTGACTGCTTTAAATAATACTTACATATAAAGTTAAGGTTAAAACCGTGAAATTCTATCAACAATCCACTACCTCCCTTAGTCCTTTTAGTATGGTCTTTCATGTGTGTGTATATACACACATGCAAACACACAAGCTGACTGGCTAGGCATGAACACCTGACCCACAGGAAAACAAATCCATTGGTAAGCCAGGAACCAATCACAATCTACCTTTTTAGACTATTAACTAAGAAATTGAGCAATGTGAAATCAGGATTAAAGAGGAGGGTAATCCTCTCCCACTATGGACAAACTGATACACTTCAGAGACTAGAAAATCAACCAGCTGTAGAGAGAGAGGCAGAGACAACAGACCTTGTGGCTCCAGAGAGATGGAGAAATGGATGTAATGTGGGCCTGCCTGATGAGTTACAATTCACACGGGAATTGATTTCTTATACTCCATCTCCATGACAGTCCCCTGATCTTTTCAATAATAAACCTGCTTTCTAACCAAGTTACTTTGAGGGGATGTGCACATGCGTATGCTCTGTCCAGAATCCAGGTGTTTTTCTCATCCACAGTACACGTTTGTTACCTGTTACTCCCTGGCCCATCCTAGCTCTGGCTGGGGTCAAGAGTACCTCATGAGCTACTGGCACACCCCCTCATGTGGGGTCACTGAAAGCTCCCTGAGCACTCAGCTGTCCCTAATTCAGTGGCCTTCACGCAGGGGGTGTGGAAAGCCTCCCTCACGTGTTGTGGCCACACGTGTCTCTACGTCCTCCGTGCCATTGCTGAGCCTGTGGCCAGGCCGCCTTAGAGGTTTCAATCTCTTATTTGTTTCAGTTCTCTCGGTTCCCAGTTTGAGTGATAGTGTTCAGGGAAAGGAGTCTTCCATATAAGTCATGGATTGCTTAAGCCGAAAACAGAAATAAGATGGTTGGCACGTTTATGAGATTATGTATTTTTCTTCTCTGACGAAATATGTATCCATGATTAGACTAGGGTGACAGAAGAGAGCAATGCAACCCTTTCAGCCCCACCAGGTGGGTGAGGTGCCCAGAACATCAAATGGCAACTGGAGATGTAAAGGTGCAGGTCCAGGCATGGACTGAGCAAGAGACACAAGATGCAATGTTGTTTCCAATATAAAACCCCAACTCTGCTTGTTAGAATATATGTGGATGGGGGTTGGAGGGAAGGCGAGAACTAATCTGCTAAAAATAAGCACAATCAGCTGTTCTTCATTTTTTAAAATAATATTTGTTTGCTACTTGTGCATTCATTTGGCCATCTGGCCAACATTTGGAAGCAGACAATCAGTAGCAAGCATCCAGGGTATTTACAAAATTATAGAAAAACTGAAGTAATAATTCGGCCATTTTTTTTTCCTGTGAATCAGGAAAATAACATCACTATTTGATTTTGGCTGTGGGCCTCCTCAGGCAGGCTCAAAGGGCACCAGAGGCTGAGAAGCACTAGACCCCACAGGGCAAGGACCCTGCTGGTATATGTGGATCAGCTTCAGTGGACGCCTGGAAGCCCAGCACCAGGGCTATGGTTCCAGTCACCAAGTCTTTGTTGAATGCCTACTAGCAACACAGAATTCTCATGTCACTGAGGACATAAAAGATTATCAGAAGCCAGTTCTTCCCAACAAAGGAACTTAGGATTGACAAGTCAGTAAAACATGTGCAACATTTCCACAAATGTACCAGAGTTGTTTGTGATCATAACCCCAAATCATGGGTACCTCGATGTTTAGAGGGGAAATGGCACTGGCTGGGCAAGCTGGGGCAAGGAATGTGATGAGCAGTGGGCTTGAATAAGTGAAGTGGAGGAGGGGAGGTTTCTCAGGAAGGGAGACTAGCATGAACAGCAGCATAGACGTGAGAATAACCACCTGGAGTGATGAACCTATGCTGAGTAGAAAGTTCCAGAAGGCTGCCTAAGTAGAGGTGTGTGAACAGCAGAAGCAGGACAAGCCTGAGATGGTAAGACATTCTTCCCAGGGCAATCTGACTCTGGGAGCCACATAAAGACAATCTTTATAACTATCAGCAGTTTAAAGCCTGATTTCCTCTTAACTCTAAAACTTTCCTTTTGAAAATGTTTCATTTATAAGTGTAATACAAAGTTACACAAAACTCAAATTTTATAGAAATACATAAAGAATGAAGGGTAAATTCCTCTTTAATCCTATCCAGACAATCACCATTTGACATAATTCTCTCAACTTTATACTTCCTATATACTAATTATATAAATGAGATCACAAAATGAGATTTTTTTTATATATATACACACACACACATATACACATTCTGTTTTTACTTTGTATATATTGAATATTTTCCGCTATCAGTACATATAGCTGCATGTTATTTCATCATATGACTAGATCATGGTCATTAAACCAGTTCTATACTAGTATATCTAATGAGAAAACTAGAAACAACCTAAATATATGACAATGTCTTCAGTATTTCCTTTGTACCCTTCAGAAAGTGTCTATTACTAACTGGCTTGTATTTCACTGATCTTACCAACTATATTATGAAGTCTTTGGGATTTGTGTGAACATCTATGTCTTCCATAGCACCTGGCAGAGTCTCCTGGACAGAGGGTGTGTTCAAATACCGCAGCTAGAATGAAAGCCATAAACACTGAAGCCATATGAGGTTGGCTGGGGAGAGGAGAAACTGAAGACCATTGAGAAAGGCTAATGCGAGGTCAAAGTGATTGACAGCCTGGCCTTGGTCCATGGTAGTAGAAGTAAAACACAAAGAATAGATCTAGGAGGGATTTAAAGGCCATCAACAGGGGGACTGCAAAGTATAAGTTCAAGCATCAGTCACATGAATCTCAGCTAAAACCCATAAACATAATGGCTTGGAAAATCCAGCATGATCACTGCAACAGAGCCGAGTAGTCAGCCTTGTTCCCTTGCTCATGATGGGCTTATTTAACACAAGCCCCTGCAGGGGAAAGAAAGAAGGGAGCATAGGGGAGAACAGTCAGGCAGAGGCAAGAGCCACCCTTCAGGGGAGCACTAGGAGTCCACTCTGGAGTTTGTCATGCTTGTGGTCTTCTTGGTTAACTTTGAGTGTCAAAAATGTAGGTAGGTAGGGGAGGGAGAGAAGTAGAAAAGAGAACGGCCAGGGCTGGGGTTTAGTCAGATGAAGGCTGTCAGAGTTCTAGGAAGTGTTTTGTTCCAGCCAATAGTACAGGACTGGGGAACAAGATCTGGTCCTCAATGAAGAGCATCAGAGAAGGGCTGCCAAGGGCTGTGCTGGGTCCACAGCAAGAAAGATGTGGTAGGAGGTAGACAAAGAGCTGTCATTCGGGCTGGGTAATCAGGTGCGAGGGGCAGTCTGGGCCACAGTGTCCATAACTCACTCTCTACAGCCCGGCCCCACACCAGGCCCCGCTGAGGCCTATTGCACACCATGCCTGATCTTAGAATTAGGACCAGCTTTGTAATTTGCCTGGCCCAGTGCAAGATGAACCTGTGGGACACCTCATTTAAAAAATTAAGAATTTTCAAGATGGCAACAGCAAAGCATTAAACTAAGCACAGGGCCCTTTGAAGCAACAGGCACTGTGCAAAATCCCAGACCCTGCAGCTAAGAGGGAAGATGGGTTGTCACTGGTTTTGTTTTTTTTTTTTTTTCCAGAATGGTATAGATAAACAGCCTGTTCTCTTCTCAAACACACTGCTGGGTTTTAAAGCTTTTTTGTCCCCAAAGAAAATCGAATGCAAAACTCAACCTAATATATAAAACAGTCTAAAGTGCATCTTTTCAGGCTACTTCAGGGCTCTTGAACTCCCCTGCCCCCAAATGCATTGCCAAAGATCCTAAGTCACTACCTCTGACCTTGGAGACCCAAAAGGCAGTGTTAAAGCCCACTGCAGTAGGCTCTATTCTCTTGCATGACAGAACAGTGAATAAGGAAAAACCATATCTGGTAACTGAGAGTGAAATACCCAGGACACACACTGCAACAGCAACTGTGGCTACTAGGGTGCCCTGCAGGCAGCAGGTCAGCAAATCAATCAGATGCATGGTTTCCACATCATTTCACCACAGTATCATTTTCTTTCCACCCACAGAGTGGCACACAATGTCTCTTCCAGGGCCATTCATAACATATCCATTTTCATTATTTAAATAAAGTCCCTGGGTCAGTCATTTGTCTCTTGTGACCATCTTTGAGAGAAACTTTCCAGCAGGGAAACAATATGAAACAGGCTTGCTTAATAGGCTCATATGCACAATCTACCACTCATCCTAATTAAAACTATCTTTAGAAAAGCTATAAAATGGAAGGAAAAATTAAAAAAAATTAAAAGTCAACCTAAGATGATGGAAGTACCATGACATGAAACAACTGTAACTTTAAATCACCAGATTTATCCTTAACACATGCTCTTTAGGCATTTGTTTGGAAAAGGCACTGATAAAGTAGGAAAGAAGTGCTCAACTGTCTTGAGAAAGGAACTGAGCTGTTCTGTTCTGGTGTAGATTGCCAAAGATCATGTTTGCAAATGCTGCTAATCTTATCTGAACATATTAATAAAGTCCCTAAATCCTGCTATTAAGAAATACTACCACTGACATTGCAGCTGGCTAACATTTGCTTCTTAAATGCTATCACCACTCTCTTTTATTCCACACCCCGCCCCACTGCTGCCCCAACCTCCAAGAAAAAAAAGGATAGCTGCTTCCTCGAATGTTTAGCTACCAAAAAAATATCTAAAGCCTCATAAGGCATTGAGAGAGAACAAAGATGAAAGTCAGGGTGAAATGAACAATTAAGATAAACTATATAGAATTCTTTTTAAAGGACAAGCCTCATAAAGCTACCATGTTAGGACCACAAATCATTCTGCAGATTATTTCCCCTCTATCTGTAAGCAAAGAGGTGAAAGGATTAGGTGATTTCTAAGGTCTCCTCTTGTCATGATGTTCCAGATTTATTGAAAGAGGTTTATAAACGCATTTTCTTTCTCCTTTTTTTGAGATGGAGTTTTGCTCTTGTTGCCAAGGCTGGAGTGCAGTGGCGTGATCTCGGCTCACTGTAACCTCTGCTTCCTAGGTTCAAGTGATTCTCCTGCTTCAGCCTCCCAAGTAGCTGGGATTACAGGCACCCGCCACCATACCCAGCTAATTTTTTGTATTTTTAGTAGAGATGGGGTTTTGCCATGTTGGCCAGGCTGGTCTCAAACTCCTGACCTCAGGTGATCCACCTGCCTTGGCCTACCAAAGTGTTGGGATTACAGGCATGAGCCACTGCGCCTGGCCGCATTTTCTTTTATCTGCTCTATTTCATTAGACATTTCTTGCTTGTGTGCCTAAGTTAGCTAATGAGGAAATCCAGCAGACAGTGATGGGAAGCAAATGATTGTAGTCATGCTTTTTCCTTGACTCCACCTCAAGACCCATCCCACGCTGCAACCCAAGTTTTAATGTAGCAATTCTATCAGTGACCCATGCTCTGCTGGTCACTGACACCCCTTCTGTGTGTCATTTCCAGGGCTGATGAAATCCTATGCTCTGCCTAAATTGTCTGAAACTCTATTCAAGACTTGCCAACTACGTGACTTTGCTCACTACCACCACCACACTGCTCTGTTACTGACTGGGATAAAGATTATCGTGCATGAAAGTCATTGCCAACAACATGCAGATTTAAAGCAGACCCAACAACTCCTTCCAGGTTTTATCAGCAGACACATATCACATACAGAAGCATCCATCCCTTTCCTAATGGCATCTTTAAATTGTTCTATTTTAAAATTTTATTCATTTGTTTTTGAACTTTCTTCTTGCTCATAGATTTTTAGAAGTCGCTGTGGTAGCTATTCTTTTTCTATTTTTTTAAGTCTGAATTCATATAGAGAGAACCACAGTTAGGAGAATCCTTTTCAGGGCAAAAGTGGGTTTCTACAGGGGTTCTTCCGGCACTTTCCAAACCCGAATGTCTCCAAGTCTTGATATCTCAAATTATCTGGCAGAAATAAGAGGCCCAATTTTTTTTTTTTGGCAGAATGTGAGGTTCTGCCCTGTTGTAACAGTGCTGTCTTCTCACAAGCTACTCATGTGCTTTATAAGAAGATAACCCACAATCCCTACCTCTGCTCTATTCAGTGACTAGCTACTGCACAGACCGTGTAAATGGTGACTAGCTACTGCACAGACCGTGTAAATGGACCAGGACAGCCAGAGAGGTGAGTGGGAAGTTTAGTACAGATGTGACTGAAAACACTTGGTTTTATTTCTCTCCAAGACTTCTCAAAAGGAGCTAGCACAGAGTATTGATGAACAGACTTCTGAGCACCTTTTTCCATGTGGCCTCCAAGAAGAAATCAATGAACTATTTACTTTTCTACTTAGCAAGGTTTCAAGAGCCTCTCTAATAACATAAGCCTTCTGATTACTGCCTTTCTTGATCATGAGACCTAAGGAGAAGATGGCTAAACTAAAGCAACTTGGAGCTAGCCTTTCAGAACACAGGCTACATCTGCTCAGTTCACCTGCACAGACCAAAAACAGTGCATGCTGAAGGCGGCCCAGTCCAGCTGAATTTCATCAGATGGGCATGTGTCTCCTTCCCCAAGTGCTGGCCTCAGCTTCTCAGGAGGGAGTGCATTGAGCCACGGTGAGCCCTGCAGGTGGTCACTTGGACACCTCTGCCCATCTGTGAGAGTGAACAGCGTGCTTACCACTGTGGTAGGCTGCAGTGCCACAGAAAGCTGATTCACACATAAAGGACATGGGCAGGCCATGAGTTCTCTCCATCCAGGGACATCTTGCTAACTAAACCTCCCACCTGCCACCTCCACCCTAGTCCTGCCTGAGTGTGCTCTCACTCACTACATTCATGGACCGTCTCTGTTCACAGGCTGTTTCCACTCTTAAACCTACTTCCGTTTCCTCTCTACAGAGGGGTGCATCTCGGGTTATCTCCGAACGATGTTCGATTCCACTCTCTCCTTTTATTCAAACAATTCTCCTCACCTGAGTGGCTCCCCAGCAAGCCTGGCTCTCCCTCCAGCAACCCAATCTAGAAAGCTATAGCATCTGTCTCATAAGGTCTGGGTTGGCTCTGGTCCATTAAGAAGGTATTAAGCACTTTATTGTACCAGCCTGCCGGAAACCCAAGACCCCCTCTCTAAATCTGTTACTTCACCTGATGCCAATTTTACTAGCAGTCTGTCCTAAAAATGGTACATCTGGTAATAAAAACAGATATTTTGAGCACCTATTAGATTTCAGAAGGCATGAACTATCTATTAGTTGGTTTATCTTTTGCATGTATTCATCAATTCCTTTAATTTTTGCAATAGCACTGCAAGCTAGATAAAATTCCCAATTTACAGATAAGAAAACAGAATGTCAAAGAGGAAGTAGCTGAAATAACACATCTAGTAAATTAAAGTCAAAATGAGGCACAAAGCCCAAATTTTTATTTACACAATGTTGAACACAGATGTTATTTTTAGCAATTCACCTCCCCCCTCCGGACTTTAAAAAAAAGAGAGAGACAGGGTCTTGCTCTGTGGCTCAGGCTAGAGTACAGCAGCTCAATCAATCATAGCCCACTGCAGTTTCAAACTCCCAGGTTCAAGCGATTCTCCCACCTCAGCCTCCTAAGTAGCTGAGACTATAGGTGCGTACTACCATGCCTAGGCTAATTTTGTTTTTGTAGAGATGGGGTCTTACTCTGTGACTCAGGCTGGTCTTAAACTCCTGGCCTCAAGTGATCCTCCTGCCTGGGCCTTCCAAAACACTGGGATTAGAGGAGTGAACCACTGCACCCGCCTCAGCTCCCTTTTCTTAGGCAGGTATCACTACCCAGATAATGCCAGATGCTACAACTTCTTTCTCTCGTTCTTAAACAGAATAATCAAAGGCATTTTCTACTTTTGAAGATCTGTTACTCTTCATTTGCCTGTCATTTGACAAGCTCTTCCTGAACACTTGCTCCACACTGTGCTAGATGTGGTGGGAAACAGCAAAGGGTAAAGAATACTCATTTCCTTTAGGAGCTTAGATCTAGCCTGGGAGAGGGAATTTCTGCTGGATCACTCTGATATGAATAATGAAGTAGGAAGCTGCATGCCACTGACCAATGCTGCCATCAAGCACAACCCACAAGGGAGAGGAACAATAAGGTGGTGCTAGGGAACATGAATCCACACAAAAGAGAAACAAAACGTTTAGTGAGGTCAAGTGGGGCCACCCTCAGACCATTTGCTCTGGGGGGAGGGGCTTTGAAAGCCAGGCCTCAACGCCCGTACTTAAGCTAGTCAGCCACCAGTTTTTGATGAGGGCCATCAATGAAGTCTAAGGATACTGTGCCTGTCTCTGGTCTGCTGGCTGTAACACTTCTGGATTCTGAGAGACTTTGCGTACACTCTCTTGGATTTGACGTAAGCTCCAGACAGCTATGAGCAAGACTAGTTACCAGCATCCCTGAGATCACAGTGAGGGGAAGCAGAGTTTTCTGCGACATTGCCAGGGCAGTGACCTCCCAGAAAATGAAAGGGAAGTCATCCTTGGAGATGTGCTGGCGGGTGTGGGGCAGGACCTCCCAGGGACTTCAGGCAGCTCATTAACGTGATATTAAATTGCTCTGTGTGCGGGGTTTTCAGAAAGGACAAAGGGCAGACCTGCTGCTGAGCCAGGGAATCAGAGCGGAATCCCAGCACACTGGCTCCAGTCCCCTAGGCTGCCCACCAACCAGGATGAAAATCGAGACATCAGAGCCTCTGTCATTCACATGGTCCCCTAGCAGTGCCCTGGGCCTGAATCCCACAAAGCTGGTCCTTCAGCTGGGAGCCATATTGCTTCAATTTCATGCTCCATCACAAGAGTAAGTCCACTGCTGAGCTGTAACATACGAGTTCAGCCAGAAATTCACTCTCCCACTTTTGAGTATAATAGCAGTCAGTCCCTAGGAGTGAAATGTGCTCCTTTTTTGGGTCAACAGTAGAGCAAGCCAGAATTAACTCAGCTCCTTTCAGAAGTCAGCTTGCTAATGGCATCAGGAAAGGCTGAAGCATTTGGCAAGTAATCATATATTATTGCTTTACATTATTATGTAACTTTTCCTTATGTGCTTCTTCTTGCTTTAAAAAAATTAGATCTTAAGGTCTTTGATAATAGTGATTTTAAAAAATCTATCCTTATAGTAGTCCCATTAAATACTAAAATGAATAAATGAATAAACATGAATGAAATGGAAAATCTGTACATATATGGAGGGCGTATAATGGGGTTAATTTAATCTCCTAATATGTTTTATCTCATACATACAGAAGAGTCATTCTCTCAAAGTATGATCCCTACTTTGGAATTAGAAATGCAAGTTCTCAGGCCTCACCCAAGACCTACTGAATCTGAAACTCTAGGGGTGGGGCTCATCGATCTGGATTTTAATAAGAGTTGGTGGCAAATGTTGTTTAGACACAGTTCACCCTTTAGACTACTGGAAATTCTAGTCTAGTTTTAATCTCTGGAGAAACCTAGGAACGGCCTACATCCTTTTCAGAATGATCAAAGATTGACACCAAAATGAGTTTTTGTTGTGGTTGTTTTGGCAGACATGGTATCTAGGGAAGAAAACAAAAATGAAAAGAATTTTTTACTTGGCATTTGCTGGCATTTTCGTAGTTACTGAGCATGAAACGAAATAAACCCTGAAGCCCATGACAGTGAGTGAACGCATGTTTTTTCAAAATGTCTTGCAATATCAAATCAATCCCTCAGTCAGCTTGCTTTTAAGTTTAATGGAGCCAAGACAGCTATTATTGTAGCTGTCACAAATTTTATGGGTTTTTTCCCCCTTGCCCTGTGAAGCTGGAACCAATTGTTATTATAAAGAGACTAAACAAAAAAGGTCCTGGATTTCCTGTTATTACAGATCGATTTTTTGAGATTCTAGAATATCATATGGGTTTTTTGGTAACATAATTAAAACCATGTGAAATGGCACAATGTAGACTTTACCAGAGATTGATTTGATCATGCTTCCAAATGAAATACTTCAAGGAAGAAAATCACTAGATAATAGTTTTCCTTCTTAATATCCTCTATCACAGCTTTATATCACATTGTTCAAAAAATCTGCTTTATGAGAAATGTCAAAATACATAAATCAGGATAATTTCTACTGGTTGATTAACCTTATTCACTTTCAAAGTTTAGCAAATATAGATATGTTTGCTTAATAGGGAGGCAGGGACAGCTTTCAGAGGGCAGGCAGCTGAAACTGAATCCCAGGACCATTTTCGCAAGAATAAACTACAACTTCTCAGAACATTTGTGCTTCATTGAGAGGGCAGTATCTTGAAGACATTAAAGAGTACACATATGTGTGTGCCCCTAAGATGGTTTTAGTTTATGTGTCAATCTGATTAGACCAAGGTGTCCAGTTGTTTGGACAAACATTAGTCTAAGTGTTGCTGTAAAGATATTTGAAGATGTGACAAACATCCAGTATCAGTAGACTTTGAGTAAAGTATACGGCCTTTAATAATGTGGACAGGGCTGGGCACAGTGGCTCACACCTGTAATCCCTGAACTTTGGGATACCAAGGCGGGTGGATCACTTGAGGCCAGGAGTTCCAAGACCAGCCAGGCCAACATAGTGAAACTCTGTCTCTCCTCAAAGTACAAAAATAAGCCAGGCATGGTGGTATGCACCTGTAGTCCTAGCTACTCAGGAAGCTGAGGCACCAGAATTGCTTGAACCTGGGAGGCAAAGGCTGCAGTGAGCCAGGATTCTGCACTCCAGCCTGGGCAACAGAGCAAGACTCTGTCTAAAATATATATATATATATATATATATATATATATATATATATATATATATATATGATAGGCCTCATCCAATCAGTTGAAGACCTTAAGAGCAAACACTGAGGCTTACTGGAGAAAAACTCCTATCTTCAGATGGTAACACAAAATCTGCCTGTTTCCAGTCTTCAGACTCAAGACTGCAACATCAGCTCTTACCTCAATCTCCAGCTTACCCTGTTTCAACTTACCTCAATCTCCAGCTTACCCTCTGTTTCAACTTACGAAGCACCACCAATTGTGTGAGCCAATTTCTTAAAATAAACTTCTCTTTCTAGATATCTTGTTGGTTCTGTTTCTCTGAGGACCCCTGACCAATATACAGTCCCCAACACATTCGCACTACTCTTTTCTCACCACTTTAGTTGAAATAACTTGGTTAAAAGTGCAGAGAAAAAAAATAAAATCAAGGAACTTACAAGAATTATCTTAAATCCTACTGCCCACACCTTCACAAGTAGAAAATGGAGATACTGCTGTACTATTACTACTACAAGTTAGAGTCACTGCCTTAAACATCCAGAATCCTACAGAACTTAACCTATGCTTCCATGATTCCATTTGGTATATTAAATGATTCATCTATTTACATAGCTAGCTTTCCCATTTCATCAGAAGAATCTCAAGGACAGGAAATGTTGATTTTTAAAATAGTTTCATGGCTCGCCACACCCACGCCGCCGTCGCCGCGCAGCCCAGTCCGAATATCCGCACCCGGTGCTGACCAAAACCCGTGGACATGGCGAACCAGGTTATCAAGTGCAAGGCTGCAGTTGCTTGGGAGGCTGGAAAGCCTCTCTCCATAGAGGAGATAGAGGTGGCACCCCCAAAGGCTCATGAAGTTCGAATCAAGATCATTGCCACTGCAGTTTGCCACACTGACGCCTATACCCTGAGCGGAGCTGAGCCTGAGGGTTGTTTTCCAGTGATCTTGGGACATGAAGGTGCTGGAATTGTGGAAAGTGTTGGCGAGGGAGTTACTAAACTGAAGGCGGGTGACACTGTCATCCCACTTTCATCCCACAGTGTGGAGAATGCAAATTTTGTCTAAATCATAAAACTAACCTTTGCCAGAAGATAAGAGTCACTCAAGGGAAAGGATTAATGCCAGATGGTACCAGCAGATTTACTTGCAAAGGAAAGACAATTTTGCATTACATGGGAACCAGCACATTTTCTGAATACACAGTTGTGGCTGATATCTCTGTTGCTAAAATAGATCCTTTAGCACCTTTGGATAAAGTCTGCCTTCTAGGTTGTGGCATTTCAACTGGTTATGGTGCTGCTGTGAACACTGCCAAGGTGGAGCCTGGCTCTGTTTGTGCGGTCTTTGGCCTGGGAGGAGTTGGACTGGCAGTTATCAT
This sequence comes from Macaca mulatta, assembly GCF_049350105.2. Classification (NCBI taxonomy): domain Eukaryota; kingdom Metazoa; phylum Chordata; class Mammalia; order Primates; family Cercopithecidae; genus Macaca; species Macaca mulatta. The sequence continues at coordinate 21,433,536 of NC_133423.1, read as the reverse complement.
GGGCTGCAAAGTGGCTGGTGCATCCCGGATCATTGGTGTGGACGTCAATAAAGATAAATTTGCAAGGGCCAAAGAGTTTGGAGCCACTGAATGTATTAACCCTCAGGATTTTAGTAAACCCATCCAGGAAGTGCTCATTGAGATGACTGATGGAGGAGTAGACTATTCCTTTGAATGTATTGGTAATGTGAAGGTCATGAGAGCAGCACTTGAGGCGTGTCACAAGGGCTGGGGTGTCAGCGTGGTGGTTGGAGTAGCTGCTTCAGGTGAAGAAATTGCCACTCGTCCATTCCAGCTGGTAACAGGTCGCACATGGAAAGGCACTGCCTTTGGAGGATGGAAGAGTGTTGAAAGTGTCCCAAAGTTGATGTCTGAATATATGTCCAAAAAGATAAATGTTGATGAATTTGTGACTCACAATCTGTCTTTTGATGAAATTAACAAAGCCTTTGAACTGATGCATTCTGGAAAGAGCATTCGAACTGTTGTAAAGATTTAATTCAAAAGAAAAATAATGTCTATCCTTTTGTGATGCGATGGGAGCAGCTTAACAGGCAGGGAGAAGCTCCTCTAACCTCACAGCCTCGTAGAGCTTCACAGCTACTCCAGAGAATAGTGTGATATTTGTAATTCATGAATATAATCAAGGACAAGGATAATTCAGTCATGAACCTGTTTTCCGGACTCTCCTCCACATAAATAATTGCTAGCTCATTAAGGAATATTTTAACATAATAAAAGTAATTTCTGCGTTTGTGTGGAAAAAAAATAAAATAGTTTCATGTAATAGGTATTAAATATATTTTTGCTAAATGAATGAACTGTCAAAATCTTCAAAATAATTACCATTCTAAATGCTCTTCTGGTTCTTCAGTTTTCCCTCATTTCAAATAGGACACGTTCTATCTGTGCTATGAGGTGCAAATGGAACAGCAGCTGGGACTAAAAAAGTCTACACCCAAGGGACCAGTAACTCCTGACATAATTCAGAGTTTAGGCATCACTGGTTCATACTAGTGCCTCCCATGCGATCTGATTATAATAATGTTAGATGGCTTTTTCAGTGAGTCTAGATTAGACACAGTGATTCTGCAACTGACCACAATGCAATGTTTTTGAAGAATTTATAATATGATTAGTCGTCTAAAAAGTATCTTTAGTTTAGAACTTCCAATAATTTAGTTGAAAGAAACTGAAGATGTGAAATATAAGCTCACAGTTGTATCATAAAACATCTTACTTAATAAACCACACTTACAGGAAATGAAAGGCCAATGTGGTATATTAGAGAAACAGGGTCTGTATCTACAACACTGTAGTAGAAATTACATTGCCCTAACATGGCTCGTTATAAATTGGGTCAAAACCATGAACTGATTTCACAAACTTCCTCCCAGTTATTTCATCTTAACTCTACACATATATTCCACAAAAATATAACTTCAAACTCTATACTCTATTTTTGAGGAAGAAAGTTGAAATAAAAAATGTGCTGGCTAATGTAACTTTCATGAAGCAGATTTGCACGGATATTCTCTGTCACACTGTAGCCTGGCAAGGTGTTTAGCTTTGTTACATAGGTCTTGTGGCATCCATGTGTTTGCCTGGGGTGAGGACAGACTTCAGCTTATACCTCTAGGTAGATGACTCTTCCTCCTGTTAAAAAGAATTAGCACACACTGTTATGGGTTGAATCATGTCCCTCTAAAATTCATCCATGTGGAAGTCCTAATCCTCAGGACCTCAGAATGTGACATTTGAAAAGTAGGGTTGTTGCAGATGTAATTAGTAAGACGAGGTCATACTGAAGAAGGGTGGGTCTCTAATCCCATCCACATAAAAAGGGGGAAATTTGGATGTAGAGACACACACACGGGGAAAACACCACGTAAGGATAAAGGCAGAGATTGGGGTGATTCTCCTGCACACCAAGGAACACCAGAGATGGCTAACAAACCCGCAGAAGGTGGGGGACAGACCTGGAACAGAATCTTCCACGCAGTCCTCAGAAGGAACCAACTCTGCTGATGCCTTGATCTCAGACTTCAACCTCTAGAACTACGAGACAATAAATCTCTCCTCTATGAGCCACCCAGTTGGTGGCACTTCTTAATGGCAGCCCTAGCAAACTAATCCACACTCCTACCTGCCACAGAATTCATGCAAAACATGCAAGGAGGCAGATTGCACCAGGTGCAGATCACAGGGCAAAAGCTGAAAAAGCAGAGCAAGGTCAAGGGGAAAGTGCACTCTTCCAGGTTATCCACAAAGCTGCCAGCCAGCATTCGGGACAAACCTACAGGAATCATGATGAGATATTTTAATAGAAGTGTCCTCAGACTGAAAATGTTCAAATTATAGTCAGATACTAGAAATTAATGTGTAATACAGACTAACACAATATGATCAATGCTGACAAAGGATGGCAGAATTTGAGAGGAGAAAGAGAATAAAGACCAGGTGACCCTTGTAGAGTCTTGTGAATATTATGCTTAAGTTCGCTGCAAAGTTCTCATTTCATGCAGTCTTTCTTCAGTCTTTCTTAACCAATCCTTTGACCATCATTGATACGGTCCTAAGTTACGGTGGCTAGAGGTAATCATCTGGAAGACTGGTCATAATCCACATTGGCAGCTACAATTCTCATGCCCAGAGCAGGTCGTAATGGGTAAGAGCCCCTCCCACCTCACCAATTTCACATAGATGGAGTTCCGCTGGAATCGATAAGTATACAGCCAGTAACTACCATCACAATCTAGATACAGAACATCACCCTAACCCCACATGTCCCTTTAGTTAATCCCTTCCCCTCCAGCCCCAGGCAAACACTGATTGCTATTCTCTAATTTTTCCTTTGTAAGAATTCCACATAAGTGGAATCATACGGTAGTTTCTACTCTTTTTGTATTTGGTCTTTTTTACTTGGCATCATGCATTTAAGATCCATTCATGTTCTTGCATTTAAGATCCATTCATGAGTTTATGTTCCTTTTTACTGCCGAGTTAGTGTTCATGTTGTGGATATACCACAACACACACATGAAAGGCAATCGGCTTGTTTCCAGGTTTTGGAGGTTACAAGTAAAGCTGCTATAAATATTTGCATACAAGTTTTGTGAGTGTGTGTGAACAAAAGTTTTCGTTTCACTTGGGTACTCAAGAACAGAGCTGCCAGGTCACTTGAACTTCGTAAGAGAATGTTACTGTTTTCCGAAATGGCTGTACCATTCAGATGGCTGTTTTTAAAGTAGCTCATTATACTTGACATTCAGAAAAATATTCAAGTCTGTAAATATTTGTGTCAATAAAAAGCTTTAGTAGAAATATCAATGTTAAATGGGAACAATGTCTAAGACTTGTGAAAAACCTAGGCGTTTATGACTGGGGCAAAGCTGCAGTGAACAAAGGCATAAGACTAAAAGCTGCCCCTTTCTGCCTTTGATTGTGACTAAATGTGGAATTAAATTGCTTTGCTGCCTCCCCCACAACGGTGAGCTGTGAGTGAGGCTTGCACGTGGTTTCTTTACCCAGCCACGCCCTACTTGCTCTGCCAACCTGCCGCACCCTCCAACGCTTCTGTCTTGGTGCCAAACAAATGACTTCAGAAACAAAGAGGAGCTGAAATGCATCCATTTGTTTGGAATCCATGCATGTCTCGCTCAGATTGTGCCTTTCCCTAAAGATCTGTTTGCTGTCTTTTGAAGTGAGAATACCAGCAAGTCTGCATAGTGGGTTTTGCCTACCTGAAAGAGATTTTTTTCTGACTCCTCCCTAATCTCTTCTTTCTCTGAACTTGACTCTAGACACAGATATGCCTATATGCTCAGGACCAAAAGAAAACCTGATACTAAGCTAAAGGCCAGCTGGCTGGCACATAAAAGAAATCCAATACTTTATTTCCTTCTCCGAAGGGTCCTCATGTGAACTTGTGTTTGTGGAGATGCAGAAGTGTTTGTGGTGGGTGTGTTTCTGAGAGTGTTTAGCTGTCCTGGATCTAGAAGAAAATGGGAAAGGGATGGTGAAGTTTGAGAGAGAAAAGGCTGAGCATTGAACACATGCTTGGGGCCAATGTGAACTTAGGGAGAAAAGCGTTTGCAGGGTCACCAGATGGCAGCTCAACCTCAGAGGCTGCTCTAAGTCTCCAGGCAGCAGTTCCAGCTGGAGTTGATTTTCTCTCCAACAAAAACCAAGTGTGGCAGTGCAGAGGAGGTTTGAAGATTAATTTAATAAAAGGAAAGCCCCCTGGAAAGACACAGGGACTAGCTTAAGCTGCCCCGATTGATGGCACTTCTGCTATTCCCCAGTTTCTTAAGCTGAATCATGAAGTCTACCCCAGACATTTGAGATCACATTTGATGAAAATATGCTCAAATTTGTCTGCCAGTAGAAAGAGGTGTTAATAAGAATTTGTGGATTCTTAAGAATCAATTCCATATGTATCCATGAATAAATGAGCAGAGATATAAAAGACAAATCTATGCCTGTACATAGGCACACACCCCATGTGTATTATTGGTTCAACAAACGAGGTAGTTATAGCGTTACTGTATGAAATTTTTAACAGATGTAAACAGAGAAAAAAAATCAATAACATAGATTGACCAAAGTGAATTAGTCACAAAGGAAAGCCAATCTACAGAGTGAAAATAGCTCAATAGAAGGTGCTTGTTCTTCGTAAGGCCTAAAACCATAAAAACTCTAGAAGAAAATTTAAGCAATACCATCCAGGACATAGACATGGGCAAAAACTTCATGACTAAAACACCAAAAGCAATGGCAGCAAAAGCCAAAATTGACAAATGGTATCTGATTAAACCAAAGAGCTTCTGCACAGCAAAAGAAACTATCATCAGAGTGAACAGGCAACCTACAGAATGGGAAAAAAGTTTTGCAATCTATCCTTTTGACAAAGGGCTAATATCCAGAATCTACAAGGAACTTAAACAAATTTACAAGAAAAAAACAACCCCATCAAAAAGTGGGCAAAGGATATGAACAGACACTTCTCAAAAGAAGATATTTATGCAGCCAACAAACATGAGAAAAAGCTCATCATCACTGGTCATTAGAGAAATGCAAATCAAAACCACACTGATATATCATCTCATACCAGTTAGAATGGCGATCATTAAAAAGTCAGGAAACAGATGCTGGAGAGGATGTGGAGAAATAGAAATGCTTTTACACTGTTGGTGGGAGTGTAAATTAGTTCAACCATTGTGGAAGATAGTGTGGTGATTCCTCAAGGATCTAGAACCAGAAATACCATTTGACCCGGCAATCCCATTACTGGGTATATATCCATAGGATTATAAATCATTCTGCTATAAAGACACATGCACACATGTGTTTATCACAGCACTGTTCACAATAGCAAAGACTTGGAACCAACCCAAATGCCCATCAATGACAGACTGGATAAACAAAATGTGGCACATGTACACCATAGAATACTATGCAGCCATAAAAAAGGATGAGTTCATGTTCTTTGCAGGGACATGGATGAAGCTGGAAACCATCATTCTCAGCAAACTAACACAGGAACAGAAAACCAAACACTTCATGTTCTCACTTATAAGTGGGAGTTGAACAATGAGAACACATGGACACAGGGAGGGGAATATCACACACCAGGGCCCGTGAAGACAGAGAGTGGCTAGGGGAGGGATAGCATTAGGAGAAATACCTAATGTAGATAACGAGTTGATGGGTGCAGCAAACCACCATGGCACGTGTATACCTATGTAACAAACCTGCACGTCCTGCACGTGTGTCCCAGGACTTATAATTTTTTTTTTTTAAAAAAAAAGATACTTCTTTTTATCAGAAAAAAGTGTAAAGACATAAAAGTCACAGTACAAAGAGATGTTTGACATATTACTGGCTTAAAGACAGATTTTGGCCCCATTGAAGTCTAAATCACTGAGTTTTGGGCCCTAAGAATACTAGAGGATTTCTTATCCAACTTCTCTTAAAACTCAGGAATCCCCTCAACAAAGCCTTGACAGGTTAGTTATCTTTTTTGACAACTTCTATAATTGTGTATTTGATAAATGCACCTATTTGCCTCTAGATTTGCTAAAACTAGCTGGGAAAACAAAAGAAATACTGCAGGAAGATGAAACAAGCAACAATTCACAGTTCCACGTATGTGCAGACAGGACGTGGATCATGCACCTGATAAACATTTCCTAAGAATAGCTACTCTCAATCTCAGCTGACCACTAGAATCACACGGGGATCTTTAAAAAAAAAAAAAAAAAAAAAAAAACCAAAACGAACAAACAAACAAAAAAACAGATTCCTATGTCCCAGCCCCAGAGACCCAGAGATTCTCATTCAGAGGTCCTGGTATGTCACCTAAGCATTGGGCACTTAAAAAGCTTTTCAATGTACAGCTAAGATTGGAAACTACTATCATTATTTTGGTTCCAACCAAGGACAATTTTAATCAAATTTTATTAGATAATGCATTTGTCCACATTCATGACAATGGTTCCACCTTAGACAACACACAATTCCAGAGGACCCTTGGCAGTCCCTACATGCTCTATGGTGGCAGCCACCCGCCTGGAGCCTGCCAACAGAACAGAATGTTAGACTCTTATTGCGTTAGTGCTTCTGTCCCTGTGATCTGTCCTGGACTGTCCCTCAACAGCAGCATTCAATTCCTTGCCCCAGGATTTCTAATTACTTTATGGCACATGCTGACCTGATGAGACAGAGCACACCTGGAACATACTGAGCCACCACCTTTGCCCCCAGAACAACTGCTGTTGCTGAGCGCATGAAAAGAAAGATGCCTCTGGGTCTGAAGAACAGCGTTAAGAATGAATCATCCTGAAGCTCCTCTTTTCCATACTTTGAGAAAAGCAAATCACATCTGATTCGAATAGGATGGATCTTCTATGAAAGCCAAAGAGGGAAAACTTTGGGTCTAAGAGGGTAAAGGCAGTTGTTGTTCTATTATAGTATGAAAGGAAAATATTGGGGCCCCCAATTACTAAGCTAAAGGGAAAATTTAAGCTGGGAACTGCTCAGGGCAAACCTGCCTCTTGTTCTATTTAAAGTCACCCCTCTGCTGAGATAAACACATATCTGATCGCCTCCTTTGGAGACGCTAATCAGAAATTCAAAATAATGCAACTATTTGCCTCTTATCTACCTATAACCTGGAAGCCCCCTCCCTGCTTCAAGTTGTCCCACCTTCACTTCGAGGTGTCCCGCCTTTTCCAGACTGAACCAATGTTCATGTTGCATACGCTGATTGATGTCGCATGTCCCCCCAAAATGTAGAAAACCAAATTATGCTCTGACCACCTTGGGTACGTGTCGTTAGGACCTCCTGAGGCTGTATCATGGGCACGCGTCCTCAACCTTGGCAAAACACACTTTCTAAATTAACTGAGACCTGTCTCAGATATTCAGGGATCAGAATAGAAAGTCTTAGGGTTAGATAATCTTGGGAATAATCTAGTACAACATTCTTATTCTGATATCAGGCAAGGGAGTCCCCAAAATGTAAAGCAACTTGCCCAAAGTAGGAGCTGGTGTCTGGACGCGGGTGGGGGATCCTGACCCAGTTCTTGCTTTTTTCCATGGGACTGTTTGCTCGCTTCCAACATTTTACATAAAGTCAAAATTTTACAAAACAAAATAAAAGGGGAAAAATTCCTGTGGAAGAAGAAGTCTAGCCCGCATGTTGATGCCACACATCTGTGGGTGACTAGAGAACGCTGAAGGGGCCATGACATGCTGGCCACACTAGGGGGCCTGGCTTGTGACTTTAATCCACCTCTGTGTGCTTTCCATTAGAAGCCATCTCTCCCGCGGATGAGGAGAGGCACCAGAGCTCTGTGCTGCTTCCTTTGATTACTTCCCTTTAACTTGAGCATCAGTTGCCAACACATCTGAAACTGAAGTGACAGCTTTTCATACTGCTTGACACGGAGGGAAAGCTGAGTAGAATATACGTTGACAGGAGAAATGTAAACTAAACAGAGTTTTATTCTTGTTGAAAATGTTCAAGGCACTCCCACTCATATGGCCTTGGCTCTCTTGAAAAGAAAAGCCCCTTCGGAGGTAGGCGGATCATGAGGTCAGGAGTTCAAGACCATCCTGGCCAACATGGTGAAACCCCATCTCTACTAAAAATACAAAAATCAGCTGGGTGTGGTGGTGCATGCCTGTAATCCCAGCTACCCGGGAGACTGAGGCAGGAGAATGGCTTGAACCTGGGAGGTGAGAATCTCAGTGAGCCGAGATCGCAGCACTGCACTCCAGCCTGGCAACAGAGTGAGATACTCCCCCACCCCACCTCCCCCCAAAAAACCCCAAAAAACAGATATTGGATACTAGGAATAGGAGCTATGCCCAAGGGTAACTAACAGACCCCAGTTTGGAAATGCCCAGATTCACTGGGTAATAAAGCACATTCTCATCTTCCAATGCTTAGAAATAGCTCACAGTTCCTAACATTTTCAGTAACCTAAGGAAAAGAGGAATAAAAGGGGGCTTTCCGGTTTCTCCAAATACACCAACCACACCATTCTCTACTTCTGTATTACTTACGTTGGGGCCAGATACTTCCTCGCTGGGGAGTTGGAAAGGCTGTTCTAAGCACTGTAGGATGATTAGCAGAATTCCTGGTATCCACCTACTAAATGTTAGTAGCATTTATTATAGTTGTGACAACCAAAAATGTCTCAGATATTGCCCAAAGCCCCCACCTCCCTACTGAGAACAACTGCACCAAAATGTCTTATCCAACCACAGCAGCAGGTCCATTTAGTGTTTTGGGTTCTCTGCCTTGTCTTGTTGCTGACAATCCTAACCCTCCTTAGGAATCAGGGGCTAAGTGTGAAGATTAAAGGGGAGAACTGGAGGTTACCACTTGACCCTAAGACACCCTCCAGGTACAGGGCTCCTGTTTTTCTCACAAAACCTCTGGACCCACTTGACTGGCCTGCCATTGTGCCTCATAGTAGGTTGCTCCTCTCCCTTCTGAAAAGCTCTTTTCCTTTGTCTTCACCAGGCTAAATCCTACCCCTTGTTTAAGATTTGGGTCAAATTAACTTCTCCTATGAGGTCTTCTCCACCACCTCTCCCCCTCAGTTAACTTTCTTATACTTTCTCCTGAACTCACATACTTGTGATGAACAGAAGAGAGAACTGCATGGTGACCTGAGACCATGCCACTTCCACTGATTTCTTCTAGGGTCTTAGACTTCAGAGGTGATCTTGTCCAAGCCTGAGACTTTACTCAGCTGAGCAGGTACCAGTCTAATCATAATCTCCAGACCACACCACGAAAGCCAAGCACTTGATGAGAAAAAGCTGGAATTTAAATGTTTTGTGCAAACAGACTAAGATTTTATTTGGAGACTTTTGCCAGAGACTGAGGCAAGAGACTCTTGACTTAAGAGCTCAGGCTCTTCAACTCTGCATCACACATGCCCTGGAGTAGTGACGGGGGAAGGGAGCCCTTGCTGAGCCTGACAGCAGCAAGATCAGCCCCAATAGCTCAGGGTGGCTGGCAGCCACCAGCCCTCCCCGCCCCGTCCACACCCAACCTCTTTCAGTTACTTTCTATCCTGCTCCCAAAAGAATGCAAACTCTTTGTTAACTAGGTAAAAACTAATAATTTGCTAACTGTAAAGAGATCATGTAATTTTACAAAGGAAAAAGTCAAACTTTCAGAGACATGGTAACTTTTTGTTCCTTAAGGCAGATTGTCTGTCACCCAGGCTGAAGTGCAGTGGCACAATCATAGCTCACTGCAGCCTCCAACTCCTGGGCTTGAGCAATCCTTCCACCTCTGCCTCCTAAGTAGCTGTGACTGCCTACAGGCATGCACCACCATGCCCATCTAAATTGATTTTTTTTTTTTTTTTTTGTAGAGATGGGATCTATGTTGCCCAGGCTAGTCTTGAACCACTGAGCTTAAGTGATCCTCTCACCTTGGCCTCCCAAAGTGCTGAGATTATAGGCATGAGCTACTGCGCTGGGCTGGTAACCATTTTTTAAGGCTAATTTCTAACCCCATATTGGATTCATCACCTGAACTCAGCACAGGGATGGGTTCTCTCAGTTAAGCACCTTTACTAAATTGAAACTTACACTTTCAGCTTTAATTGTAAGCCCACAGGAAACAAAACAAAACAAAACAAAAACAGAACACACAGCCTAAACGCTACTGAAGATACAAAATTAGAGATTCTCGTGGATGAAAAGGAACTTCAAGGCACTTCCCTAGCTGTCCGAAAATTTCAATGCCCACTATTTCCGACGTTGCTTCCATTGATCTGACCATAACTTCTCCTGGGGGTAGGAGGAGGTAGAAGCCAAAACTGCCCAAGCAAGAAGCACAGCAAGATGAGAATGTGCTGCCCTTTGGTTTTAGTTTTTCATTATCAAATGGTCAATGCCCTTTTTCTAAAGGGTGATATAAACCAATTTCCCTTGAGATTTATTATTAGGAGGAAAAAAGCTTCTCCCCTATAAACAGCAGCCTAAGGCCCTACCCTGTCACTGCGGGGTGTGTGTGTGTGTGTGTGTGTGTGTGTGTGTGTGTGCGTGCATGCAATTACTGAGTTGAAGGAGAGATCTTTCCACACAGAAAAGGACAATTTTTTGGTCTTAAGGGCTGCCTTTTTCTTAGGACCCCTTAAGCAAACTGATATGGTTTGGATCTGTATCCCTGCACAAATCTCACATTGAAATGTAATCCTCAATCCTGGAGGTGGGGCCTGGTGGGAAGTGATTGGATTGTTGGGGAGGTTTCCAATGGTTTAGCACCATCCCCCTAGGTCTTGTTATTGAGTTCTTGCAAGGTCTGGTTGTCTAAAGTGTGTAGCACCTCCCCCTTCTCTCTTTCGCTTGTGCTTCGCCATATGAGATACCTGTTCCCCCTTCACCTTCCAACACAAGTGAAAGTTTCCCGAGGCCTCCCCAGAAGCAGATGCTGCTATGCTCTCTGGATAGCCTGCAGAACTGCAAGCCAATTAAACTTCTTTTCTTTATAAATTACCCAGTCTCATGTATTTCTTAATAGCAATGCAAGAACGGACTAATCCACAAATTCAAAGCCTTTGTATGTGTCCTGAGAGAATCCACTCAGAAGGCAAGTTTGATTCTATGACTCTCCTGCTTGAGATCAGTAAGTTAATGGTTTCCTATCACTGTAAGGCAAAAGATCAGAATGCAACACACGTGTTCTGCTCTTCACCTGGCTTGCAAGATGCACCATGGCTCATGACCTCCCGGCTGTCCAAGCTGGAGCCATACTGGCCTGCTTTAGCTTCTGTAGGAGCCCGCCATGTTCCTTCCAGCCAAAAAGCCTTCAACATTTTCCCTCCTGACAGAATAGCCCTGGCTCACCCTTCGGATCTCATAAGTGACATCTGCTCCAGGAAACCCCTTCTGATGCCCACTCTATTCCCAAGGTACCCAGGTCTCTCTGTTATAAGCCCTCTTATCCCCCATGTAATCACCTTCATGGCACTTCAATGCTATCTGAAATTACAAAGGCCATTTTACATTTATTTGGTGATCAACTTATTATCTACCTCTCCACCAAGACTGCAAGCTCCTAAAAGTAAGAATCCTGTTGGGCTATCACTGAATTCCCAAAATCAAGATCAAGGTTTCACATGTCCCAGAAGCTCAGAAAGTAACTGGCAGACGAGTGAATACTCAATCAAATCCATTGGGATTTGCTGAGAACCACTTTCGGGTACCTCAAAATCTAGCTTCTCCAGTCAAAGGAGGAAAAGTGGCAAAACATCTTATTTTGTTAAGTATTAGCAAAACAACTTGTTAGCTATCATAAACCCAAGTGGCAGGAAAATTACCAAGAGATGCTGAAGATGCCTGGCACCCTGATCCACTCCTCACCCAGTACTGCATTCTTCACTGTGTGCGTCATAGCAATACCTTCTCATCAAGCTTGTACAAACAGCTTAATCCACACACGTAGGCACTAATATCATTTAAAAATGGTCACTTAGTCAAAGTGGCATGTCTTATTTAAATAAGTTTAAGTTGCCTACGTGTATTTCAACTACTAATTCTAAACCTGCTGCCATGATTTTAAGGGTCTAGTGATAACATTTTAGATCAAAGGAGTAAACTTTAGGTTTGGAAAAATTTGCTACAAAGTTCAGATCAAAATGGAGGAAAATCTGTCCTTTTAGTAATAATATTGGCCTTTTAGTAATTTCGCTTATAATTTGATACATGTAAAATACAGGTGACATATGTACATGTAAAATAGTACATGAAAACTAGTATCATGGAGACGAGAAATGCTCAGCCTAACTTTATACTAATGTTCCACTTTAGTCATAAGAAATTTCTCATGAGTTCAGTCCAATAAAGGACTCAAAGTTTTTAAAACAAAAGTCACATGATACTCCCTGGGAAGAAGAGGGAATGAGCCACTGGATTACCCTCTTCCTTCCATTTCAACCACAGGGAGGCTAGTAGCATGTAAATAGTGCGTATATGTGGGTGGGAAGAATCAACTCTACACAAACACACTTGAGAAGAAGATAATCTCCATGTCTGGAAATAGAAAAACATAATGGTGAGTGGCTGAAACCCTCTGGTCCATGGGGAGTGGCCCCCACTGTTTAGTTTCAACAAGCATGCTTTGGGACACAACCAGAACCAAGCTCCCTGGAAGAAGTAATGAGCTAGGACTAGACCGACATTAAGCCTAAAATATCCCTTCATCAAACCCCAGACATGATCAGAAATGTAATACTCTCCTATGGCCAAGGAGGAAAGAACATCTGCGATGGGAAAGAAAAGTTGGCCAGCACTGCAAGGGAGCGCAGCATCCCGAATGGACCTCCTCTGCATGACAAAGCCCACATTTTCAACAAGAGTTTCAGACCCATTCAACACTGCGCACCCCTCATAGACAGGCTAGGGCCACCATGAAAACACGTAAGATGATTTCACATAAAAATTATAAAAGCTTACTAGGAAATCCAGTAGGAAACACCTGAAAGGCACAACAGATGAGAATTCATGTGAGGCAACCTGATAAAGCACTCTGCAAAGTACCTTAAAAATATTCTTTATTCTTTGAGAAGGAATAGCAAACTTTCCATGAGTCTGAAGATCAGAAAAACAGAAGGCAGATATGAAACAGAATGAAATGGAAACCATGAACATGGAAATAAAATTTTTAAGTTAAAAAAGAATAGATATTTGTTTTGTTAGAAAGAAAAACTGGTGAACATGAAAGAAGAATTGAAGAGGACTTCACTGGCAAGTTCTACCAATGTGCACAGAATAACTTCACAGAAACTCTTTTGGAGAATTAAGATGTACTTCCCAAATTGCTCTATAAACCATAAAGCCCAGTAACTATGAGAAAGGAAGCTAATCTCCGTCATGAATATCAACCTGAAAATCCTAAACAAAATATTAACACTCCAAATCTAGCAACAAGGAATATATTGTGGTCAACTTCAGTTTATTTCAGGAATGGAAGTTTAACATTGAAAACAATAAATAGGATTTGTCTCTTACCAGACTGCAGAAGAAAAATCATAATCATCTCAACAGGTACCAAAAAGTATTTGCTAGCATTCAACAGTCATATATGAAAAAATGTTTTAGCAAACCAGGAATAGAACAGATTTATTTTAATCTCATTATATTAGTCAGGACAGAACATGTTATAGGAACAAACAGACTCCATTTTCAAGAGCTTAACATATAAAGTATATTTCTTGCTCACACACAGTCTGCTTATGGTCTATAGGCTTTTTGGAGTAGCTGTTTTCCAAGAAGCGACTGAGATCTAGGATGGATTTGTCTTATCTCCTATCGCCACTCCTATTCAGCATTTTTCTGAAAGTCCCAGCTACTGAGTTAGGCAAGAAAAAGAAATGTGAAAGAAAAATAAAATTTATCTTAATCACAGATAGGATTATAAAACACAATCCAAAAGAATCTTGAAGTTAATTACTAACATAAGGAAGTTTAGCAAGTTTGCTAGATAAAAATTTATACTTGAAATCAATTGTACTTTTTGTAAAGAGGAAACAAATGAATTTTTGAAGATACAATTTTTGATAGCAAGAAGCCAGCAATAAGTTGGAGAAAAGAACTCTACAAAGAAAATATAAAGCTTTGCAGTATGTTAGAGAAGGCTAAGAAGAAATCGGATCCTGATAATGAGTTGGAAGACTTGTATTATACAGATATTGGTTCTTAAATTCATCTATAGATTGAATAAACTCCTAATAGATTGTTTTAGCAGAATTTGACGTTAAAATTTCCATAGCTCAAAGGGCCAAGAATAGCCAAGATTAACTTTTGGTTTTTGAGGTATACCCTATATATAAGTAAATTCTATAATTACATTAATCTGAATGTACAGCCTGATTATTTTTGATATGTGTGGAGACCACATAACCACCACTTGGATTAAGAGGTAAATATTGGCCGGGTGCGGCAGCTCATGCCTGTAATCCTAGTACTTTGGGAGGCCGAAATGGGAGGATTGCTTGAGTCTAGGAGTTTGAGGCCAGCCTGGGCAACTTAGTGAGACCCCATCTCATTATAAAGAATAAAAAAAGAGGTAAATATTTCCAGCACTCCGTATGGTTTCCTCGTGCCCTTTCCAGATTATAACCTCCTAATACTGAACTTTTACCACTAGGGATTAGCTTTGCTTGACTTTTGATCCTCATATAATTGGAACCATGCAGTACGTTTTCTTTTTGACTGGTTTAACTCTTGTAGGCAATTTTTCTGCCAGAGAGCAAGAAGTATTTCTCTTCTTGGTTCCAGAGGGCTGCTCTTGCTGGGCTAATGCAGCCCCTGGTAGCTCTAACAATGAGAGCTAGCAATGGTCGTGTACAGCTCTTCTGGCATGCATCTGGTTCCTGCAGTGAAGTGCTTCTCAGAACCAAGCTCCAGCAGTGCCAAGTGACCAGCAACGACCAGCATTTTTCAGCTTCCCCCAGCATCCTCTCAAGCAGCTGCTCAGTGGGAGACCACCTGTGAGGCACCTCAAAGGCTCCCCCGATGCCCCCTCGGGAGGCTTTGCAGCAGGCTACTGCAGGTGAGGTACCATCCCATGCACAACTTCCCCAGTAAACCCTTGGGTGGCTTCACAGTGATTTTTAAGGTGTGACAGTTCCTGAGGGATGGCTTTCCACAGCATCCCAGAGGGAAGATGTCCTGCGAGTTCCAGTAGCGCAGCATCTTAGCAATGTAACCACACATTAAAGCACAGCCATGCCCTTCAAGGAAGGTCTGGAACTCAACCCTTGGGGATCCCTGGGGACAGGGAAGGGGAGAGTGAACCTCTTTCCTGGTCTCTGTCTCAGCCTTAGGGGTAGTATATCTACTTCCCAGATTGCCAATTCACAAATTTACATTATAGTTATCTAGGAGAGGATAGTTCATCAATATGGGCCACATTAGTGATAGAAAGCTTAAACTAACCAATATTACATAATAAATAAAGTTACCTCTTACAAAAGCAACAGGCCCATATGGTTTTACTGAGTATTCTACAACACAAAGACCAGCTAAGTCCAGTATCACTGACAGCACCACAAGAGACTATTTCAACCAATATCACATAATCATATCAATGTAAAACTCCGAAAGACAATAACAGAATCCAATCTCATTAAAAATGTTACACACCATGGGCTGGGCGTGGTGGCTCACGCCTGTAATCCCAGCACTTTGGGACGCCAAGGTGGGTGGATCACAAGGTCAGTAGATTGAGACCATCCTGGCTAACACGGTGAAACCATATCTCTACTAAAAATACAAAAACAAAATTAGCTGGGCATGGTGGCGCGCACCTGTAGTGCCAGTACTTGGGAGGCTGAGGCAGGAGAATGGTGTGAACCCGGGAGGCGGAGCTTGCAGTGAGACGAGATCATGCCACTGCACTCCAGCCTGGGTGACACAGCGAGACTCTGTCTCAAAAAATAAACAACAAAAAACAAAACAAAACAAAAGTTATACACCATGACTGGCTAGGATGTACTTCAGGAGTGTATGTTTGCTCAACAGTAGGAAATGAGTCAATATAACATAGCATATTATTAGGAAGGAGAGCCATAAAATTATTTCCACAGTGCTAAAAAAAAAAATAAATAAATAAAAAAGGCTTCTCTCAATTCAACACCCATTCTTAATTAAAAGACACACACCACGAAAATAGAGATTGATGGATATAGAATTAGTCCTAAAGTCAGCATCTTTACTTACCTTTCTTAGTGTGAAACAGGAATTTCCATTATAGTCAGAAGCAAAATACAGATGCTACCTCCACTACTACTAAACATTATTACTTCTTAACATTAACATTTTATTTGGCCAAATCAATTAGAGGCATAAGAATTAGAAAAGTAGTAAAACTATATGTGCAAATGAGATAGTCTATCTAGAAAAACTAAAAGAAACAATGAAGATCTCCACAGCAAAAAATTTAGTAAAGAAGCAAATAAAATATAAAGATAAAATACTTAGAAAAAAGCTTAAGAAATTTGAAAGACATAAATGAAGAATGCTTTAAAACACTCTTGAAAGGCAAAAAGGTAAACCGTAAACAGACATTCCTTGTTCTTGGCTAAGATGACTCAATAAAGATCAGTTCTCCTTAATTTATACATTTCAATAAAATTACAAACTCCAATAATATCAAATTTTTGTTTTTTTATGGAGCTAGGCATGATGATACCAAACTCCATATGGAAAAGTGAACATGCAAGAACAGTTAATAAAACACTAAAAAAGAAAAGCCACAGGAGGAATATCCCAGTCAGATATTAAAAAGTACAATCGCATCTTAAGTTAAACGGGGTTATATTGCACATGAGTAAGAAGACAGAGGCCAATGGATTAGAGCAGAAAATTCAGAATTAGACCTGACTACTTTGAAAATTTTGTATATGAAACATGGTAACTCAAATCGCTGGGGCAAAATGGGTTTTAATAAGTTGTATTAGGACAACTAAATAGTCCATTAGTAAAAAGATAAAATTAGATACAGACTTTACTCCATACATAAGAATAACCTTCAAAGGATCTGAGGTATAAGTGTGAAAATTTAAACTACAAACGTGCTAGAAGGAAATGGGGATTCCTCTATAACCTGGGCATAAAAAGCTGCTTTCTAAGTATGATCAAGTCCCAGATGCAACTGTTAAAAAGAATAAACTTGGCTACATAAAAATAAATTCCTTTTGCATAGTGAAAAATACCATAAGCAAAGTCAAAGAACAAATGAAAAACTGGGAGAAAATATTTGCATCATATACCACAAATTAAAGGTTGATATCCCTAATATGTATTAATAATTACATATATCATATATACATTGTATAAACTCAACTGGAGGGACTCCAAAAGCCCAATAGAAAAATGGACAAAATTCATGAACAGATAGTTCATAAGATAAAAATGATCCTAAGTGTGTTAAGAGACTTCCAAGTCTACCCATAAGACTGTCAAAAATTAAAGAGCTTGAAGACACTCTGTTGCTGAGGCTGTGGAGAAACAGGCACGCTTACATGTTGCTGGTGGGCATGCAAACTGGTTCAATCCTTACAGAAAGGAAACAGGCAATACCTAAAACAGAAACTACAAATCCATTTACCTCTTGACCCCAGCAATCTCACTTTTAGGAATTCACGCTCCAGACAGAATAAAAATGCGTGTGTACAAGGCTATTAATTTCAGGATTATGTATCATTACAAAATATTGGAAAGAGTAAATATCTACACGGGTTAAGCCTCCCTAAACCAAAAATGCCAAATGCTCCAACATCTAAAACTTTGAGCATTGACATGATGCTACAAATAGAAAATGCCACACTTGACCTCAAGTCACAGGTCCCAGTCAAAATGCAGTCAAAACTTTGTTTCATGCACAAAATTGCTAAAAACATTATATGAAGCTGGGCATCATAACGTGCACCTGTAGTTCCAGCTACTCAAGAGGCTTAGGCAGGAGGACCATTTGAGCCTATGAGTTCAAGGCTGCAGTGAACTATTATCCTGCCTGTGAACAGCCACTGCACTCCAACCTGGGCAACATAGCAAGTCCGCATCTTGAAAAAACAAAATAAATAGTTACTTTCAGGCCATGTGTATAAGGGATATATCAAACAAATGATGTGTTTAGACTTGGGTCCTAGCCCCAAGAAATCTCATTATGTATATACAAGTATTCCAAAGTCTGGAAAAAATCTGAAATCTAAAACTTCTGGTTCCAAGCATTTTGAAAAAGGGAAACTCAAAACCTGTGTTTAAGAGACAGAGTGAATGAACTATGGCATATCAACATAACACAATACTCTGCAGCTGCAAAAAAAAGAAGATCCTTATAAATGGATATAAAATGACATCTACAATATATTGATAAGCAAAGAAAGTAAAGTGCAAAAGAACACACTGTATGCCAACTCTACTGTAATAAAAAAGGGGATATAACTATAGATAGATACATATGCGTCTACTTATTTTTACAAAAATGAACATGGGAAGGATAAACCAACAAGATTGGTGGATGGGTGAAAATATATTAAAGAAATGACACTTCTCCATATAGTTCTGTTTAGTTTTGCCTTCTGGAACCATGTTAATGTTTCATGCGCTAAAAAATCACCTCTATAAGGATGAGTGCACAGTCAGCAAAATTCAAACTGTAGGAAACAACACAGCCCAAAAGGCCTGGGATCTGTAACAGACAAATTGTAAGGGGGGATTGGAAAAAAAAAAAAAAAAAGGAAGGAAACCTGTAACTTAAGAAGGATTTAAAAAGCATTTTGAATTAAAAATGGGCAAACTTTAGAGTTCAGTGATGCATACATAGGCAATAAAACTATGAAATGCAAGGAAGTGTGAGGACAGTGGTTAATTTGGGAGATATGGAAGGGTTTGTGCTTTAGGACATGGAGGGACATCTAAGGTTGCTGAAAAGTTACATTTCTTGTCCTGGGTGGTGGCCACAAAAGCATGTGACTTATACTAAGTGGCACAATCATTTTACATGGTATTCTAGATCTGTGTTTTTAATAAATAGCTTTTTGAAAAAAGACTAAATGCCTGGCCATTCCTCAGCTGTCCATGTGACGTCCATCTGCAGGCATCCTTAAATCTTCAGTTCACATTTTTTTTGCCACCCAGGACAATTCTATAATACACTCCTTCCATTACATGATGTGTGATCAGACAGTGCATTCTAATTTTTAGATTAGCTTAAGAAAAACATGAGTAGGGGATTATAAGTATTGCCAGCAATAACTTTTGTAATGCATTCCAGTACCAACTGTAAATTCCAAATCCTGTCTTCTCTATCAGCTGTTTTAGATTATCTCCATTGCCATCCTCCTGCAGTAGCACAGACAATGAAAATATAATCCCATTTTCTTGAGATAAATCTGTGAGAAGGTAAGAGGCCTAGTATTCTTACATAAGAGCTGAAATGTTGTGAACTCCCTGGACACCCTTACAATCCTGGCTGCAGGCACTTTTGACTTGAGTATTCAAGATTCTTCATTTGTGCTGACATTCACACACTTACAACATTGTGGGAGAAAAAAAGCAAAATCAAGGCTGTTCACATCGTCCAACTTATTTCAGTTAGTTGTATAAATCGTAACTGATTAAGTCTGGGACATGGGTTGACAACCCATTGTTCACTGGAAGTAGCAGCCTCTGGACTAAAAATCAAGCAGCTGTCAGCCTTGGTGGGAACGGCATGGGGTCCATATCCCAAAGAGGGGTGACCTCCCATTCCATCAGCAATGCCATATTCTTTCTCACCTTGTGCATTCAAGAACCATGTCCCCCTAAACCCAGGCAGAAGTGCACAGTTTCCCTCTATCATCAAGTTCCCCAGGTGTCTAGATGAACTTACAAGTGTTTGCTTCACCAGCAAGTCAAGGCGGCTTCATGAAAAATACCCAATTCTCTCTCCTTCCATGGTTCTTGCCATCTTGGGGCCCCCAAAACCAAGCCAAGCTTGATTACCTTGAGTGCTAAATGTTAAAAAGCACGTAGAGATCTAATTACAATATTTAAAAGAACACAGCCAGGGCTAGAATAGTCAAATTCAGAGAGACAGAAAATAGAATGGAGATTGCCAGGGTCTGCAGAGAGAAAGGAATGGGAAGTTGTTGTTTAATGGGTACAGAATTTCCGTTGGGGAAACTCAAAGTGTATTGGAGATGGATGATGATTGATGGTTGCACGCGTACTTAATGCCAGTGAACTGCTCACTTAATGGTGAAAACAGTAAGCTTCTGTTATGTATGTTTTTCCACAAAGTCAAGGCATCAAAAATACCCTTGGGCAAAACAAAATTGTTTCATAAATCATCTTTTAGTTCTGCTTAGAGAGTAAACTTTCTTAAAAGGGGGAAAGACCTTCAACTGGCTAGCCTAGTGGTCGATACTCATTTCCTCGGTGCTACTCACTTTGTCAACAGTGCATCTTTAACCCGAGTCTGCACCCTACGAGTAGGGATGAAAGGCGGCTTTCTATGTGCAGTCCCAGAGACAGTCCCCAAGGAAGTCATTAAGAACAGTAGTTCTCGGCCGGACATGGTGGTTCACGCCTATAATCCCAGCACTTCAGGAGGCCAAGGCTGGTGGATCACAAGGTCAAGAGATCGAGACCAGCCTGACCAACATGGTGGAAACCCTGTCTCTACTAAAAATACAAAAATTAACTGGGCGTAGTGGCGCATACTTGTAGTCCCAGCTACCCGGGAGGCTGAGGCAGGAGAATCGCTTGAACCCAGGAAGTGGAGGTTGCAGTGAGCTGAGAATTTGCCACTGCACTCCATCCAGCCTGGCGACAGTCAGACTCCACCTCAAAAAAAAAAAAAAAAAAAAAAAAAGGCAGTTCTCTAAGGTGGGTTACCAAAAGCTTGAAGTTGAAACCTCAGACTCCCTTGCACAGGCCTGGCCATTATCTACTATTTTTTTTTTTTTTTTATCTTAACAAGGACCTATCCTTTCCCCCAGATAATTTTGTAAAACATTTGGGCTCACCTCTCTGGGTCCCACTGTCAGAGAGACCAGATTTTGATCCCATCCCTGGCCCTCGATAACGGGCAAGTTACTAACTTCCTTACTTTGCCTCAGTTTCCTCATCTGAGAAATGGAAATAATGGTAATACCAACCTTGCGTCCCTATCAAGATTAACTATAATAAATCCAGGAAAACAGCTTGGTACTGAGATTGCTCATTGTAAATTCAATAAATGTTCCCCTTTTATCATCACCATTACCTGAGTCCCTCTAAAAGCCAGATCAAGTTCCTTCAACCGAAAGTATCTTTCCCACTTTGTTGGCCATGTTGCCTTAAATTCCCACAATGAATATTATCAGCTCTCACATTTTATAAAATATATAAAATATAATCAATCAATTATAAAGTTAATCAAAGAATAACTTTAAAAGGTGAACATGTATAAATATAGTGTTAAATATCTGAAAACAGTAAACTTTTTTCCATGCCTCAGTGTAACTGAACATATCAGTTCTTTGGCAGGCTGAGCAAATGCACTGTAAAGATTTTCAGGATGATTACATTTTAATACCAGGATGAGGGAGTTAAGGCTTTATCAAGCAGGTCCCGCAGTGGTGGCTCTCTCCATCAGATACCCCAAGGACTTGGCTACCTCCAAGAAGTGACTGAAAAGCAAAGTATGGGTGAATGATGATGTGCAGACTTCTTGGAAATGTCCGTTTTAAAAAATCTACATTTTTAAACTAAAAACATATCTACAAGGTGCTTTACATGGTACTACCTATTCTCTAGGATTTTTAATTCTATAAACAAATCCCTACATGAGCAATTTTGTTTAAAACAAATGGCTAAAGAATGCAGGAAATAAACAAGAGGTCTGAACAGAGTGGCTGTCTGCCTATAACTTTCTCCCATCCCTATAAAGGAAGCAGTCTCTTCTTCAAAAATGTAGCTCCAACCATTTCAGTGTTTGGCAGCGAAGAGGACATAAGGGAGAGAAAGCTGCTTGGACGTAAAATACATATGTCAGGGTCCACTAACCCTGACCCTAGGCCAGCTGAGAACAGCACACAATGGCAGAAGTCTACTTTTTACAAATAATTTTGTCCAGTAATCATGAGTCTTCCTTGTTCAACACTGAAGGTGTCATGGGAGTGTAAACTGACCATTTTGGAAGTATTTCTGTTTCAATACCTAGACCATTTAGTAGTATTTAAGATAGAAGAATATGATATTTCAGAAGCAGGCTAGGTCTAAACTGATAAGACATTGGTCCTGGCTATGATATGCAGCATGGGGGAAAAGCTGTTAAGCAGCAAATAACTTCAGTCTTACTACAGAAGACAAATTCCTGTGTCCAATGTCCTCCCCATGCCTCAGCCCAGGTTCTCACAATTGAGAGCTGAGAAGAGAGCTCATCTCCATGTCTCTCGTTTTACACGATTGAGACAGCAAGAGTCCTGAGAAACCTTCTGTCCATTTCCGTCACGTGGCAAAGGCTTGAGTGTGACCCGACCATCAGTGAAGTGTTGAGAGGGCCACGGGTGTGACTTCTGAGGGGGCCAACCAGCATCACATGGGCAAGACCTTTGTTTCACAGCCAAAGGACACACACCCAGTTACAACCTCACAGACATAAGCCACTAGTCACAAACACAGTACCAGGAGAACGTGTGGATGGCTAAATGCCAACAGACCAGCACAGCAAGGAAATGAAGAAAGAAACAGAAGTTCTGAATATATGGCAAGTAAAGCATCAAAGAAGAAAGGCAGTACACTTTATTCAATAATCAAAGGCTTCCACATGCATTTAATCTTGAGCTGGCCAGGGCACTAGGAATAGAGCAGCAGACCAGCTAGTGGTTATGAGCCTGGCTCTGGGATCAGGCTAGGGGTTTAAATCTCAGCTCTGCCACTTCCTAGTTGCATAAACAGACAAGTTACATAATCCTTCAGTGCTTCCATTTCCTCATCTGAGAAATAATAAAAGTACCTGTCTCATGAGGTTGTGAGGATTAAACAAGGTCAATTCATATAAAGCACTTTGAATGCCTGGGCATGCAATACGTGCTTCACTGATAATAGCTATTAGTCAACATAATGTGGTGTCAGAAAAGGAAGAAAACGGGTAAGAATAAGGAATGAGCAAGGAAGCATTTACAGAATTTACTCAGTGTAACACATACATACAGCATGCTATTTAATCTTTACAGCCAATCGATGAGAAATTCCCATCTCCTTTCTTCTTGCTTCCTCCCATCCTCTCTGTTTGACCCAAGGCTCATTGGGTTGAGAGGGAGAGGAGAAAAATAACTACAAAAAAAGTAGTAGTAGAAGAAAGGTGGGTTGGTTAACGATGAAGAAAGGAGGAAAAGTAACAGTAAAGTGTCTACCTAGAAGTAGGTCCGGTATCAGCCATGGCTGGATTTAGGGACTCTGGCAGCATCACCAGGACTTCATGTTTCTCCATCTTTGGTCTCTGCCCACCTCTGTGTTGGCTTCATTCTCAGGAATGGTTTGCATGAATTGCATCAGTAATAAGACCATGAGGTCCTATCAAGAAATTTAGTCTTGAAAACACTGAACACAGTTACCCAAAGTCAGGATAACTGAGAGGTTCCAAAATAGTTGAGGATACTTCCTAGCCCTCTTAAAGAAAAGGGTAGATCATTTATTTCTAATCTCTCTCAAAGGACAGAGCTTGGAGACTCACAGCCTGAATTTCAAGGGAACGGAGAGGGAGAGAAGAAAGAAAGGAAACTAGAGTCAGAAAAAAGAAAATCCGGGGGAAATGGAGGTTAGGAACATTGGTGGACATGGGTTGAGCTGCTTAACCAGTATCATGCCCTCATCTTCCAGTGAGAACACTGGTTAGGGATCAGCAGACAACAGAGAGCGCACCAGCTAGCATTAGCACAAAGGGATTTTTTAGCGAGTACCAAGGGATTTATAAAACCAGTGATTTACCAAGCTTGAAGTAGTGGGGACTAGGTTAAGCTGCCAAAATGTCCCCTTCATTCCAAAAGCACACTGCCTCTGTTGTGATACAGAAAGTCGCCCCCTCACAACTGTGGGAAGCTACCATATGAACTTGCCGGAAGCCGAATCGCACTGCCACAAACACAGTCTGCATCAGCCACATGTGCTGCCCCTTTACTTCCTGATTCAGTTCTGAATTCAGGTTTCACCTGAGTGCAGATGACCAACAGGACCTAAAGCGCACCCAGAATGCCAGGTTTGAGGAATCTGGGAATGCCATTTCTAGCTCTCCATCCTCTGAAATGTGGAGGCACAGCAGGTGGATGCTGGAAATGCTGTTGAGCTAACCAACCCACAGTACTACTTCTGTGCCCATTTTCTTTGAAGAGTCACTCCTTCCACCATTTATCCATGTAGCTGAGGTAGGTGTGGCCCTAACTCCTGTAGCCAAGGGTCGCACATGATCCAAACCTGGCCAGTCAGAGCTCTACATTCCCCTGACCTGAGTGAGCAGTTCTCAGATGGACATATGACCCAAGCTGGAGATCAGGCTCAATTCCGTGATCTTTTTGAAAACACTCTCTACTAAATCGGAGGCTTCAAGGGTGAGAACCTGGCATTTCTGGAGGCTGTTGAATCCCCATAGCCAAGCAACTGATGCAATTCATGCAAACCGTTCCTGAGAATGATGCCAACACAGAGGTGGGCAGAGACCAAAGATGGAGAAACATCAAATCTTGGAGATGCTGGCAGTCCCTAAATTCAGCCATGGCTGATATCAGACCCACTTCTAGGTGGACACTTTACTGCTACTTTTCCTCCTCTCTTCTTCGTTAACCAACCTACCTTTCTTCTTCTTCTTCTACTACTTTTTTTCTAGTTATTTTTCTCCTCCCACCCTCAACCCAATGAGTCTTGACTCATACAGGAAGGATGGGAGGAAGCAAGAAGGAAGGAGATGGGAAAAGAGGAAGAAGGGACAGATGAAGGCTGGGTGAAGGATTTGTAAGTCATATTATAAAGATCTACAAATTATATTATGTGCCAGGCACCACGCTGGATACCATTAATTCATCATCTTATTTAGAACTAATTTTAAAAGATAATATATATGCAAGCACTCAATTAAGAAAACATGCAGTTTGGAATCCATCAGGCATCTAGAATTAATGTAATTGCCATACCTGGATAAAACAGAAGGTGCACTGAATTACATGAAGACTAAAATGGAAACAGCAACTCTTCTATTGCAGCTCATTTCCTTAATCCTCATCACCACTGTGTAATGAATGGAATTCATTAATACGGCTCACTCATATAGTCACATATCATTCCTGGCCATTACTGAATTTTCTTATCACTTATGGTACACTGGCTAAAAGTATACAATTTATTATCAAATCTGGGTTCGAAGTCTCTTTCTGACCATGAGATCCTGAGCAGGCTACTTACTGTCTTTGTGTCTTAACTTTTTCATGTGTACCACAGGAGCAATAATTCCTGCCTGAAGAATTAATGCAGGCGACACACATAGCCGGGGGTCTATGGATAGACTAGAGTCAGAGACATGACAGGCTCCTAAAGAGATTTAGGCATTTCTGAAGTGGAGACAATAGTTGCCGGCAACTAAAGTAAATTCTTAACAAAATATTCCATGACTTTGGACTAATAGTGGAAAAAAAAAAAAAAAAAAAAAAAAAAAGACATTGCCATCCCCGGTTCACTTCCTTTCCATCCACCATTTCACAGCAAAAACTCACCCTAATCCCACGGAACGCTGGTGAGTTTTCTAACAAAACATGTGAGTCATTAAGAGCCCCTAGTCTTGCAACTATTGTTTTTGCTGTGTATGTCAGAAAAATATTAGGTATTTTTGTCCCTTTAAATCAGGGGTCCCTGACCACTGGGCCATGGACAGGTCTGTGGCCCATTAGGAACTGGGCTGCGGGCAAGTGAGCACTGCCTCCTGTGCTCCACCCTCCTGTCAGAGCAGCGGCAGCGGCATGAGGTTCTCATAGGAGCGCAAATCCTCTTGTGAGCTGTGTATGTGAGGGATGTACATTGCACGCTCCTCATGAGAATCTAATGCATGGTGATCTGTCAGTGTCACCCATCACTCCCAAAGGGGACTGTCTAGTTGCAGGAAAACAAGCTCAGGGCTTCCACTGATTCTACATTATGGTGAGTTATAGAAGTATGTTACAATGTGATAATAGAAATAAACTGTACAATAAATGTAATGTGCTTGGATCATCCCCAAACAATCCCCCACCTCTGATCTGTGGAAAAATTGTCTTCTACAAAACTGGTCCCTGGTGCCAAAAAAGGTTGGGGACCACCACTTTCAATGAACAATGTAGGTTCCACTGAAGGATATGTGGGAAGATGAAGGAGAGGGTTACAATTCACCTGGGTTAGCAAAGGTTCCCCATGCCGCTAAATTTCCTCTCTCAAAGACAGTGGCTTCATAGCTTTCTCTTTCCAACCATCCCCATATCTCCTCCTGCCCCCTGGGGCTGGTTACCACCAACTCCTCCCTTCTGAGCCACTCCCTCTCTTTCCTTATGTAGAGTAATATGGTCTTGATTCTTCAGTTAGCATCTTCACCTCTCATCCCCTAGCCTTGGAACCAATCTTCCTTCAAGAAGGCTTTAAGGTTGGTAAGGGGTGGCAGGGAGGAGAGTATAAATAGTAATTTTTCCTTAGCAACTTTTCTAAACCCATTTCCCTTGCTTTCAGAGGGAAGAAGGGGCCCATTCTGTACTATGGATAGGGATCTATTTTATTAGCTATGTCTCAGGGGTTTTTTGTTTTTTGTTTTTTTTTTGTAAGACAGGGTCTCACTCTGTCTCTCAGGCTGGAGTGCAGTGATGCAATCTCAGCTCACTGTAACCTCTGCCTCCCAGGCTCAAGTGATCTTCCTACCTCAGCCCCCTGAGTAGCTGGGATTACAGGCACACAACACCATGAGCAGCTTATTTTTTGTAGTTTTGGTAGAGATAGGGTGATGTGGTTTGGCTGTGTCCCACCCAAATCTCATCTTGAATTGTAGCTCCCATAATTCCCACATGTCATGGAAGGGACCAAGTGGGAAGTAACTGAATCATGGGGGCAGGGTCTTTCCCATGCTGTTCTCATGATAGTGAATATGTCTCACAAGATCTGATGGTTTTATAAAGGGCAGTTCCCCTGCATACACTCTCTTGCCTGTCGCCATGTAAGATGTGCCTTTGCTCCTCCTTCATCTTCCACCATGATTGTGAGGCCTCTCCAGCCATGTGGAACTGTGAGTCCATTAAACCTCTTTCCTTTGTAAATTACCCACTCTCATGTATGTCTTTATTAGCAGCATTAAAACAGACGAGCGCATGGGGTTTCACCATGTTGTTCAGGCTGGTCTCAAACTTTTAAGCTCAAGTGATCCGCCCACCTCGATCTCCCAAAGAGATGGGATTAGACATGAGCCACTATGCCCAGCCTCAGTTTTCTTTTAATTGCTTTTATTATCATCTAACATCAAAACTTGTGCGGAGAAAGTATATGTCCAGCACGGGACATTATGGAATTAGTGAGGGGAGTGCATTCTTTTGTTGAGCCAGATTCTCTATTTAAAACTTTGAAATTTTAGAAGAAATTGTGCCTTCCCACCATACACACCCTTCAACACCCTCCCTTGTTACTATTAGTTTTTCCAAAAGATATTTCCTTTTCCACTTTGCTCATCTTTAAATGATTAGCAAATTCAACAACTGATTAGCTTGCTTATAAAGGAAAGTGAGAACATCCGCAAATCTGAAACATTTAAAAATAGACATGGTAGAGCAAGACTGGAGTAAGAAATACCAAAAAAAGATCCACCTAAATTCAAGTAAGTGCCCATCATTTGCAAGAGACCATTTGTTATTACAAATGTGAATATCATTAAAAAAATATATATATATATATATATTTACTAACACCACAAATTGGGTCACATGAAGCTAATAAAAACCTAAGAAAAATGCAAACTCAGATAATGCCAAGATCCTTCTTTAGGGTGATACAATGGCAGAAGATACTGGAGCAGCAAAATGAGCTAAGTTTTCCTGTGACTGTCTGTCTTATTCTGCTTCTGCCTTTCAACATCCATACCAGAAGAGAGATCATGAAGTTATACACACTATTATCATCATCTTTATGTGATTGTTTCTTTCTTCCTTCATCAATTCATTAGAATTGCAAAGATTCAAGGCACTGATCTTTCATATTTCTTTGTATCCCTAGTATGTATGCAAAGAATAAATCCAGTATAAACCATTGGATAAGTAAGTTTTCCCATCTACAAAGATCTAGGTTTTAAAAAAACCACATTGAAAACAGAAAATACATAAATACAAAAAGGGCATATATATGTATGTAACAAGACACTGGATAAAGAGAAAAGCCCTCTGAGTCCTGAGTTGGAAAAAATCTTAAGATGTGATCACCATAAGTTGTAAAAACCAGAAAAGGCCTTATGGGAAGCCTTGAGGCATGAGTAGGACTTGGAAAGCAAGAGGCATGGGGAAGAGGACCCCACAGAGAGAAGCAAGGCCTGAACAAGGGGTAAGGGCCAGAAGACTACAGAGTGGTCAAAGCTGCTATGTGCTCTGATGAAATGAAAGATGGTGCAGCCTAATGGTTAAGAACTCAGGCCTGAGGTCAGACAGACTTGGAATCAGACTCCAGCTTCACATGCACAGGCTCTGCACCCTTGGACAACTTGCTAAGCCTCTGTGTCTTGTCTCGAATCATAAAATGCAGTAACAATACTGACCTCCTAGGGCTGTCATGGGAACTAAAGGAGGTAAGCTCAAATCACACTCACATGCTCCCAGGAAGAGAAAACTCCATTTGTTAGCTCTTACACACAGAGCACTAATAGGACAATAGTTCTTAAACTATCCCTGAAAAAAATCCAGGGTGTGTATCCACCATAGCCAAATACTAACCATTTGCTCAGAAGATTCTAAAATGACCATGAGAAGAAGAGAAGCTGTGACTTCCTCAAATATTAGGGCATAGAATTTGGTCCCTGGGGCTTAAGTAGGTGAAGGAATGAGAGAAGCTAAGTGTTGTGAGGATTCATGAATTAATTTCAAGTAGACCATTCAGGTCCTTGGTTAAAGGTTCTTGTAAATAAAGTTTTTATTATTATTATTTCTAAAACAATCACTTACCTCTACCCCTGTGAGGAGTCAGAATTTGGCCTTTAAAGATAAAGATGGCTTATCTCTCTGTAAAACATCTGATTTAAATACAGTCTCTGGCCTCCTCCAGGGAAGATACCTCCCTGCTTCAAGACCTTTCACATCCTGGGTCATTTTCAAGTTTTTGCTCATCTTTAAGTAATTACAGAATTATCTACTAATTATATGTTCCTGTGTTGTTATTAAATCCAGCAAGAACACAAAATGAAATTAGCATTCTCTTCCTACTACAAAGTTGTTCTTTCTTTCTCCCACCCCAGAAAACCTTCCCTTATCTTTTTAGAACGATACACAGCACCAATTTTATTTTAGGAGAAACAGTACATCTTATCCTTGTTAAAATACTGGAGACCAGGCAAGTACATTAGAAGAGAAAGATACAAAGCAGCTAGGATGGAGATCTGAGGAAGTGCCAAGTGCTGGAGGTGGACATCTGAAGCTCTGTCCCGACCTCTTCAGGCCGAAAGGTCCTCAACCTCTCGATGACTCTGTTTCCACATCCAAAAAGGATGCCTTTGTAGTGCTGTTGTAAAAATGAACTGGGAAGCCTGACACGCAATACATGTGACCATTGATACAATCCACATATTTTAAAATGGGAAGTTTCTCTCCGGTACTTTGTCTCCTCTTAGGCAGGCAAGTAAGGGAGGGTCCAATGGAGCAGAAAGTAAACAAGAAACTGGAAAACTTATCTAACGAGGGCCCCTCTTCACCCCATAAGAGCTTCGCTGATGGAGGGGCACGTAAGGCCAAAACAATGATGGAGAGAGCCAGGAAGCAGCATGCTACTCCTCTTCATAGGTTCAAGACAAAACACAGAGGTTTGGCAAGTTGTCCAAGGGTGCAGAGCCTGTGCATGTGAAGCTGGAGTCTGATCCCAAGTCTATCTAACCTCACACCTGAGTTCTTAACCATTAGACTGCACCATCTTCCATTTTCATAGGGCTAGGGGTGGGAGGACACATAGAACAGAGATACTTATCCAGGAAAAAAAAGCAGATGAGGGTCTCAAACTGGCCCTCTCTATAGTCCACATTACTGGTCAGACACAATAAAGTCAAATTACTACTCCCTTGATATCAGCCAACATACTAAGTAACTGGCCACAGTCACCTGTATTTAAAAGGAGAGCTGATCATCTACTTCTGTAACAGAAAAACTTGAATTAAACAAGCAGATATGGGATATTTCGTAAAGAAGGAAATTTCCATGGTATGTGATTGCTTCAATAGGCATTTGTTTCAATGTCCAATTTGGACAACTCTTCAGAAGGATAATTTTGAGATGCATTAGACCAGGATGTCTGCTTCTTAAAACCTGAAATGTACACTGTCTGGTTTTGTCGGCTTAGCAGTATATGTACTTTAAACAAATACCAAGTCTCTAAAAATGTATCATTTGTTCTTGGTCAGCTGTTGCTAAGATGCTTGATAGGTAGGGTCAGAATGGGGCAAGACATCCATCTTATCCAGTGATCAGTAGGGACCTGGCAGCTCCAGGCCCACCTCAAGACTGGAGAAAGGAGCTCAGTATCCACAGTCACTGTCACCTACACCGTGTTCATCATGCCTGAAGATTAAAGCAATGCCCTCCTGAAAGCATGTTCTGGCCTGACTTGATTGCAAAGGCTGGGAAAAGTGCCCACAGCAGGAGTGTCATCTGTTGCACAGGAGCTGGTGGTTCTGCCCCAGCAGAGGCTGCTGCCCCTGGGAGGCACAACAGGGAGAAATGGAGGAGGAGGGAGTCTGGCAGTGATGTGAACTTTGATCTTTTTGATATAACATTTTCTGCAACATGTTTTAGGGAACAGCTAAACACTTTAAGAACACTAAAGCTGGATCTTTCCTCTATATGCTAAAAGCCAGTCACAGCGATAACAAGAGGAAAATGACAAGTTTTATCCTTATAGAGAACAGGTGGGTTGATGGTTGGAATAGGGCATGAACTAGCTGGAGTACAGCACAGACTAAAGGGGCATCTCACCCCACCAGGAGAAGGGCTTCATGGCAGAAGCATCATGCCAAGTGAGCCTGAAAAAGAATGTGGTCCAGGTGGGTAGTAACTCTTAGGTTGGCCAGCATTCCCCAGTGGCCAGCCATTCTGCATAATTACTAGGTATTCCAGGATCATTTCTCATATGCTAAGGCTTTGCTGGAAAACCAGGGGACAAGGAGCCTCTTTGACCTCTCAACAGCCCAGATGGCGACCCACCTAGAGCTTGTGGGGACTCTGCCTCTCGTTTCTCCCAAAATAACACTTCTAGGTGGATGATAAAATACATCACGTTCCCAGCAAACCCTCAGACTGAAACGTAAGACGTACTTGAGTTGTTGCCAGAGAAAGGTTCCAGAGCCAAGTGGACACCTGCTAGGAGTGGCTTTGGGATAAGCTATCCTCCCTCTAGCAGTCTTTGGGAGGAAAAGGTGAAGGTGGAAGTGAGCTGCTCCACTGGGGAAATAAGCGAGCCAGGCCCCAGTCAGAAATCTGCTACCAGGAGAAATCGCGATGCTCGAATGTCCGAGCTGTAGCTTTCCGCCTGAAGCACGCCACTGCTCTCAAGCAACCACGATGATCTCAACCCCTATAGTGCTTTGCGATTCAACTCCCATTTACCCCAAAGTTTAATGATTGTCAAAACAAGTCAAGTTTTCTTAGTAATACATGCTTAATTCTTAACTGTCCATTCATTGTTTCGGAAAAATACTTCAGACAAGGGCAGAGATCACATTTGTGTATCTTTTGCACACTCCATGACAGACCTTAGAGGCACTGGAACTCCCACAAATTGGTTATTTACTTCCTTAGGATGGAATTCCTCAGATGTGACAGAAGGACACAGTGACCCTTTCAGGGAAAGCAGCGAGGCATCTGGGACAAAGACAGTGTCCACATGGCAAACCGCAAAGCACATGGGTGAAATCCTGGCTTTCTGTGCACTTTCCCCCCGACTTTTGTTTAGAAGTCAGATGCTGATTTTCATTATCTGCATACTTAACAAGGCTGTCATGACATCCCATTACAAACTGTCTTCAAAGAAAGTAGTAAACATAACTTTACTCTTCAAAGATAACATCCCATCCATATGCGACTCCCTGCATCTTGCACGGATCATTTACAAACCAAGCATCTCCACGGGGCCCCAGGGTGACATAAACAAACCTTGGAAGGGTGTCAAGAAACACAAGAATCATCTCTGGAGGCTGTATCTTAATCTTGAATCTTTTGTTACCCATGCTGTTTTAGAAGAAAAAAAAAATCATCTTTTTATCTGAAAAATCTGAACATGAGTGCCTTGTTAACCAAAATGGGTTAACCTTATATTTGCAAGAAGAATGCTATTTCTCTGACTACATATTTCACCAGCTGTTCAAAGAAACCTTTTCTGATAAATGCCCACACTCCAAATGTGCTGTGCTTCCTTGGTTCATGCTTCTACTGTGACACTTATCTGTTTTATAATTAGTTGGACATGAGACTGTCCAAATCATGTCTGTATCCCCAGTGCCCGGTGCAGGGCCTGGCATAGGGTAGGATAGAGTAGGTATTCCATAAAAGGTGTGCTGAATTGAAAAAAAAATGCACATAAGCACTCACTGCCTCAGTCAGTCCAATCAAAGGAAAGCATGGTACTTACTCTTGAAAACAAAGGTTGAGCCAAAAGTCCTGTCCAGTACAGCTGAAAACATAGTATTTTTACAATGCAGATTTGGTTCTCTAATTTTGCATGCTTTTGGCTGACATTTAGATAAGCATGTACCAGTCAGCACTGTGGAATATGGCCCAGGAGTTCACGAATGACATGAAAGCCCTCAGAGAGTCCAGAATCTGATTATCTGAACCAGTTTATGGGTGGATTATTCCACAGACTCAGATGAGCTAGACTGGAGCCTACTCACTATTTACCATTATTGTTCCAGTTGCAGAATCATTCCAAATTTCAAACAACAGACATATAATGAACTATTGGGTACAACTCCTTAGTTGGGGACTGACTGTAAAGATAAAACTGCAAAGCATCATCATTACATAGTCCCATAAATCACACTACGCAAAAAGGAACTGGGCATAGCTGGATTTAGACATTCATTCTTCCCTTATTCCCTTCAGCTGCTCTCAGCAGCCTCAGATTCTGTCCTAGGGCACCTTGCTGAGCTTGAAAGCTAACATTGCACAACGGTTAGACACGGACTCTGGTCTCAACCCAGGTTCAAATCTGAACCACTTCCTGTGTGACACTGATTAATTTCTTCAAACCCCAGGTTCTGGATTTACCTGATTTAAAAATGGGGATTAACGGCCAGATGTAGGGGTTTACTCCTGCAATCCCAGCACTTTGGGAGGCCGAGGCAGGTGGATCACCTGGGGTCAGGAGTTCGAGAGCAGCCTGAACAACATGGTGAAACCCTGTCTACTAAAAATTAACTGTGTGTGGTGGCACGTGCCTGTAGTCCCAGCTACTTGGGAAGCTGAGGCAGGAGAATCTCTTGAATCCGGGCAGCGGAGGTTGTAGTGAGCTGATATTACAACCACTGCACTCCAGTTTGGGAGGTTGCAGTGAGCTGAGATTGTGCCATTGCACTCCAGCCTGGGCGACAGTGAGACTCCATCTCAAAAAATAATAAATAAATAAATAAATAAATAAACAAACAAGTAAAAATGGGGATTAAAAAGTATATACGTAATGGGGTTTATTTTGAAAATTAAAGAGAAATATATTAAACAAGGTACTCAGTAGCGTTTGTCACATGAGTGTTCAATAAGCATTAGCTATTATTGTTATTTACACAATTCCTTTTCCAGGATTTTCTTTGGACTCCCTACAGGTCAACACTACAATTTAACTTTGTGTTCCAGACCCCCTAGATTCCTACTTCCTGATCATGTCAGAGATTATTTAAGAAACTTGGGCCAACGTGTTGATGCAAGACAAAACGATTTAGAGTCATTCCTGCCAAATACCATCTTAGCATTTCTAAGAAGAGCCACCCTCAGTCCTTACCACCTGCTTGAGAGATGTGTTTTAGAGAAGGCACAAGAACAAGCCCCCATTTTAAATTTCACATCAGCAATGAAATGATCTAGGGAAGGCTCTTTGAAGTCAAATTTGTTAACTACTCAAGAGAGGTAAGAATTTTCAAGGGGAAACTTTGAAGACTGGATTATAAGCATTTCAAATGAAACTTTAATAGAAAGTGTTTACTGTGGATTAGTGAAAACTTCTCTCTTGTTCATAATCAAGTTTCTGTTCTACACCGAGTCTTTCCCTTTAGCACATAAAAGTGTTCATGCCTCTCCTGTATTCAAAATAGAAGATTTTCCTCAAACCTACACATTAGGCCCTTGCTACCCATCTGTTTCTCTTGGGCTCATCCAAATCTCTTGAAGCAGTCATCTATATGTGTCATCTCTTCTCTCATTATCCAGTCTTTGCTAATCAGTAATCAGGCTTCTATCCCCCACCTTCCACTTACACAGCTCTCCTGAAGGTCACCAATGTCCTCTGTGTTGGGAAATCCAACAGACTTGAGTGCTTGCATTACGTGACTTGTCATATGTGGATCTGTTGACCAACTCCTCCTTCCTGAAACTTCCCCTCTATCTTTGAGACAGCACTTTTCTCCTTCTGTGTTTTGGCCACTGCTCCCCATACTTGCTTCTCGATTCCTTAGCATTCTGTTGGGTTCTGTCTTCAGCCATCTTCCCTTCTCATGCAAACACATCTTGAAGCATCATCTACTTCCTTGGCTTCAACCACCATTCATATTCCAGTGACTCTCAAAAGTAGATCTCCTGCTCACAAATCTCTGTGCCCCAGACTCATATGCAGTGGCTTATTGAACAGTTCCTCTTGCATATCTCACAGATGTGTCAAACTTAGCAGGTACACATCTAAAATTATCTTAAAATCCACCATCATCACCATTAGAACAGCTCCTTCCTAGGTTTTCCACATGCTAGAGAACAGTTCCATTGCTCAACCAGTAGACCAAAGCCAGACAGGAGTCATCCTTGGCTTCTCCCTTACCTCAGTCTCCACATCTGGTCAGCCAAGTACTATAGGTTCTACCCTCTCAGTGTTTCTTAAATCTTTCTATTTCCCTGAATCCCTACTGCCACAATTTAGTCATGAACTTCTTACTTTTTGGCCTAGTTTACTCTAAAAGTATCTTTACTCACGATCAGTTTCACCCTTACCCAATACATTCTTCATGTGTTATGTTTATTTAAGTGTATTTGCAAAGGCATTCTCTATAAAGGGTCTATTCCTCTCCTATAAACATCAGGAAAGCATAACTTTTTCAATTCTTAAAATATACCAGAAAACCTACCCATACAAGTAACGACCCAGTTATTTCAAGATGATTAGGCAAATACCAGGGACGATATTCAATGTGATTGGGCAAGATTTCCATTTTCTTCTGTACTAATCAGTGCTTTTTCTGACTTTGGTTTATTCATGCAATGGGATATGATAGAAAAGTGGACGCCAGCTAATGAGAACTGCTTGAGTTTACCTGGATGTAGCACACAAACCTAATATTTAGCAGAAAGTCATACAAAGACACACAAAATATATGAAGGTTAGAAACATGAAAAATACTACTCTGTCACTTAGGGATACATGCCTAAGTTTAAAAGTAGAGGAAAGTACATGGGAGCAATGAACACCAAGTTTGCAACAGTGGCTAAATCTGGCTGGAGCAGAGAGGGCTGAAAAGAGGAAGGGATGACCAAGCAGGTGCATTAACTTTATTGAAGTGTCTCATTGTCTCATATCTTAAGTTGGGTTTTGGATACAAAGTCATTTATGTGTCCTGATACTTTTGTGCAGGTATTAAGATACTGTTCCAAAATTAACTTCCAAGAATGGATTTTAATATAAAGACCATTTAACATCATTCTAGGCTCTATTGCCCCTTACCCCTCCTGCCTCCCAAATACCCCAATAAAGTAACAGGCCAACGTACCACTAGAACAGAAAAGATTACTAGACTCTAGTCAGAGAAAATTTTATCCTCAAGCGGTCTTGACAGAACAAAGCTTCAGAACAAAAAAAGATTTTGGAATCCACCAGAATTTAATGTGTTTTCAACAGATTGTCTAAGTGCTCCTTTTCAGAAGGGCTCATCTCACACGCCTTGCATATCTGGCCTTGTCTGATCTGTTTTCCAACAGGGAAAGGAGCATGGGTGCCTGCAGCTACTTCCTAAGAGGGCTCCAGAGGTCACTCAGAAAATACGCCCAACAAGCCCCAGATGGACACATGAGGAACGGAGCCCCACACGGAGGTCAAAGGTGAACCGGCGCATTCTTCACAGAGCCAGCTAGCAAAGTGGGTTTCAGGATGCAGCTCCCACCTGCTCCGCCAGCGCCCCTGGGGATTCACAGGCTGCCAACAGGAAAGGCGCAAGGGTTTGATGTGGGCACAGCCCACAACATCTCTATTATGCATAACAGTCAACTGAGATGCCCCAAAGCCCATGCCCTTTGAATCAGGTACACTCAGCTTCCTGAATACTTTCACTATGTGGGACTTCAAGCTTTAGCACAAAGACAATGAGGAAATTAACCCGTTTGCAACAGTATGCTTGCTTTCAAAGAACTGGGAGCTCCACACCTGCACGGTTCTGAGAAGAGATCTCACCGCCGGCTCTGGCTATTCCAACGTATGATCAACGCAATCTTAACATCACACTGCAGCTCTGCCTTCATAATGTATTAAGTATCACTCAGCTGCTACTTGTAGCTTCTTCCCTTGCTTTCGAGTAAGAGGTGGACAGAGTGTCAGCCAGGACTAGAGAGAAAAGAAAGGAAAGGGCTCCTGGGATGCCTATGTGTATATAGCCTTTCTTTATGAGCCACTGATCACCACTCAAAAGGAAATGCATGGCCAAAGTTTTCAGAAAGCAGAAAGACCATTATTCAAAACACATTTTAGGAGAAGCCCATACGTGAGTGAAGCAGAGGACTGTCAAGAAGCACTGTTCTGGGCCAGGCACAGATTATAGGCTCATGCCTATAATCACAGCACTTTGGGAGGCCAAGGTGGGTGGATCTCTTGAGGTCAGGAGATTGAGATCAGCCTGGTTAACATGGTGAAACCCCATCTGTACTAAAAATACAAAAAATTAGCTGGGCATGGTGGCATGTGCCTGTAACCCCAGCTACTTGGGAGGCTGAGGCAGCAGAATCGCTTGAACCTGGGAGGCTGAGGTTGTAGTGAGCCAAGATTGTGCCACTGCACTCCAGCCTGGGAAACAGAGCGCGACTCTGTCAAAAAAAAAAAAAAAAAAAAAAAAAAAAAAAAAGCAGCAGCAGCAGCATTTTTCTGTATACCGAGTGCAGGAAAATGCCATTCATGACATCAAAGGCTTCGAAAGTGAGCCTGAGACTTACGCATCAAGTTCAGAGTTATAGATTGAAATATAGAGTCACTGAGAAAACAGATGTCCATAAAGTCTTAAGAGCAGGGTAAAGTCTACTGTTTGCTGGTTCCAAGCTACATACCTGGAGTCCAACTCAGAAGTGACAGGCTGCTGGGCTTGGCATGACTCTTCATACCCCTAAGCCAGTGAATGCCTCTACTCAGTTTCCAGAATTCACAGGTCTAAGCATAGGCTTAGAGGATAGTATCTCAGTCAACAAGTCTTTGCACATTTTTGAACAGGTTAAGAGCCACTGGGGCCAATCTCAAGTGACAAATAAGATCTTAATTCTTTGGCAGAAGCACTGGCTCTTCAAACGCCCTTAATAACCCTCCCTCCAGGCAGTGTTGTGGTGGCAGCTTAGAACAATGCTCAGAGGGCCCCAGCCTCCTGTCTTCCCCAAGGCAGCAAAAAGGCTACAGCAATTCTAGGGCTAATGGAGAGTGCTTCCCCGCACTCTTGCTGGAGATTGTGTCATTCTATTCTTCCCTAGAAAGTAGAGGTTTTCT
Organism: Macaca mulatta; assembly: GCF_049350105.2. Lineage (NCBI taxonomy): Eukaryota > Metazoa > Chordata > Mammalia > Primates > Cercopithecidae > Macaca > Macaca mulatta. The sequence continues at coordinate 21,395,367 of NC_133423.1, read as the reverse complement.
GGGCAGCTGACTTTACCAATAACAATGATTATTTATGGAGCTTTATTATTTGTCAGGAACTGGGCTAAGAGCCTGTAGAAACTGAGGCTTAGACAGCTGAAATAAATTAGCCAAGATCACACCAGCCAATAAATAATGGAGCCAAGATGCAAACCAAGGTATCTGAAGCCTGAGCGCAGTGCTATGCAACGGAAGCTGCCCCATGCAGACAAGTCTTAAAGCTGGCCTTGGGTGACTTCCTTTCACTCCAAGTGGTTAGGGAAAAGAACTCACCCAATCTCAAGGGTCATTAAAAAAAAAAAAAAAACAAAAAACAAAAAACAACATATTAGATGGCTGGCTGGAACCAAGATGCAGGAATAAGCAAGAAAAGAATTCCTAGTCTGGTTGGGAAGGAAGGACTCACACATACTGAAAGAATTAGAGACTGTGACAAGAGGGCATATCATTAAGTGCTAAATTGCAAGGTATGGACTTTAAATCCTAAAGGAATTTGGAGAAGACAGACCTAAAGGAAACTCCTTCATCAGGAGCTTGAGTTGGGGAGTGGGGTGGGAAGGGCAAAGACCTGCTCTTAGGGGAAGTAACTGGATCAAAAATAGGAGCATGCTCTGCACCTGTGTATCTACATCAGCTGCAGGGGATGGATGGGGTTGGGGGTGGTAGAGGATAACCATGCAACTACATAGTAGCAGGCAGAACACAGGAATCATTTTGCCACCAGTTAAGCCATGTCAAGGTACAAACAGCAAAATATGTTTTCTGTCAGTGTGATTTTTTTTGTACCCTTGAGAGGGATTTCTGTATATAGAAAAGATTCAAGAGTTGTTTTGTCTTACTGATTTTAAAAATTAGTATTCAATGTATTGAAGTTAAAATTCAAATTCCTGTTTTCCTCTGAAGAATTCTAGTTCAACTTACAAATCTGATTCTATGTAAGCAAATTTTAAACAATTATTTTAAGGGAAACTTACAAATTACACTGAATGTTTTAAACTGCATTCAGTATGTTCCATTCTTTTTAGACTTCAATTGTCTAACTTGTGGAATTTTAATTAAAAATATCAATATAGAGGCCAGGCACAGTGGCTCACGCCTGTAATCCAGCACTTTGGGTGCCTGGGCAGGAGGATCACTTGAGCCCAGAAGTTTGAGACCAGCCTGGGCAACATAGTGAGACCCCATCTTTATTAAAAAATAATTAAAATATATCAATATGGTTAGTTCTTAATGACTTTCACAATCCCACACTTGTAACTCTAAACCTCTCACCTCTTTAAAATTGAAGCACAACGATGTTTTTCTCTGATGGTTTTGTTTGTTTGTTTGTTTTTTGTTTTTGGAAGGGGAAGACAGTCTTGCTCTGTCACTGAGGCTGGAGTGCAATGGCACAAACTCAGCTCACCGCAACTCTGCCTCCCAGGTCCAAGCGATTCTCATGCTTCAGTCGCCTGAGTAGCTGGGATTACAGGTGCGCACCTGAGGTGGAGTCTTGCTCTGCACGCAGTCTGGAGTGCAGTAGTGCGATCTCGTCTCACTGCAACCTCTGCCTCCCAGGTTTAAGAGATTTTCCTATCTCAGCCTCCCGAGTAGCTGCGATTATAGCCTCACATTGCCATGCCCGGCTACTTTTTGTATTTTGGTAGAGACAGGGTTTCACCATGCCGGCCCGGCTCAAACTCCTGACCTCAAATGATCCACCTGCCTCAGTCTCCCAAAGTGCTGGGATTACAGGCGTGAGCCACTGTGCCTGGTTCTCTAATGGGCAATATTTTCTATTTTAAATATCAATATATTTAAAGAACAGATATACCCAGAAAGGTCTTTAACAAAAAGTGATTTACTTACCATTGTTTTTTCACATAGTTCTAATTTAAATTTAAAACACACTTACCCACTAATAAAACAACAGTGTCTTTCCAAATAATGTCTGGGTTGCCTTCCCAAGCTACTTTTGGAGGGTACTTTTCACTGACTTTACTTCCTGTTTCATTCTTATTCAAAATCTGTTGCTTTTGTTCCCTAACAGCATGCTCATTCACGCTGTGTAATTTCACCCACACAATTCCTTCTGAATAAGTAGCTGTCTGTCTACTCAGATGCCATTCCCATTCTAGAGTCGTTTCCAATGTCATCTGCATGGCCAAGTCTTTCCTGACCAACTGTTGGAGGAAAAAAAAAAAAAAAAAAGAGAGAGAGAGAAGAGATCTTAAAGGTATTTTCACTGCATTTGGTATATATTTTGCACACTGACCAGGATCAGGAGTAGCAGACAGCTGGGTCAATTTTTCTCAAGACCCATGCTATGGCTGCTCGTCAATGAAACCCAGAAGGAAGGGCCTCAGAAGCATATCCTGAGCTCTCAATCTTGATCTAGTCTAAAGACTGATTGAAATTCACTTCCTTCAAGCCTAGTTTAATGTTTGTTTCTTTGGTTCTGAACCCATCTCCAAGACTTTGTGGTCACAGTCCTAAAAGCTGAGCTGAGGACGCAGTCCTCCTGACTTCCGTTAATATGCTATATTAAATGGGGTGACATTACCCAACCTACATACATCTGTTTATTTCACAACAAACGTTAACATATAAGAAGCATGTGTCCAATCACAATTATGTCCTCCCACACCTCTACAACAAACAATAGGATGTACCATTTCTTAGTTAACGGCACAACTATATGTTCAAGTCAGAAACTGTAAAGTTTTCTATGACTCCATTCTTTCTCCCACTTAATATATCCAATGACAAATGCCTGACAACTATATGTCCACTTTTCTTTCTTCTCCTTCCTTCCTTCTCCACCAGCCCTGTCGATGGAGACCAGAACTCCATCAAGTCTAGATTAGGAGACTAACCATGGGTGGGCCTCCTAGTCTCCCCCATATTTGTCTTCTACTCTATGGAAGTGACCATGAGAAAACACTGCTCTGATGGTATAAACCACTGGACTTGAAAACCTGGATGGTCTCCTACCATCTCTAGGGTCATCTCTTAGGATTTGCAAGGCTGTTCAAAGCTTTACTTCTGGTTTCATTCTCATCCAGAACCTGTTGCTTTTGTTCCCTAACACCATGCTCATTCACGCTGTGTAATTTCACCCACACAATTCCTTCTGAATAAGTAGCTTTCTGTCTACTCAGATGCCATTCCCATTCTAGAGTCATTTCCAATGTCATCTGCACTGGTCAAGCCTTTCCTGACCAACTGTTGGAGAAAAAAAAAGAGAAGAGATCTTAAAGGTATTTTCACTGCATTTGGTATATATTTTTATCACATTATACTACAGTTAATTATAAGTTTGTTTCTCCTACATTTGTTGTGAGCATAGGGCCAGGAGTGGCTTTATTCTTTATCAATATGATACTTGGCATATAGTTTATTTAACCTGCTGCCTTGTCCCATAGGTATGGGGTTATTTCTTTTGCCTGCCCTCCACTAATTGCCCCTACTCCCAGTCACTTTAGAAGGCAAGATTTATCAGTGACCTTTGTTTTGTTCATGGACACAGCTAGAACAGTGCACTTAGTAGGCATTTACTAGTTGCAGAAGAGAAGGAAAGAATAAGAAGGTTGAAAGTAAGCAAGCTCTTACAGAGCAGAGAGGGCACTTACCAAGGGAACTATTATTAAACCTAGATTACTTTAAAAAATCCTATTACCATGGCCATATTGGGATCAAGAGGAAAGTCTAAAGGCATCACAGAATCTCTAGTAGCTGAGCTCGGCTGTGGTCCTATACCAACTTATAGATCCTATGTGATGGGCACTCTGGTCTCCTCCTGCTTAGCATATTCTTGGGACATCCCAACCTGAGGATCTGGGTTACAGGGAAATGAGCTCTCAAGAACCCTCCAGAGCTGGAGAGTACAGGGCAGCCCTGTCAAACCAGTGAGGGCTGCTGTGGGCTTATAGTGGGCAGAGTGGGGGAGAGAGATCAAGAGATGACCGCTCTGGGGAATGCTCATCTTAAACAAAAAGTTGGCAAAATGGAAAAAGAAAACAGGAAGGGGAGCCAGAGGCGGCCCTGAAAAGTGATGGCTAAGTGATTCATGGGAGACCCCAAATGTGATTAACACAAGCTCCAAAGTAAGAAATTTCAGGTTAAATGCTATTATCTAAAATATTTAAAAAGTTGGATCAGCTTCAAATGTAGATATTAAGCACATGACCAGCTAAAACACTGCCCCTTTCCCTTCTCAGAGAACATGCCTCCCCAAGGAAGAAACAGGTCTCCCAAGCTAGAGACAGGCAGTGCCATCTTGGCTGGAACTCGTCTCTTGTGAAACTCCCCTCAGGGGCTAGGCGCCAAACCCATTCCTCAGTCCTGGCCCTAAGACCCAGTTGCCTTTATGCTTCTCCCCTCCAAGTCAGAAGTTCGGTACACAAAAGAGTCTGTTAAGGTTGGAGGGGTGCCAGGATTAGACAAGTTGCATTAAGTTTCCCAGAAACGGATTCTTAATGTAATAACCAAGGAATTTCACACAATGGCCACAATGTGATAAACGGACTGCCAGATTTCATTTCAAAGCCTGTTCAGATGGAAGCCTTTCTCATCCTGACTTTCCTGCGGACCAACTGTGTCACGTAGGGCAGGTCAGTTCATCGCTCCAGACTTTAGCTTTCACATCTGCTACACGGGAAGGATACTGCCTGTCATGCCTGCTTCACAGGGTTGCCATGAGCCACCGATTCTCAGCCTTTGCCATACAATAATCTAGTTATCTAGGTTTCATCCCAAACCAATTAGATAAGGGACTGGAACCCAAGATTTAGTAGTCATATAGCTTCCCAGGTTATTCAAATAAACAGCCAAAGTAGGAAACCCCTGCACTATACCAGTGTACAGTACAAAGAAGACGGCAATAATGACCAAAATCATTACTGGAACATGGCATCATATGATCTGGGGTTGAAAAAGTTATGCCGAAATCTCCTTAAGAGCAAAACCCATGTTTCTTTTGCACGTCCCATTATTACCTGCAAGCTTTAGGCATTCAGTAACGTTTCTGATATCAAATGAAATTTGGAATGCTTATAAATCCTAATCTTAGATTCTTTGTTTACTAAAACTACCTTTGGAGATGTCACCTCCATGACCATCAATCAGCCCAGCTTACGGCAAAGCCATCATCTTAAAACTTTCCCAAAGGTCAGCTTCAGAGAAACAAACAGGAAATGTGAGAAAGGTGGCTTTAATCAAAATGGGGAGAAATTGCAGTTTTCCACCAGGGAGGTAACTGCCTGTCTCTGTCTGGCCAAGAGCCAGTCACAGTGCGGGAGCTTGGATGAAAGCCAGAGACAAACACTGCTTGGGGCTACTTTTTCAGAGATGGGTTAAAAGCAATGCCCTTGTTGCTCTGGCTGGCCTTTGACTTTCGATCCACACTTTTTCCTGGAGAATTTTACCACACAGCCCTTTCGATGGTAGGCTTATAAGGCATCTGCATTAGTAGAAAGTTTTCAAGACAATTCTTCTCTGACTTGGAGATTACTAAAGCCAGACCTGAGGCATGCTTATCATAGGCTTCCACCTCTGAAAATCCTGTTTGACTTATTACCACTGCAGGCTGAAAAGACGAGGCACAGTGCCTGAACTAATCAAGCCAGTATGTGACTTTCATGTCATGCAGAATTAATCAGAAATTCCATACACTGACGGGTCATGCCACTTGCCTCAAAGTAAGATTTGAGGACAAAGTAGATGTAGAATCCATTTACTCTTTCAAAGTAATTTAAGACTTTGGAAATCTAGGAAAGATAATCAATTTTGAACTATACTTCATTATGTATGAGGTAAATGTCCCCCCATAACGATGGATTAATTTTCTATGTTAATTTTAGAGTGGTTTCCATGCACTTTAAAGATGTAAAATTTGAGCTGAGTGCAGCAGCTCATGCCTGCAACCCCAGCTACTTGGGAGGCATAGAGAGAAGGGACACTTGAGGCAAGGAAATTGAGACCAGCTTGGGAAACATCAGGAGACCCAGTGCTATTGAAAAAAAATATTTAATAAATTAAGATGTTTACCATAGAATCTAATTTTTTAAAAAAAGAAAAAAAATAAGATGTAAAATGTAGAGTAGCCAACTCTTATTCCCATAAGTCTGCAATCTTCAGACACATACATCTAACATATCCTCCATAGAAAAGTTTTTTTGAGACAGAGTCAATTCTCACTTCAATTTGCCATAAAGGAAACCACAAAGGGTAAGGCAGGGAAGACCACAGGAGGAAGAGACAGAGCACACAGAGTCCAACTTGGCATGTGAATGGCATCTGAAGTCGTGGCAAAAATGTAACCTGTATAGAAGGCTCTGAATGACCACACCTCTCTTAGAAGGGATTCCCAGGACTCCAGCAAAACAGAGCACGTGGCTGGGGCCCCAGGGGCTGCCAGGAAATGATGTATCATTCACTGGGGGACCCAGCTCTGAAAGAAACAGCTAAAAGCAAACTCCCCACACACTCACACCAAGGAGGTGAAAGAGTTCCTGCAGCTGTGCTCCATCGGCAGATGGGCAGGTGGACAGTCCACCAGGCAAGATGAATCAGTCCCTCGTTCCCCTTGGACTTGGGCCTGAACTAGTCACATTCATCTTTCTAGGTGTCCCCACTACCTGACCACCTGCTCTGGGACCACTGGAGTCATTGCTTTTATCCTCACATCCACCCAGTGGAGCTGCTCATCGATGAGATTCCTGAGCCATCCCTTGTACACAGAGGTGGCAGACATGTGGATAAATAATCCTCAATAAAAATGGCTGCAACTTACCATGCATCTATTCATGCCTCGCATTATGTAGGCTATAACCGAAACCCAAAACAACTCTTCAACAACACAGGATTGTGTTCATTTCACAGGTAAGCACAAAGGCTCAGCGATGTCACTAACCTACCAGAGTCACACCATTAGTAAGCAAACTCAGATCTCTCCGACTCTGAAGCCTAACCACCCTCTGTCACTTACACGGCCAGAGCCCTCAACGAAGAAAAGGGAAGCCCTGTTTTCCGGTGGAGTGGGGTCCACCATTGTGGACGCAGCCATTGCCTCTTTAGTCTTTGCCTTCATGTCAGAAAATCAAACATCAGGAACATCAGCAGCTTAACTCCATTCGGGAGCCTGCTGCACAAGTGACAGCAGTAGGCAACATACAGATGTCATCCTTGTGGACAGAGGCCAGTCATGGACTCACCCTCACATCCCATCTAAATGAGACCCCAGCATTATCTCACACCTTCAAAACTACTATGCAAAGAAGTCTGCTTAAAGTGTCCTCTCAGACCTCTGGTTCTCACTATCCCGCCATTGAATAATTCAAAGTCCACCTTCTCTCAGCACCTTTTCTGCATCTGCTCACTCAAGTTATTTTCTCTTCCATGGCCACCTCCACAGGTGATGCTGCCTGTTACAAGGGTGTTCAAGAGGACCTTCACTTGCAGGGCTGACATGAGGCTGCCCATGTGGAATACTGCACAGATGTAACAATGAGCACCACCCTTTAGAATGGTCTGTCCAAATGAGCAGCCTGCCCTTCAGGGTAGAAGTCTCCTGCAGTTACATCCTTGTTTCAACCCTGTCTCTACCAAAAGTACAAAACTTAGCTGGGTGTGGTGGCAGGCACCTGTAATCCCAGCTACTCGGGAGGCTGAGGCAGGAGAATTGCTTGAACCCAGGAGGCAGGGGTTGCAGTGAGCTGAGATCACGCCACTGCACTCCAGCCCGGGTAACAGAGCGAGACTCCATCTCAAAAAAAAAAAAAAAACAAAAAACAAAAAAGAAAAAAAAAGTCAGCAGATGCCAGGGTCTGGTGGGCGGGGGAGGCAGGGATAGCGGGAACACAGAAAATTTTTCGGACAGAGGAAACACTGTGGATGATACTATGATGGAAAATACCTGTTATGATACATTTATCTAAACCCACAGAACATACAGTGACAAGAGTGAGAACTAACGTGAACTATGGACTTTGGGTCATAATGATGTGTCATTTGAGGTTCACTGATTGTAATAAATGCACCACTCTGGAAAGGGGGCACAAAATGTTGGTAGTGAGGGGGGAATATCTATGCGTGTGGAGTTGGGAATATATGGGAAATCACGATTCCTTCCAATTTTGCTGTAAATCTAAAACTGCTCTAAAAAATATCTTTTTTAAAAAAATGTAGGAATTAAGGATGAGGCAAGCTCCCTGATTTCACTGGTGACTGCTTCTGCTGTCGGTTAACAGCTGCCATTCTGTTCTATCTTGGGTCCTTCAGAAACATTTTCTCCTCCCTTGAATCATCAGGTCTGCTCTATCCTGGTCTCCCATTGTACAAAAGGGAACTGAGGCATGGCGTGTGGTCAGGGTACTTGTCCAAGACACCGAATTGTCAGATGGCAGAGTAAACATTCAAACCAGCTTCTTTACGAACCCACCCACTGTGCTGTTTGCACTTGGTCACCTGCCTCTTACTGAGCAAAGTCTGCACAAGGATAGGATGTCTTCCTGGGTAATTACTCTGAAGGAACACGTTCACATAACGCATACGCCCAGGTAATAATCAATGGCTGTGAGTTTGTTTCAAACTCTCACAAGTCTTATCCTGTATGGGCTAGGAGACCCTTGCTATAAATCAGCACAAAAGCAGGGGGTTGGAGGGCAGGGGGCTGAGGGGAGAACGTTTTGTTTGTAAATTATTTACCATTAAGCGCATCTACCAGCAACAGAGAGGGGAGAGTCTGCACTATTGAAAACACAACTGCTTTGTTTTCAAGGACACACATTAATTCAAAGGAATGCCTGATTTTGCAATAAAAAAACACAAGCTGAAAATAGAAAAAGAAAGTCACGAGCAGCTCTTCACTTTGGGAGAGACGGGCCAAGGCTGTCAAAATGAGTTGTGTGGTTTTTATTAAACATGTTCCCCGGTGCAAACACCCAAACCACAAGACCACTAGGAGTAACCTGTTCCAAACAATATGGAAGTGACTGAACTTACTAGCGGAATTACCTTTCTGTATGAAAAGGAGGGTGGTCTGCCTGGGCCACGGCTGAGGTCACTAGAAATGCAATTTAAGAAGATAACTAGCTGCCTGCCCGATTTGTGGAGCTTCTGGTATAGAAGTGCTTTTCAACTCTAGCTGCCCTCGTTCTCTGCTGCAAGGCCACAAGGCTGGAAGGAAACACTATTGATGTTTCATTCTCATTGGCTAGACCTTCACAATTTAGCCTCAAATTGTCTTGGCCTGTGATATAACCATTCCAAGGTTCTGACAGTATGCTTGGGACTCTGCTGCAAATGCAAGGGCATGGTAGAGTTGCAGCTGAAGGGATAGCTGGGGGGCAGGGGAGAGAGAATGTGGGCATCAGTACTGATGCATGCTATAGATTTATGTCTTTCAAAATTTTTTAAATGTATGTGCGATTGTTGGAACTACCAAGATCTGGTGAACATCGCAGCCTCAATATACTCCAGGGATTAAGACAGCAAAATAGAGTTAGGCTTCCTGCCACTGAGGCAGAAGGCCCAATGGAGTTTTTAAATATTGCTATGACGGTGGTGGCCACAAAACAGGATGACTAGGTCCAAAGGGAGTCTCAGCTTCCTGTAAGTACAAGTGTAGCTGTTTCAAGGGTGAGGAACTTCACATAGCAAAAACAAAAACAAAAGCGTGCCTTGGATGAGCTCAGAGACACTCTTGTCACCAGCCACTTTGGGGACATTGGCTAGGTAAGGTGATTCTACCTCTCCAGCTTCAGTGTTTACCAAACCTCAGTTATCCCTGTAACCACTTGGGCTATTTCTTTGGGTTTTCTTAAATATAACTCACTAACCTTAAAAACAGCAAATATTAGCATGGATAAAGTATCAGCCATGTTTATAAGATGATATACTCACACATAGCTATGCAACAGTATCAACTGGGCAGTTAAAATTCACACAGCTGACTCTCTGGAGGACGGGAACCCCAAGGCACTAATGGCTTTAAAAGCTTCTCAGGGGTTTCTAATATGCTACCAAGTTTGACCATCACAGTAACAAATGGAAACCAAAATCCCCTGCTATAAAGACAAGGTAAGGTCAACACAGTGGTATAAAAATTGTAGCCATAGGCTGGGCACGGTGGCTCACGCCTGTAATCCCAGCACTTTGGGAGGCCAAGGCAGGTGGATCACAAGGTCAGGAGATCGAGACCATCCTGGCTAACACAGCGAAACCCTATTTCTACCAAAAACACAAAAAATTAGCCGGGCATGGTGGCGGGTGCCTGTAGTCCCAGCTACACGGGAGGCTGTGGTAGGAGAATGGCATGAACCCTGGAGGCAGAGCTTGCAGTGAGCCGAGATCACTCCACTGCATTCCAGGCGGGGCTACAGAGCCAGACTCTGTCTCAAAAAAAAAAAAAAAAAACAAAAAACTGTAGCCATATACTGATGTCTGCAGGGACTTCTGTAGATTCACCATCTTATTTGAAAAAGCTGTATTAGAGAAAGATTAAAAGCAAGCACCAAACTGAGACGTTTAAAATATAATCAAGGAGACTGAATTTGTTCTGAAAAGGGGAACCACCTTCTCACTGTCTGAATCAACATTCTTGAATGCAGAATCAGCAGCTGGGAGAGAGATGGGAATCTCTCAGGGACTCGCCAATTCTTACATTCTGTAGTTCTAAAGTCAATCATGATCACACCTAGTTAACTGCTATGGTCTGAATGCCCCCCAAAATTTACGTGTTGAAACTTGATCTCCATTGTGTTGGTACTGAGGGGTGGGGTCTTTGGGGTGGTGAGTAAGTCATCATGAATGATTAGTACCTTCTAAAAGAGCCCATGTGAGGACACCTACCCAGCCTATGAGGAACAGGCTCTCAGACACCGCACCTGCCCTCACCTTTATCTTGGGATTCCCAGGCTCCAGAGCTGTGAGAAAATAAATTTGTTTTACTGTATTTTAAAATTACCCAGTCTCAAGTACTTTGTAATAGTAGCATGAGCAGACTAAGACAGTAACGTAAGAAAATCCTGGGGGCTAAAAAATGCTACATAGACACGCATCAAAACGCAGAAATGGATAATCCAAGATCTATGATGGATAAACAGAGGGCACTTGATTTGCCCAATCTTAGTATCTATTCCACTTTAAACAAAATGTTCCTGAAAAGAAGGAATTAGTTTTGTAAATTAAGTTCCACCTTACAGTGCTCGTTTATTTATGGAACCCCACAGTAAGTCCTTCGGTAAAGTAAAGCACCCTGCAATGCATCTGTTTTGAAAGTCCAAGCTTTTCCTTAAGGTAAAATGTCCCTTTACATGCATTTTTCAGTATCCAGATAAAGGTGGAAAAGGCATCTGATGTGGGGGTATTTTCAGGGGCAGGAGGGTGAGATTATCAACATGACAGGAGCAATGAACACTTATCAGGCTTATGTAACCCTGGCAGTGATTGCATGCTTCAATATGGAAAATACTCAAATACCACTTACTCTGTGCCAGGCACTGCTCTAAGAATTTCCCAAGTGTTAGCTCATTTAACTCATTTAATCTTAACAACGAGTATTAGCATCATCCTTATTTTACAGAGGAAGCAATGGAGGCCCAGAGAGGCTCATCACCTGGCCCAAGGCCATAAAGCTAGCAAGTGGTAAGGACAAGACTGGCCTTGTGACCATCTGACTCCAGAATCCATTCTCATCCACTATGCTATGCCACCTCTATGGGAATTTACTCATCACATCCTCAAAAAGCCCTGTGAGATAAGAACAGTGTTCCCTTTCTACAGACAGGAAAATGAAGGCCTGGAGGGGTTACGGGTTGAGCCCTTGGTTCCACAGCAGAGCCTGGGTTTGGACTATCCTGGTCCTGAACCTGTGCTCTTAGTCAGCATGTCTTCAGCCTCTCCACAGGCTTCCCAACTCTGTCCATGGTCTTGAGATCATGTGTCCATCCTGTTCTAGATCTCAACTAGTTCATGTTGATCTAGTTGATCATCCTGTTCTAGAGCTCAATTTCCCTCATCACTATTCTTTTGAATACTCTTCATTTCATAAAAATACAAAACAATCCATCATTCATCAGTTCAGCAATTCATGGGGTATCCTGTGAGGATACTGCAAATTTCAGTCACTCCCTCTCATATTAATCCTGCTCAGTTTCCTAGTAACATATGCGCCATATTGCCCCTATTCTGAGTAATTATACAGAATACAATCTCATTTGAAATGTCAAAAATTAGAAGATCAAACTTACGTAATATAGTCTAAATTTTTACAAAAGGAGGAAGAAATATGAAATACATTACTAAAATGATTTTAACTGTTATTTTGCTAAAGCAGTATATTTCCTTAGTTTATACCACCTTTTCCATCTCATTCTTTTCTTTCAGTATCAGAGTGGATAATACTGTGTCCCCCAAAAAGACATATCCAGGTCCTATTTCCTGGTACTGGAGAAATAGGGTGTTATTTCTTATTTGGAAATATGGTCTCTGCAGATGCTGTCAAGTTAAGATGAGGTCACACTGGATTAGAGTGGGCCCTAATTCAATGAATGGTGTCATAAGGAGGAAATCTGGACACACACAGAAACCCAGAAAGGCGGCCACGTGACAGAAGAGGCAGAGACTGGAATGAGCAGCTGCAAGTCAAGGAACGCGAAGGCTTGTCAGCAACACCCAGACGCTGGAAGCAGTAAGGATATGCTCCCCTAGTACCTTTAGAGGAAACTTGGCCCCACAGATACCTTGATTCTGTCTTCTGACCTTCAGAACTATAAGGATACGTTTCCGTTGTTTTAAGACACAATTTGTTGCCTTAAGTTTGTTACAGCAAACCTAGGAAGCTGATACAGGCATATTGAAAACCATACTCAAAGTGGATTTTTAAGTGCCAGATTCTGCCAGGTGCAGTGGCTCATGCCCACAATCCCGGTACTTTGGGAGGCCAAGGCGGGCAGATAACTTGAGCCCAAGAGTTCAAGACCAGCCTGGGCAACATAATGAGACTCCGTCTCTACAAAAAATACAAAAAATTATCCGGGTGTGGTGGTGCATGCCTGTAGTCGCAGCTATTCAGGAGGCTGAGGTGGGAGAATCACCTGCGCCCGGGGGTAAGCGGAGGCTGCAGTGAATTTTGATCGTGCCACTGCACTCCAGCCTGGACAACAGAGTGATGTCCAGTCTTGAAAAAGAAATCCAGATTCAGACTTCCATCTTTTTGGATATTGTTTATTTTTAATTAGTAAATATTACACAAGGATTCACTAAGTGGAAGTTACTATTTTTCATTAAAAATAAAAATAAGGAGAATATGCTTTTTCTTATATTGAATTCTCTTGGGACAAAATGGTATTCTTCCTAACTTTTTTCTTCCAGTCTTATTGCCCCTACTCCAAGAGACATGAGGTGATAGAACAAATCTATCTTAATGCTCTTCCAGCCTAAAGATGGCAGCTCTTTACCTAATCCTGTCAACAGTCCAATTCATGCTCCAGACCAACAGGGTTGTCATGGACATTCCCTGTCACCACTGTGATGTCCATGGCTTCGTGGGATGGACGGGAATCATAAGATACAACAGAATAGAACACGTTCTGAAACCTGAGATCAGGCCTTCTAATCTAACCTGAGACAACCAAGCAGCTTTGGCAAAGGGCTTCTTCATTCAAGTCAGGTCCTCACCCCAGGCCCCAGACCTGTATGTCCGAGTGCCAGTCCTTCCTCTCAAGTGGAACAAGACCCACGCTGAACTACTGAGCTCCCCAACTCTGCTTTCTAGGCCACCTGACCTGTGTAGCTACAACCAAAAACTCAGCCATCCTTGACTTCTGTCCTCACCCCAAATTAGCAAGTCCTATTAGTACTACTTTTAAAACACTAAAAATCCAACCATTTCTCACCTCTCCTCTGCTACCTTTGTGAGCCCAGCCAGCACCCTCTCACCATTATCACTGCTGCAGCTGCCTAAGGGATCCCATTTATACCCTTTTCCCCTAGGATATATGCACAGGCAGCAGCCAGCGTGGTCTGGGACATACATGAGATCCTATCACTCCTCTGTTCAAACTCTCCAAGGGCTCCCATGCCTCTTGGAGTAAGAGGTGCCTACAATGGCTCATAAACCCCACTGACCTCATCTACTCATGACACTCAGTGAGTCTCAGGCTTCTTCCCTGCTACTAACTAAAGGCCACTGCACTGCTAATTTCTTCTTCCCAGAATCACCTTCCCCCAGGTATCATGTAACTGACTCCCTCATCTCTTTCTGGTCTTTGCTCAAAGACCATCTTCAAGGAGACCCCCTCAGAAGACACTGTGTCACTACAACTCCCCTTCCCAGCCATTTCCAATCCTGCTGTTTTTCACTTCATTTTCATTTCATCTTCCTAACACATAGTATGTTCAACTGAGTGTGCTGTTTATGTGCCTCTCTCCCTTTCTCCTTTAGAGAGTAAGTTCCTCAACCACTGGACTTTTGTCTGTTTTGTTCATGAATATGTTCCCAGGATCTAGAACATTGCCCACCACAGAGTGAGTTCCATGAATACATGATTAAGAAAGGAGGGGTAACGGGAAGTTATATCATCTCCAAACATACTTTCCATCAAGAAGTCACTTGCGTTTTGCTAAGAGAAGTCAGGAATAGAAAAGAGCATAGTACTCTCGAGTGGTCTCCGAGAACCCCGGCTGAGAGATAGTTTCCTGAGAAGATGGTGGGTTATCAAACAGACAGGCACATGTGCCTGGAGGTTCTCAACAGCTTGTCGTGGGGAGGTAGCAGGCGAGCCAGGAGGGCCCATGGAGGATGTGTATGCCAAGTTTTTAGGCCCATCAAACTTCATCCCAGCTCTCTGCCTGCCCATTTATTAGCAAGGCTCTGAAGAATGGACATACTGCAGGGACACACTACAGTCTGCAGGGAAAAGAAAGTTTCTAGAAAAGGAGCCTACTTTCTATTTTGCAATACCACTGACAGAACACACTCTACTGGCTCGCCAAGATCCAGCTGTATAAGGAAACAGGAGTTCCCCAGGCCCCCTGGGGACCAGTAAACCAGCCACCACGTGCGGCAAAGCTGTGACAAACAGGCAAGACTTGGCCTCCGCCTCATGCTCGTGCTGCGTTAGGCTCCGAGATTAAAGGGGGCAGCTTGCCAACAAACTGCTGGCAGGAGGAAGATAAATTTATTATTTGAAAGCCTTTTGGGCAAAAAAAAAAGTCGTTTAATCTTCCTTCATAAACAGCTCTTTTTATAACACATTTGTGTTGAGATCATAGTCAAGGTAATTAGAAATGTATTTGGTCTTTCTCATTACGGTGTTGAAGCACTGGCAATTTGTTCCAGTTATTACTGGATAACACACTCCCCTAAAATGTAGTGGCTTAGGACAACCACCATTATATCTGATGCTTTTGTGGGTCAGGAATTTGGGCAGGGCTCAGCTGGGAGGATCTTCTGTTTGGGTATGGCATCAAAGGTCCCATTGTGTCACTCACCTGGCAGATGGGCTGGGCTGGAGGATGCAAGCCAGCATTCTCACGTCTGGTATCTTTGCAAGGATGGCTAGAAGGCTGAGCTGGGATTGTCCACCAGAATACGTAAGTGTGACTTCTCCAGCATGATGTTCTCAGGTTGAACCTCCTAAGTGGTGGATCTAGGCTCCAAGATCAAGGGTCCCAATGAACAAGGCTGCATGTTCATGTTTTAAAACCATCACAGGGTTGTTCTTAGATTACCCACACAATATATCTTTGATTTTGTACCCAGTGGGATTCAGGTGCTCACTGGCCTCCCTACCCATCAACTCAATCAATCAGCCATTAATTAAGCCCATTTAGATATCTAGCAATGCACAAATACTGGCAGATATCAAAGGAAATGGCACATTGCCTGCAATGAGTAAACACATACAATGGCCAAGGTCATATATATCTGTTCTTTTAGCTTGTGTAGCATCCAAGCTTCATTTTAGAAATGGTACTTCCATTTTCTTTTGGGGAACGACGACTTTTCCTGTCATCTTATGCAATTCAGGTGGTCCCATGACCCAGATGTGGCCAACCAGAATACAACTTACTTGCCCACTCTTACCATGGCAGTTGTTCAAAGATTGATATGTAGTTCAACAAGAGTAAATTCCAGTACTTTTCTATAACCTGGAGGAAAGAAAAGCCATAAAGGATAGCGAGAGGGGAGCACCAGAAAGTAATTTCATAAGCAGAACCAAGGGAAAGAGGCTGAATCCTGATGATAGGGTTTCAGGCTGCCTGAAGCCAGCCTACCCCTAGGATTTGCAGTTACATAAGCCAATAAACTTCCTCTGTTGGCTGTAAACAAGTCTGAGTTGGGTTTCTTTCACTTGCTACATAGAGCCCTGACTTGAATCCAGGAAATAATGAGAGAGGACAACATAGTATTGGGATCAACGGAAACACTCCAAAAGATTAAAAGGCACTTATGGAATGAGCCTCTAATGCTAGATGTCAAAGGCCATTGAAATAAGGATCTCTGCGCAGTAGAGCCCAGATCAGCTACCTGCAAATCACACCATGCAGGTTGTAGCCTACTGGACTATGTGAGAGCAGCATGGTTCAAGTCACTTTGCTGCAACTCACTCCAAAATGCCTACCTCTTGGTCTCTTGAATTAAACCAAGTAACACCAGCTTAAGGAGCACTGGGCACTAAATAGCTTAGAGTTGCCACCTTTTCCCACTAGGTGGCAGCTCTGCATCAGAGAGGTAGAAATTTGGGGTCTGACAAACTGACTAGAATTAGGACCCTTAAAAGTGAAGTCCTGGTGGTTTGGATGGCATCTTAGAGTAAGAAGATCATAGGAAATGTAAGATGCCAAAAACCTAGAACAGTCACAATTCCATTTAGTATCTACTCTGTATTTAGCACTGGGCTGCTGTGTCCTGTGTCCACAAAATGCAACACAGATGTCCTTAAGAATTAAAATACTGCTGAGAAGCCAAGACCAACCTGCAAAAGCTTTAAGGTCAAAACAAGAGAACAAATAACTAAGCACTGAATTTTCTGCTCTAGGCAGAAAGGGCTGTAGGGATCTCCACAGTCTCAGTGTTGGAGTCCTCCCAAGCTATTCATTTCATTGATGAGGAAACCAAGGCCCCCCAAAATGGCACAACGGCCTCAGGATCACGAGGGCACTGAGGGCTGAGCAGCCAAGGAAGGGCTCATTTGTAGGCAGACATTCTGGGCTGGGACCTGACAATTGGGAACAATCTGGTTTTTTTTTTTGAGACTGTGTCTCGCTCTATTGCCCAGGCTGGAGTGCAGTAGCTCGCTGCAGCCTCTGCCTCCCGGGTTCAAGTGATTCTCGTGCCTCAGCCTCCCAAGTAGCTGGGATTACCGGCATCCGCCACCACGCCTGGCTAATTTGTGTATTTTTAGTACAGATGGGGTTTCACCATTCTATTGCCCAGGCTGGAGTGCAGTAGCTTGCTGCAGCCTCTGCCTCCCGGGTTCAAGTGATTCTCGTGCCTCAGCCTCCCAAGTAGCTGGGATTACCAGCATCCGCCACCACGCCTGGCTAATTTTTGTATTTTTAGTACAGATGGGGTTTCACCATGTTGGCCAGGTTGGTCTCGAACTCCTGGCCTCAGGTCATCCGCCTGCCTCGGCTTCCCAAAATGGTCGGATTACAGGCGTGAGCCACTGTGCCCGGCCTTTAAGTTTTTGTTTTGTTTTGTTTTGTTTTTGTGTTTTTTGAGACAGAGTCTTACTCTATGGCCCAGGCTGGAGTGCAGTGGCACGATCTCGGCTCACCGCAACCTCCAACCTCCCAGGTTCAAGCTATTCCCCTGCCTCAGCCTCCTGAGTAGCTGGGATTACAGGTGCACACCACCAAACCTGGCTAATTTTATTTATTTATTTATTTATTTATTTATTTATTGAGACGGGGTTTCACCATGTTGGCCAGGCTGGTCTTGAACTCCTGACCTCAGGTAATCCACCCTCCTCTGTCTCCCAAAGTGCTGGGATTACAGCTGTGAGTCATCATGCCTGGCCAGGAATGATCTTCTAAAGCAGAAGGGCATAGGAGAGTGGACCAAGGGCAGGACTGCAAGGGACAAGTCAGGCATTACCTTCTGAGACTAATGTTTTTAAAACTGCCTTTAAGCATTCCATGCTTAAGTGATTTAATTAGTAAAAGGGAACAATCCAAACAGCCTCCTCCTCCTTCCCTGGGCACAGCTCTCAATAACTCACACTTTGGGAGCTCATAGGGACAACGTCTTACAAAATAAGCTGTGGTGATGAATGTAAAAAGCAGGTTTGAAGCAGTGAAGCACCACACAAGTATTTATGCAATTACACAAGGATGATATTTTTTAATTAACAAGAAAGACTAAAACTTCCTTATTCTTATGCTGCTAAGCTTGCAACCAACTAACTGAAAATAACAATGGTATAATTCTCCATTCCCAGCTCTTACATTTCCTCTCTGGTCTAGTTCTCCCTCCAAGATCACTGCTCTGAGAATCACTGCAGATCATTTTTCCAGGGGCACATTAGTTTTCTCTGGTCCGAATTCAGGCGTATTGTTTTATTATTTATTGCCAACAGCATTAGTTCTTCCTCTTGCTGTTGCACTCGGGCCCATGCTGAGAACAGAACATGGCCTTCCTCTATCATCATCTGTACATTTCATTAAGCCGTGTTTCCAGGCTCCTCTGGATCTCTCATGCAGTTAATAAAGGATACTCAGCCAGCAATGACCCTAGAGGCAAAACATTGAGAGAACTGTCTACATTGTTAAGAGGTCAAATAGCCAACAGAATGAAGTCAATCCATTCAAAGACAGGCTGCTTCTTCCTAAATTAAATACACACACTCATCTATAATTTAGGTTTTTTTAAGAAAATAAAACCTATGCATAAAATTTTATACTGAAGTATTAGAATTATCTTATGGTATCAACATTCCACTCGGCATGGGACCCAAACATAAGTGACCAATTTTATAATTGCATAAACTCCAAAACAAAGGTGATATCTTGACTTAACATAGGAAAATATTTATCAAGTTATGGATACCTATGTGTGACCCCAAGGTAGACACGGCCAATATGGGAACTAAGACAGGTCTGGCAGATCTACTTACGAAATTGTAGGAACTGCATTAAATGTGAGAAAGAAGTAAAGGACTTCTCAGAAATTGGGGTCTCGACAGCCTAAACATACTAGGGACTTGAATCCAACTGGAGAGAAAAATCTGGAATAAATGTGATAAGCTAAAACTCAAACTGAAGTCAAGTATAATCATTTTGCAAAATGGAAATGAGGCCCTCAAAGGGCTATACTCTTAATGAAACAATGGCTTTGAAAAACCACAAACACAAAACAAAACAAAAAAAGCTCTGCAAGGGGAAGCAGCAGGGAAACTTACTCATTTGGGCCTTAGCTGTAGACAGAGAAAAGGCCTCCCCACTGTGAATCTATCATCATAGATCTGTGTCCACACAGCTTCAGGGATTGCGTTTAGACTGAATGCATGACCTGTGATCCCTAAAGCTACAACATTAACCAAAAGTGGTCTCAATTTGAAGGCACTTCCAGGTTTCTGGCAGAAGCAAACAAGTGTCCTGTGGAGGCCTGCTCTCAAGCCAGGGACTTTTGGACTGCCACAGATTATGGTGGTTAAATGTGGGTTCCCAATAAAAAGCGAAAAATACTGAAGAGAGCAAAACTCTGAGCTAGAGCTGGTAAAAACAAGAAATAGCAAGAGAGAGAATTAGCATACCCAAGGACTTCAGATTGGCATCTTCAAATGCAGAGTATAAAATAAATTAGAAGTATCATTTATTTAAATAATGAAACTAAAACATGAGTGAGGAACAAGAGTTACATGACCAGGAAGATTTGAAAAAGAAACAATTTTTACATATGCAAAATATATAATCGCTGATACTAAACACTCAAATAGGTCAGATAGAGTGGACACAGTTAAAGAATGAATTACCTACTTGAGGAAACATCCCAGTACATAGCACAAAGAGGAAAATAATGAAAGAGGGATTAAGAGACAGGGAGATGGAACAAGAAGGTTGAACATATGTCTAATTAGACACCCAAAAGAAAGAAGAAACAGGCAGTAGTTTAAGAGATAACAGCTGAGAGTTCTCCAGAATTTATGAAAAACAAACATCTTCAGATTCTGAGAGCACAAGAAATTGTAATTGGGGAAAGAAGGAACCTAGATACAAGCAGAGTAAAAAGTAGAGACAGCAAAGCCACTTTAAAGGCAGAGAAGAGATAGATTACTTCAAAGCAATGACATTTTGATATTAGACTTTTGCAGCTACAAATGGAGGCCAGATGACAATGAAATCATAACCTCAAAGTATTGATGGGAAATCCTATTAATCTAGCATTGTGGATATGGCTAAACTGATTCAAGAAATTAAGCAAAATAGTATTTTTAGCAAACAAAAAAAGAAAGTAAAGTACAAACAGTACATCACCATAGGACTTGCTAAAGGATGTATTTCATCAGAAATAATAGTTATCTCAAAGGGAAAACTGAGATGAAATAAGGAAAAACAAGCAAACTGATAAATGTGGAGAAATTTTTTAAAAATCAACTAGAAAACCAGTAATTTAAAAAAATCTAATTTCTGGGAATTGAAATAAAGATACATCCAAAATACTGATCAAAAAATCACAGATACAATGGAAAGGGATGACGATGATCAAAATTAAAATATTCTAATAAACTACTGTATTATTCAGGAAGAGAAAAGGGTATTTGTGAACAATAGACATAAAACTGATTGTTCACCTAAGAGTAACCCACTAATGTCTGAAAATGGAATGTCTAATTTCCAAAACTGTACAGGAAGAATATTTTTAGATTTTAAAAAACGCAAGATAGGAAAGTAAAATAAAGGCAGCAGCTGCATAGAAAAAAAAAGCACAAAATGACATGGCAGAAATAATTGATCAGAAATGGCAACAGAGTTTTAGAAAAGAGATTAGATTTTAAAAACCAAATTCTAAGCTGCTCATGCCTGTAATCCCAGCACTTTACGAGGCTGAGGTGGGAATGACAGCTTGAGCCCAGGAGTTCAAGACCAGCCTGGGTAACATAACTAGACTGTCTCTACCAAAAAAGAAAAATATTAGCTGGTGGGCCCCTGTAGTCCCAGCTACTCAGAAGGCCATGATCATGTCACCACACTCCAGCCTGGGTGACAGAGCAAGACTCTGTCGCAAAAAAAAAAAAAAAAAACAAAAAAAAAAACACAAAGCTCTAGCTCTGAACTCCTTACATAAAGCATATCTAAAATATAGAACACAGACACAGAGGAGAGGGGTGGAAGAGGAAAGAAAGCTATATTCAAACAAGACAAAATAGACACTGAGGCAAAAAGGTAAAAAGCATTTAGGATAAAGAGTCATTTATATCTTGGCACTACCTAGATAAGAGGGAAACACTTTTAACCAGAGACCTGCCTCAAATAGGTCTGTGTGAAATGCACACAACAATACATTTTGAAGTTGTCCCAGATCTAGGCATCTGGAGATGAGATCAGAAATTCTCTGAAGGAAACAACTTTTTTCCAAGGCCTTACGAATTCCAAGAAATTCACACATAAAGATCCAAGGACAAGGACTTACGGTCAAAAGTCACAAACACAAAGGAAACCTAGACAGAGCAAGACTTACCACACATTTAATATTCCAAGAAATGAGAGGCCTCTTTCAAGAATGCAGTAAAACCAACATTCATAGAGAAACCAAACAGAACGTTTACCAACAGATCCTCACACTAAAGGAAAGTCTTCAAACCATACTTTGGACAGAAAGAATATTATCCAAAATAAAAGATTCAAGACAGAGGGAATAGTGAACAAGAGAGAATCTGTTTATATGTGGATACCACTAAACAGATACGGACTGTAAAATTAACAATAGTATCTAACTTGTGGAAGGAAAATAAGATAGAATTAAAATACTGGATGACAATAGCATTTACACTGGAAAGCAGTGATTACCTTGATAGTGTCTTTCAATACAAATAATTATCACTAATCTTTGGTGTGACTTCTAATATTCTATTGAGGTTTGTATAAAAATTCCTCCAGGTAAAATTCTACAAGTTTTTGAAGCAGAATTTTCAACAAATGCTAGAACTGTAATTAGAGTTCTCCCAATGCATTACCTTAAGGAAATATTAAGAATGGGAGTTATGTAAATAATCTGCACACATAATTCAAAAGGTTGAATCCCAGCAGTACATTTGGAATTTATACAAACAATTATAAATCAAGTTCACTTTGTCTTATGACGAACAACATGATCTTAATTTTTCATGATCTTTAGTATTTCTATCCTTGGTGCTGTATCTTTCACTATTAGTCTCTCACATTTTAATGATGCTACAATTCTTGATCCAATAAAATTAAAATTAGAGGCTTTGCTAAAATGAAACACAACAGAACAAGAAAAGTGATAAAACATGTTAATAGTCCGACTTACCCCTCAATTACAAAGAGGTGTGTTAAAATCTCAGTCAATCCAAATGTGAAACACACCACACACCCACCCACCCCAGAAGGACAGATAAAACAAAATTAGCCTACGGGTAAAGTAGAATAAAGAAAGCTAAGGTGTACAAAGGAATGAAAAAAATAACTTGTTAAAGTTTGTTCTTTGGAATAAACCAGGCAAACCTCTGGAGAGATTAATGAGGAAACAAAAAGACGACAATATTAGGAATCACAATTGGAGCATAACTTCAGACGCAACCGATTTAAAATGTAATGAATTTCATGCCTATAAAATTTTAAACTGTGATTTAAAAATTGTGGAAACACGAACAAATTCCTAGTAAAATACAACTTAATAAAAGTAATTCAAGAGGCTATGGAATACCTGAATATTTCTGCAACCATTCAGTAAAGTGAATTCAATTAAAAATCTTTTTACAACATAAAAACTAGGCCTGGAGCACTTCCTAGGCAAGCTCTAACCAAGCATGCAAGGAACAAATAATCCTAGTTACACAAAATCTTTCAAAAAATAGAAAAAGAGGAAACAGCTTTTAACGAGCTTTGAGGTTGGCATAACCTGGATAACAAAACCAAAGACACCATGAGAAAAGAAAATTGCAGGAGAATTTTAGGAACGTAGATATAGAATATTGGAAAACTGTTTCTCATGATGTATAATAAAGGTAAGGCATCACGAACAAAATGGGTTTACCTTAGGAATGCAGAGTTTGTTTAAAATCATGTTATCTCAAAAAAATGAAACGGTGATCAATAAAATTTGACAGTGATTTCAAAATAACACACTCTTAGCAAGTAAAGAATGGATTTATGCTTCTATAACCAATAGAGAACTTTCACACGCATAGAAACCATGCTTGCAAATAAACTTTGTGGTGAAATGTCTAAAGCATTTCAAGATCAGCACAACATAAGGATATCAATTTTTTTTCACCAATTCTACTGCACAGTGTACTAGAGCAACGGTTCTTGAAGTGTGGTCCTGGACCAGCAGCATCAGCATCACTAGAGAACTTGCTGTAAACGCACATTTTCTGGCTTTACCCCAGACCCACTGAATCAGAAACTCAGAGTGAAGCTCAGTAGCCTGTGTTTTAATAAGCCCTCTACAAGTGATTCTGATGCACTTTGAAGTTTGAGAACCACTCAGATTTCAAGTAGACTAATGAGACAAGAAAAATATATAAAGCTTAGAAAAAATAAACTCACCTGTTGATATACTTGCTCTTATAGAAACCCAATACAATCTACAAGTTATCACAATCACAGGCTACCAAAACACACACACACACACATAGCCCAGATCTTAAATTCATTCACATATCTCTTCAAGAAAAAACAAATACAACTTTAAAAGGATAGCATTTATAATATCAAAATTAGGTTTTTGGAGTAAGTCTAGCAAAAGACATGCTTTTTACAGAAAAGAAAGAACAATTTATAAAAAGATTAAAGAATTTTTAAGACTAGATAATTACACTATGTTCATAGATAAGAAATCTAATTTGAGAGTAACTGGTTTATTTTAACCTTTAGATTCAATTACTTTTGGTGCAAATTATTTTGGCAGAACTTGACTAATTGTAAAATTTAAGAGGGTAAATGGCATCCAAAAGCAACAGGTCTGCCTGGGCCCAGGAGTTCAATACCAGCATGAGCAACATGGCAAAACTTTGTCTCTAAAAAAAATTCAAAAATAAGCCAGGCATGCTGGTGTGCACCTGCAGTCCCAGGAGTGGAGGCTGAGGTGGGAGAATGGATTGAACCCAGGAGTCCAAGGCTGCAGTGGGCCTTGATCACAACCCACACTCCAGCATAGGTGACAGAGCAAGACCCTGTCTTTAAAAATAAGAAACAAAGCTAATCCACCATGATCAAGTAGGTTTTATCCCTGGGATTCAAGGACGATTCAACATACGCTTATCAAGAAATGTGATTCATCACATAAACAGAAATAAAGACAAAAACCGTATGATTATCTCAATAGATGCAGAAGAGACTTCTCATAGAAGTCAATGCTCCTTCATGTTAAAAACTCAACAAATTAGGCAATGAAGGAACATACTGCAAAATAAGAGCCATCTATGACAAACCCATAGCCAACATCATACGGAATGGGCAAAAACTGAAAGTGTTCCCCTTGAAAACTGGCACAAGACAAAGATGCCCTCTTTCACCACTTCTATTCAACTCAGTACTGGAAGTTCTGGCCAGAAGTTAGGCAAGAGAAAGAAATAAAAGGCATCAAATTATTAAAAGGTAATCAAACTACCCCTGTTTCCAGATGACATGATTTTATACCTAGAAACCCCTATAGTCTCTGCCCAAAAGCTCTTTGATCTGATAAATTCAGCAAAGATTCAGGATAGAAAAAAAATCAATTTATGAAAATCAGTAGCATTCCTATATGCTAACCAAGCCAAAGTGCCAAATAAAGAATGCAATCTCATTCAAAACAGCCACAAAAATAATACAGTATCTAGGAATATAGCTGAACAGGGAGGTGAAAGATCTCTACAGAAAGAATTACAAAACACCAAAGAAATCAGAGATGACTCAGATGGAAAAACATTCCACGCTCACAGATAGAATCAGTATCATTAAAATGGCCATACTGCCCAAAGCAGTTTACAGGTTCAATGCTACTCCTATGAAACTACCAATGACATTCTTCGCAGAACTAGAAAAAAACTACCTTAAAATTCATTATGGAACGAGTCTGAATAGCCAAGGCAATCCAAAGCAAAAAGAAGAGAGATGGAGGCATCACATTACCTGACTTCAAACTATTAGGTTACAATAATCAAAACGGCTTGGTGCTGATACCAAAACAGATACACAGACCGACGGAACAGAACAGAGAGCCCTGAAATAATGCCATACCCCTACAACCATCTGATCTTCAACAAAGTCAACAAAAACAAACAATGGTGAAAGGACTCCCTATTCGATAAATGGTACTGGAATAACTAGCTAGCCATATGCAGAAGACTGAAATTGGACCCCTTCATTACACATATACAAAAATCAACTCAAGATGGATTAAAGACTTAAACATAATGCCTAAGACTATAAAAACTCTGGAAGTAACCTAATAAATACCATTCTGGACATAGGAACTGGCAAAGACATCATGAGAAAGATGCCAAAAGCAATTGCAAAACAAACAAAAATTGACACATGGAACCTAATTAAACTATTAGAATAAACAACTTCTATACAGCAAAAGCAGCTATCAACACAACAGACAACTTACAACATGGGAGAAAATATTTACAAACTATGTATCTGACAAAAGTCTAATATCCAGAATCTATAAGGAACTTAAATTCACAAGCAAAAAACCAAACCACCCCATTAAAAAGTGGAGCAAAGGACATGAATGGACACTTTTCAAAAGAAGACTGATGCATGGCCAACAAACATACGAATAAATGCTCAATATCCCTGATCAGAGAAATGCAAATCAAAACCATAAGCAGACACCATCTCGTACCAGTTCGAATGATTATTATTAAGAAATAACTGACGCTGGTGAGGCTGCAGAGAAAAGGGGATACTCCTACACTGCTAGTGGAATGCAAATTAGTTCAGCTATTGTGGAAAGCAATTTAGTGATTTCTGAGAGAACTTTAAACAGAATTACTGTTTGACCCCTCAATCCCATTACTACTATGCCCAAATAAATAAAAAACATTCTACCACAAAAACATGTGCACATATGTTCATCACAGTACTAGTCACAATAGCAAATACATGGAATCAACCTAAATGCCCACCAACGTTACAACAGATTAAAAAAATATGTGGTATACACACCATGGAATACTACATAGCTGAAAAAAAGAAAAAGATCATGTCCTTTGCAACATAGATGGAGCTAAAAGCAAACAAAAGAACAGAAAGCCAAATATTACATGTTCTCCCCTCTAAGTGGGAGCTAAACATCACATACATATGGACACAAATAAGGGAACAACAGATGCTGGGGCCTACTTGAGGGTGGAGGGTGGGAGGAGGGTGAGGACTGAAAAACTACCTATTGGGTACTATCCTTATTACCTGGGTGATAAAATAATCTGTACACCAAACCCCCATAACACAATATTTACCTATATAAACAAACCTGCACATGTACCCCTGAACCTAAGTTAGAAGTAAAAGTGCAAATGTCCAAGAACCACCAAAATATTCCTGAAAAACAAAGTAGAGATCGCCTTCTACCAGATAAAGATAAATAAACATATAGTAAGTAATCAAAATAGTTTGATATTGGTAAAGAAATAGACAAAGAGGTGAATGAAACAAAATCAAAAGTCCAAATGGATAACATGCACACATGAAAAAGTGAGTGATGGTATGGAAGGACAGAAAGCATTAAAATCGGTGAGGCTCGATGGTGTGGAGGACTGAAAGCATTAAAATCAGTGAGGCTTGGACCCTGTCTTCCCATCAGGGAAAAAATGCAGCTGGATTCCTATCTCATACTTCACATTAAAAAATTCTACATGGATTGGAGAAGGTAAAACTATAAAACTTTAGGAGGGAATGCAGGTAGATATTAAGAAAAAAAATGTGTAAGCCATGAAGGAAAAAGGCAGATAAAATCGATAACATTAAAATTCAAATTCTTTTCATCAAAAAAACACATAAACTTTCTGCAGCACATAACCTGACAAAGTATTAGTATTAAAATCTGTAAAGAATCAATGAATCAATAAAATAAAAACAATCTGACAGAGAAATACGTAAAAGGCATTTCACTGGAGGAAATGCAAATTGTCCGTTAACTCAGAAAGATGTTCTTAATCTCATTAAGAATCAGATAAATGCAAATCAAAACTCCAAAGATACCATTTTATACCCACATGACAAAAAATGATCACAGTGCCAATTGTCCAGAAGGTGAAATAACGGCAGTCTTCTTCCATTGTTAGTAGGAGTGTAAACTGACACCACCACTAGAGAAAATAGTTCTCCAGCAAAATCGAACATCCCCCTCCATGACTGTGTAGGTCCCTCCTTGGAGACATCCTTTAGAAAAACGTGCACATGCATACCAGGAGGCACCTGTAAGAAGGTTCACAGCAGCAGTGTCATAAAAGGAAAACAGATGTCTAGGGATAATCCAAATGTCTATCAACATAGACATTTGCACACAATGGAATACTGGGCTGCAGTGAAAATAGTCAACTGCATCAAAGGAATGACTCTCAAGAATACAATGGGTCGGGCGCAGTGGCTCACGTCTGTATACCCAGCACTTTGGGAGGCCGAGGAGGGTAAATCACGAGGTCAGGAGTTCGAGACCAGCCTGGCCAACATGGTGAAACCCCATCTCTACTAAAAATACAAAAAAAAAGCCAGGTGTGATGGTAGGTGCCTGTAATCCCAGCTATTCGAGAGGCTGAGGCAGGAGAATTGCTTGAACTCAGGAGGCGGAGACTGCAGTGAGCCAAGAGCGTGCCACCGTACTCCAGTCCTGGTGACAGAGTGAGGCTCCATCTCAAAAAATAAAAATAAAAATAAAAATAAAATACAATGAAGGAAAAATGTATGTCAAACGTAGAGGGCTACAGTAGAGAAAATGTTCTAGGCAAATGGTTGTTTTAAAAATTAAGCAGTTCACCACAGGATGGTTGGGTGGATGGTACCAGTCTGCACTCTGATGACTTCTCATCAACTGCTTTCTTATACTGCCTCCTCCCAGATGTCCTTTATCTGCCATTAGATGCAAATACATTTTCCAATTGCACATTTCATGTTATTTATCCCAATCTAGTAGTATTCATCCCATTTTTAAATCAGACCTTAAATATTTGACTCTAATTTTCAAACTGATGCTCACAGTACAGAAAACAAGCCACCATCAACACTATTTGAGCAAATACTCCACTGATTTGAATGCGATTTAGTGGGACTTCAAAAAGCATTTTTGAAAAGCAACTGTTTTGGAAGTTTAAACCTCTCAAAGTGTAGGGCACTTGCTATCCCAAATGTACAAGTCCTAACACTTGGGGCGGAATGTGTTCTTTGTTCAAGTGGTTTAGGGAAATGCTTCTTTAAGTCAAACAAGTTACTAGGCCAGGCATGGTGGCTCATGCTTGTATTCTCAGCACTTTGGGAGGCCGAGGTGGATCACTTGAGGCCAGGAGTTCAAGACCAGCCTGGCCAACATGGCAAAACCCCATGTCTGCTAAAAATACAAAAAATTAGCCAGGTGTGGGGATGCACACCTGTAATCTCAGCTACTCAGGAGTCTGAGGCAGGAGAATCGTTTGAACCCGTGGAGGTAGAGGTTGCAGTGAGCCAAGATCATGCCACTGCACTCTTGCCTGAGCAACACAGTGAGACTGTCTCAGAAAGCGGGGTGGGGGTGGGGTGAGGTTGAACAGGTTTTGAAACTGCAGTCTTCTCAGAACCTTTAACATGCAAATATCTACCATGAAAGCCCAACTCAGGGATACAAGCAGCTTTTCCCAGATGTATTTGGCCCAGGCCCTCTCCCCCACCTCTGGAGCCTCCCATAGGATTAGCAGTCTATGGCAGCAGTCCCCAATCCTTTTGGCACCAGGGACTGATTTCATGGAAGACAATTTGTCCATGAGGATTTGAGGGAGGGCCAGGGGGATGGTTTTGGGATGAAACTGTTCCACCTCAGATCATGAGGCATTTATTAGATTCTCACAAGGAGCCCACAACCTAGATCCCTCGCATGCACTGTTCTCAACAGCGTGCATGCCACTATCAGAATCTAATGCCATTGCTCATCTGACGGGAGGTGGAGCTCAGGCAGTAATGCTCCCTCACCTGCCACTCACCTCTGGCTGTGCAGTCTGCTACCAGTCTGCAGCCCAGCGGTTGGGGACCCCCGGTCTATGGAACACAATTTGAGATACACTGGCCTGGCTCACCTAAGGCTTCTCTATTGATTCCATGTGTAAGTTCTGCTCTTCCTGTCTTCAGCTTACAAAGCATCCCTCCCCAGACCCTCTCCTTGTAAGCCACTTTAACCCGTCCTTGGGTAAACTGCTGCACACTCCAAAATGACAATTTTTTCCAGTCACACTTACCATTACTTCAGAACCACCCCCTTCAGATGCTTTATCTAACTGAATGCTGCAGTAGTTAATCTTTTCAAGGACTATTTGCCATTTTAAAGAATTTGGTAAACAAAAGTTTCTAATTAGTTGGTACAACGTGTAGGGAAATGTCTCTGTATACACATGCCCCCTAATATCTCCTATTTCTCCCTCCACATTGTCACTAACTCCCAGCTTTTGGGGGGACAGGTGGACAGAAACTCTACCCACAATGCCTCCCCATAAAAAATCCTTGCCAATCCCTACATTTGAAAAGTCATTTACAAGCAAATTGAATCCCAAACAAAAGATTTTCCTGCATCTCACAAAGTATCAGTGAAAAAGAGATTATCTCGAATTATTTCAATTTTCTTTAGACATAAATAGGCATGAAAAGTTATACCCATCAAAATGCTACCCTTGGCCCGGCACGGTGGCTCACACCTGTAATCCCAGCACTTTGGGAGGCCAAGGTGGGCAGATCACGAGGTCAGGAGATCGAGACCATCCTGGCCAAATAGTGAAACCCCGTCTCTACTAAAAATACAAAAATTAGCCAGGTATGGTGGTGCATGCCTATAATCCCAGCTACTCAGGAGGCTGAGGCAGTAGATTACAGTGAGCCCAGATCGCGCTACTGCACTCCAGCCTGGAAACAGTAGGACACTCCGTCTAAAAAAAAAAGCTACACTTACTCCCAATTTGTCATCTGCTGATTTAGGGATCCTAAGAATATCACAAGTCCACACATGGCTTCTGGAAACCAGCACTTTACATCTGGACATCGGATAGATTCAGTGTGACAGGTAACAAAAAACATCACGCCAATGGCAGACAAGTCCCTCCCGCTTCTTAGTGAGGGAAAAAAGCCACATTTTAAAACTACCTGTCTCCCTTCAGAATCAGCCCTGTAGAAGCCCACAGCATATCTATGGCACTTCCTCCAATCCAAAGCCTTCCTATATCCCATTCCATCAAGGTCTCTCTAATCTCAGCCATGAAAAGAGAAACCTACATTAAGATGTTCAAATGGAAATCTGCCATCTCAGATTTTCCAGAGACATCAATAACTAGGACAAAATAATCTGTAGCCAGCACCCTCCCCCATATTCTAAGCAAGTTGTAGGGATTTTTTCCTTTCTTTTTATTTTTTTTAAGACGGAGTCTCACTCTGTCGCCCAGGTTGGGGTGCAGTGGCGCAATCTCGGCTCACTGCAACCTCCGCAGTGAGCTGTATCCGCCCGCAGTGATCCGCCCGGAAGCTGTAGGTTTTGAAACCAGTTCAGCCAGGCTTTGCTGCCCATCACCTGCCTTAAAACTATTAAAAGGCAGGCCGGGCACAGTGGTTCACGCCTGTAATCCCAGCACTTTGGGAGGCCGAGGCGGGTGGATCATGAGGTCAGGAGATCGAGACCATCCTGGCTAACACAGTGAACCCCCATCTCTACTGAAAATACAAAAAAATTAGCCAGGCATGGTGGCAGGTGCCTGTAGTCCCAGTTACTCTACTCGGGAGGCTGAGGCAGGAGAATGGTGTGAACTCGGGAGGTGGAGCTTGCAGTGAGCCCAGATGGCGCCACTGCACTCCAGCCTGGGAGACCGAGCCAGACTCCGTCTCCAAAAAAAAAAAAAAAAAAAAAAAAAAAAGGTATCAAAAGACAGCCGTTTAAAAGGTGTAGAGATTTTCTCTGGAGAAGGCCTTTGCCTCAAACCAAGTTAGAGGGTTTCCAGGGAATAAGCTGAAGTTGCACATGGATCCACTGGTGTTTGTCAGGCATAGGGAACTATGCACGGAAAATTTAAAAGGCTATCCTGATGGATGATCACTGTCAGAATTTGTCGGGACCAAACAAGTGAGAGTTTCCTGTGAGCCAGATAGAGACTTAGGAAAGGGAGCAGGACTAGACTGTCCTGAGAGGGAGTCCACCCAAGAGGACTGCCTGGAGGAAGAGATGATCCCAAACCAGAAGTGGATGACCCAGAACTAGCTTCTAAGAGGGGAAATCTACAAGGCCATTTAGAGGAGCCATGGCTGCACCCAGGGCATGCTGGTGAGACAGGGATGAGGGTCTTGGGTTGGGACAGAGCTTACAGCATCTAAAATAAGTATTCTCAACATGGGAATAAGTTTGGGCTTTAGGGAACCACAACCCCTGTGAGATTAAACACAGAATTTCACGTGTATGTGACCAGGTTGGACTCTCAAATGGGTCTAACCTAATATGGTTAAGAATAGCTACCCTAGAGGAATAAACACTCCCCATAAAATCTCTCAGCAGAGACATGACAAGTCTCATGTAGCAATGATTTCAAAACGGTACTGCCCGATGACAGCCAGGTGTGCAGCCAGCCTCACTGCTGATGAGGTGCTGGTCCATGTGCTTTAACCATCAGCCAAGCTATAAATGGGACCACCAGCATAACATGAACACAGAATTTAAGGCAGTGATCAGGTCACTGCGGCATTTCCTCCCAGAAAGCCGTTTTAGTCCAAGATATGAAGATAACCCCTAATCAAATTCTGGGGACCACCAGCCTCAGTAAAACCATGCAACAGGCTCTGATCTTTCTGTGGGCCTACGGATAGGAACCTAAATTCCAGAAGGAATCTGCTGAGTTGATATTTTCTAATAACAGAAATAGTGACTAGAGCAAAAAGCTGATGCTACACTCAAGAAAATCTTAGTAACAGTTTCCCAGACTTTCTCCTTTAATCCCTATTTACATTTGGTTTCATTTCTGCCTAAAACTACCCACATTAAGTAAAAATACCCACATTAAGTAACAGAACAAATTCAGCCTTAAGTGTTCAGCAATGAAGTGGAGTTTGTTTAACGTAACCTCCAAATATAATTACACCATTAGTTAAATGGCTGTATAATTAGTGGCCCAGGAAATGACCCTATGTTATGTGAAAAAAAAAATATGTACCCACAGGATCTCAATAACAAGAAATACATAAATAGAAAAAAGACTGGAAGGATATGCACTAAAATAGCAATAATGCTACCTGTCTGATGCAGTTATGGTTGTATTGTTTTTATACTTTGTAGTTTTCTGTATTTTCCAGATTTTTTCTGCTTTTGTAATCAGACTTTGTAATCACCCAATTTACTCTGCAAGGCTTGTTCCTAACAACAGGGTTGACAGAAAACTGTGTTCGTCTTTTTCAAAAAGAATATTCTGTCCAGTTCGTATAATCCAGTCTACAGTCATCAAAGGAAATGCACACATATTAGACCTATCCCTCCACCTGTGAATAATTACCTCCAATGTATTAAAATGTGCAATGTGCAACTAGGTACATATAAGGAGAAGAGGACAGAATTTTCAAATTCTGTTATTTGGTACAAATTTCAATTGTTTTGATGGAATAAAAATTCAGTTCTGAATAAATACGTGCACAAAGCTTTCAACTTTAGAGTTTTGAGTAAAAATTTATTTAAAAAAGTGTTCTCATGTTGTATGATTGTGTAGGAGGGAGAACACGGAGACAGTAAATTAGGCAATCTGCTAGATCATTCCCCAAAACTACAAAATGTTGGGAGTTTTGCATATACCATCTTCTGCAGTCTATCTCAGAGAGCTACCATATATGAACAAATCCTACCATCAAAACTATGTGACAAAGAGAAACGTAACATAGTTAAATTAAGGTCAAAATGAGAAAAGTGTATGAACACAATGGAAAAAAATCCAGATTGCCCTGTGTCAGGTCTCCCCATACAACACAGGGAGCGGTGGGCCCTCAATGAGAATAGCTTGCTGGGCAGAGCAAGTTAGAAGCCTACTCAGTAAGTGTGAGGCAGCTGGAGCATAAACACACACACATTCCCTTTTCCCCTCCATTTAACGGTGGAGAAAAGAGAGAAGAACTGAGCCAGCCAGAGCTGCTAGTTTGTTTTAAAGACCTGGATACGTAAGTGCTTCGAGAACCAGGTGGCTGGGTCTCACAGAACCCTGTGACAGACTAACCTCAGTTTCTGGAACCCTTTAGCTGATGAGTTTGTAAACACAGGTGTCAGCAGCCAGGCATGGGGGCTCACACCTGTAGCCCCAGCATTTGGGAGGCTGACGCGGGCAGATTACTTGAGGACAGGAGTTCGACACCAGCCTGGCCAACATGGAGAAAACCCCCATCTTCAATAAAAATACAAAAATTAGCCAGGTGTGGTGGTGCATGCCTGTAGTCCCAGTCACTCAGGAGGGTGAGGCACAAGAATGGCTTGAATCCAGGAGGCAGAGGTTGCAGTGAGCCAAGATCATGCCACTGCACTCCAGCCTAGGCAACAGAGCAAGCCCCTGTCTCAAAAGAACAAAAACACACAGGTATCAGCAGCTGGGACAGGGGAACTTTTGGTGACCAGGGACCAACTCAGCTAGTGATGGGTGCAGCCTGCACCACAGCCCAGACCTTGGCTTTGAACAGGGCCCAACTGGCTAAGCTCTGTCCAGCAGCCCTTCCTCTTTCATCGCCTTGTATTTCTTCAACCAAGTTTAGCTCCTCTCAGAGATGCCCAGGTTAGAGCTGTGAGAATCTTATGCTAATTGCTGTCATTACCTGATAATGCATAAATCTACGTTTGATCCCTACTGACACACACTTCAAACTAACTGCAGGCATTTAAACACAGGGGAAGGGGGAGAGTGTCTGAGGAGAGGATGACTCAGTGGTCCATCAAGACTATTTTTTACAAAGTTCAATGTGTATTTCCAACAGTGGACAGAAAGCATTCCATGAAACCTAGCACAGGACTGTTATTAGACATGAGAAACTTTCATCCTTGCCCATTATCTTATAGACAACAGTGGCCATCTGGAGATCTGTGCACTGCCCCTTGGAACCTGGTTGTTGTACCTCTGGGCTCATCCCCTCCTGCCCCTCCCTGCTGGGACTCCCTCCACCAGTTCTGTGAGCACAGCAAATACACTCTGCATGTCAAACGGCCCCGGAAAGCAGTTTAACATTTAACAGTTGATGCAGACTGATGTGGAAGACAAAAATCCACACCCGGCTCTCAAGTTTACCAAAATGAAAAAGTCCTTTATAAGTTAAAGCTTTACATGTAGTGATAGCAGCTATTGTTAATAAAGCACCATAACAACAGACAGACATTTACATACATCAACTACGTCATTCTCACAGCCAGTGTTACCGATGTGGCAACAGCCTCAGAGACGTCAAGGCAAGACGTCAAGACCCTCTGCCTACACTTTAGCAAGGGACAGAATGTGGCTTCCCATTCCTCATTCTTGCTGCACCCAAAGCCCATGCTCTTTCGAATGTAACATCCTGCCACCTCGGGCTGCTGTTGGACGTTAATGGTAACCCATGCCCTTTCATTCCTGACTCACAACACAAAAGAAAAAGTGGGGGTGGATGGATGCAAGCAGCCCACATGCTCAAGCACTCACAGAGCTCATGTTATGGGCTGGGGCCATCCCAGTCTAGGTGCTGACACTCCAAGAGTCACTAGGCTGGGGCTCTGGCCTGGAGCTCAGAGCCTTGGGGTCCCACTGGCCAGAAATGACCATGGAAGGGTGTCTTCAAGGGGCACATGGGAAAGGAGGGAGGGGTCCCAGACAGGCCTTCCCCACTTGTTTTAGTGGCACTTGGGGGTGGGGGAGCCCAGGTGAGCCATCTCTACCCAGCTGGGAGCCACCTTTCAGAGTCCGCTCTCCTTCCTCCACTTGGTTCCCAGCTTCAAGGCCACAGATGTGACTTAAAATATGGCAGAATCTACAGACAGAATTCTCAGAAGCTTCTGCTCACAGAACCACAATTATTCTCAGAATCACAAGAGGGAACTGTTTTTTTAAACAAACAAACAGATATACAGCACTAAGGCAGTTTCCATTGTCCACCCCTGCCCAGATACCAAGTCGGGTGGTGGGATGGGAGGAACCAAGCCCAGCACACCCGAGAGGCAGCAACCAAGCTCTCCACTCCAAGCAAAAGAGGCTCCCCAGACCTCTAGAGTGACCCCCTTCCTCCCTAGGGTCCTCCATGTGAATGACATTTAGCCTCCTGTTCCCTTCAGCTTTTCATGGTCCCATGGGAAACTCCCAACGTGACTGGGTTCAGAAAGTCTGGCGCGTTAAAAGGTGCCTAATCCTGTTAGTGTGCGGGATAATCGTTTCAGAGAAGACCTCAGCACCAGCTTATACTACTAAGTACAATTTCCTCTGAAGTTATTATCCCAGCTAGAATTTGAATTGTAAAGTATTTCTGATGCCCTGGGAAAGCTCACCACACATTCCAGAACCGCACTTCTCCCTCTAACTCTCTTTCTGCTTGGAAGTTACAGCCGCCCCCTCTGGTTACCAAACATCTTTGTTTATCATGAATTTCTCCATTCTCACTGCCTTGCAGGTTGTACCTGAGAACAAGCCCATTCTCCCCACTGATCCTGTACCTGGGCAAGGGGCTCTGAAGTTGGAAATAGGCTTAGTCCTCGGTGGCCAAGCAGCAGCAGGAACAGATGAGTGATAAGGAAACAAAGATTCCTTGCCTGTGCCTGTATGCCAGGGACAATGGAGAGGAACATCATCCACATAGCTTCAAGAAAGACCGACCGTGGCATAGCCTGAGAAAGTCCAGCACTTAAGGGTTAAGGTAAATGGTTCAAGTTTATTAAGAACTCATCTTTTCCTGGCCACAGCCAGCTAATCAATTTGGATATAAGGTGGGATTTCTTAATATCATCCAAAATTGTGATGACCTTTTACCCAATTCCCTTTCTCCAAAGGTATGAACAAAAGGAGCAGCCAAGCCCAAGCTATAGAAAGAAAAGAACCTAGGATCTCACCAATTACAATGTGTTCCAGGGAAAATACATTCTAGTTACTTAGGAAGTGTTCCTTGGCACCGTGAAGCAAGTTGAGGCACATGAGTTGCAGGCACCGGGGTTTTCTGTCCCAGTTCTTGCTGGCATTGGAAAATAAGCGTCCATACCACTGGGTTATGGGAACAAAACCAGGCAATTCTGAATGGAAAACTACCACCACCTTTTCGGGACGGGTTTTTAAATAAGACTGCGTGCCAATTGCTGGTTCATCCTCTTGGGCTCAGTTTAGCTCCTTTTTCTCTGAGGGATTAGGCTGGCAGTCATTCACAGAACTAAATCAAGATTTTTCTGCACTATTAGTTTCCTTCTGAGAATCAAAGGACGTGTTAGCTATGGCTCAGCAGACCTTAGCAAGGATCTTTCCTGAGATGGAACGTGATTGACAGGGACTGAGTTAATCTTCTGTAGCTCTAAATATGGCATTTTTCTAGGCAAGACCTTCAGAGATAAGGACATGCTCCATCTACAAATAAAGTCCAGCTAATGATATGGCGGTGTGTCTTCAAACTCCAGAGAAAGGCACTGGGCCCCATCTTGTAGTTCATGTAAGTATCAGTCCTGGGAAAGGGAAGTGGAAAGCCAGTGCTTTTTGTGAAAGTGTATGTGGTACCTGAGAAATTTTGTTACACATATACAGCCTGTAGCAATCAAGTCAGGGCATTCAGGGTGTCCATTACCAAGATACAATACATTTTTTAAAGTATAATCATCCTTCTCTGCTATCAGTCATTGAATTTATTCCTTCTATCTTACTGTATATTTTTAATCCTTAACTCATTTCTCTTCATTCTTCTCTCTCCCACCCTTCCCAGTCTCTTATTTTTCCACTCTATCATCTGTTCAAATTTTTGTTTAGCTCCTAAATGTGAATGAGAACATGTGATATTTGTCTTTTTGTGCCTGGCTTATTTCATTTGACACAATGACCTCCAGTTTCATCCAAGTTACTGCAAAGGGCAGGATTTCATTGTGATGGCTGAATAGTATTCCATTTCACTTACATACTACACCTTCCTTTAAACATCTCAGCCTTGGAATGGAAGAATCAAGAAAAACTCAGCCAACTCATGGGTTAAACAAGTTGAGGACGCCAGCTGATTACCAACAGGTTCTGCTCATCAATGGCACTGATGGGACTCTGCCACTTAGTTAGGCAGGGATCCAGCCTGAGCCCAAAGGTGAATGGGGTAAATTCCTCCAGTTCCTTCTGCACGGTTTGTAGGATCAGTAAAGGTAGCATAAACTGACTCCCTTTTGGTTTTTTTTATGTAAACTCCATAGCCCAGAATAAAATGCTATACATTTCAGAAAGCTTAGGTCTATAAAACTAACATTTGATAACAGTGAAGAGGAAGAAAGAGGAGAAGCTGCTACCACTGTGAGAGGGCACTCAGAGTCCCGCTGAGACTCAGAGCCAAGTGGGAAAGACATTTTTCCCAGCTAAAGAAAGGATTTTCAGTCTCAGTATAGTTTGATGCCAGCCCCATGTTAAAGGAACTTACTTTTATAGAAAACTCTATGAAAAGGCAGCGGCATTGGACTGTTCTAACCATTTCACTTCTCAGTCCTCTCTCACCATGTTCCAAAAAGTCAGCATGTGTATGTGTGGCATAAACCTGGACAAGATATTCCCTCTGATCTCTGGCCCTTTCCTCCAGCCCTCTCCAAGAGGGACATTGTCCTTGCCTCCTATCCCACAGAGTTGGCAAAAATTCCCTCCCCAGGGGTCTGGTGAGAACCAAACCAGGCTTGTCAATGACTCTTCAACATGGCGGAAGGTCCTTCCTTCAAGAAAAGAGACAGACATCAAAATCGTTCACACCCAGTTAAGGTTAAACAATCTGGTCATGCTACTTTTTTAATCCACTGCCTGGCACAACCAATATATTTGGGGACTCATCACTCACTAGACAAAAATCGTAAACAAATCACATAGCTTGAAGGCTATTTGGAGTACTCACCCTGTGCCAAACAAGACTGCACGCTTTTCACATTGTCTGCCGACTTTTTTCCCCCCACAACAACCCTATGAGATTAGTTCCATTATTTCTGCTGAGGAAATTAAAGCACAGAGAAGTTAAGAAAATTGACCAAGGTCGCCCAGTAAACCCCCAAATCCATTTTCTCAACATTGATGCTGCTCTATGCCTCCCAACAGAGTAAAAAAATAAATAAAAATAAATAAAAAATCTCCTGCTGACATCCAGGGGTTAAATTCAGAACCAGGCACAGCACTGTTTTTCACTAGACTTTTAATTCAAAACCAAAACTAAGTTTTAGTTACAACCCAATTTGTTGTTGATCCCTCTGATGAGAGTAGGAAGTTGTATCAGAGATGGGTTATTTGATGACTGCATATACAATTCAAATTCTTAAGGTCGCAGCAAAAGCAAAAATGTTGGATTAGTAAGAACATTAATACATAAAATTACTGATGATAGAGGTATTTATAGGTAGAAGGTTTTACACATTGCTAAAATATCACATTAAAGACAGAAAGAAGCATCATTCAATGTTTTAAAAGTAGGTTGGAAAAAAAGATTAGCATTATAATGACAGAAAGAGTGAAACATTCTGTTCTGTTTAATGGCCAAGTACTGATGGGATAAACAGTGAAGGAAGACACCATTGACTATCCAGGACTTTTTATTTTGATCACAGATCATTTCTCTCTGACGAGCCTGGTAAAAAGTAATGTATGATAGAAATTAAAAAGTAAGAAAGCCTTCACCATGAAACAAAAGCCTACCCAGCACGGGTTTTGTTTGGGCACATGCATATGTGTGGCAGCAATATGGTGTGGAAACAACTGGGAAACATAGCCCAGAGAATCACGCCTGTAATCCTAGCGCTTTGGAAGGCCAAGGTGGGCGGATCACTTGAGGTCAGGAGTTTGAAACAAGCCTGGCCAACATGGCGAAACCCTGTCTCTACTAAAAATACAAAAATTAGCTGGGTGTGGTGGCACACACCTGTAATGCCAGCTACTCAGGAGACTGAGGCAGGAGACTCGCTTGAACCCAGGAGACAGAGGTTGCAGTGAGCCGAGATCACACCACTGTACTCCAGCCTGGGTAACAGAATGAGACTCTGTCTCAAAACAAAACAAAACAAAACAAAACAAAATTAGCCGGTCATGGTGGCATGCGCCTGTAGTCCCAGCTACTTGGGAGGCTGAGGGAGGAGAATTGCTTGAACCCAGGAGGTGGAGGTTGTAGTGAGCTGAGATCATGACACTGTGCTCCAGCCTGGTGTCAGAGTGAGAGTCCATCTCAAAAAAAAAAAAAAAAAAAAAAAAAAAAAGGCCCGGCCAGACCAAGTGGCTCATTCCTGTAATCCCAGCATTTTGGGAGGCCAAGGCAGGTGGATCACTTGAGGTCAGGAGTTCGAGACCAGCCTAGCCAACATGGCGAAAATACAAAAAAGTTAGCCAGGCATGGTGGCAGGCACCTGTAATCCCAGCTATTTGGGAGGCTAAGAAAGAAGAATTGCTTAAACCTGGGAGGCAGAGGTTGCAGTGAGCCAAGATTGCACCACTGCACTCCAGCCTGGGCGACATGAGCGAGAATACATCTCAAAAAAAGAAAAAAGCAAGCCCAGAGAAAACCCCAACAGCCACGACCCAGCCTTGTGACTGCAAGCAATGCCCTGAGAGTCAGCATCCTCATCTAAAGAACAAGAGGGCTTGACTATGAGGGCCTGCTTTTCTGGTTCTAAAACTGTTTCACGTTTTTAGATAATGTTCGTTTGTGATTGTAACATTAACATGCTCCATTCAACATGGAAATCCAAGGACCAAGTCCATGCATGAGTGGGAGAGCCAGTCCCTGAGCACAAGTCTTGCTCACTGGCTGGGACAATGTCAGCGAATGGTCCAGGAGATGGAGGCTGAGCCACTGAGTGGAAACATGTCAAGTATCATGAGGAGATGAGGGACAAGCTTCAAGGGCTTATTTAAAAACCATTTGAATTCAGTTTCTTTCAACACATTTTCAGTACAGGTTCAGATGGAGATCCTTTGGGTTTTTTACAGGCAATCAAATCTCTGTTTCCCCTCAGCTCTGCCCCTGCAGCAGGAATGCAGCCATAGACAATATGTAAGGAAGTAGATGTGGCTATGTTCCAATAAAACTTTATTTACAAGAACAGGCAGCAGCCAGACTCAGCTAATGAGTTGGTTTTGCCAACCTCCAAGAAAGAGGACAACTCCATCAGAACATCCCACAAAAGGCAGGCAGGGCTACGGAGGACCCATTGACAACAGCTGTTGACCAAAGCCCATCTGCACATGAAGCTGCTGTACACAAGCTCCAGAGGACTTTCACTCCCCCATCAGATGCTGACACCCCATCTGAATGCACTAGAAGTCAACATACCACCACTGGGAAAGCAGACAGAACACCACGTTCACTTTTCATAAGCCTGATAGCAAGTCTAGGATGTTTTCACAAACCTGTAAATAAGCTGGTTTGGCTGGCAATTTCTTCCAAACGTTGACTCTATGAATGTGGTGACCAGGGTTACCAAAACATGAAGGGGTGGTGGGAGTAAAAGGCAAGGAAGAGGAGGTTATCCTCAATATAACTTCTGCTTTTGAATCTTTCCAAACCCTCATGATTACTCCCAAAGAAGTGAACGTGCATGCTATAATTTTACAGTTATATTATCAAATAAGCAGATCCACTTCAACTGAATCAGAAAAAGCGTTAACTTAAATAGGATGGGGCATGATTTCTGAGGGCACTATAGTTGACTGAATTTTCTAATACTTAATGAAACAAGGAAGTATATTTTGTACTATACATACATAGAGCAGAAATTTTAATCACCCTATAAAACATTCATGTTTGTGGCTTATTTCACTGCAGAACATGAAGGGTTTTGAGTTTTATTAAATCTTAGGAGAGTAACTATTCGAACAATGAATTATTTTCTTGGGTACCTGGTAATTGCTAGTTTGCAATATATTTTAAGTAGAAGGGGGTTAATTTACCTTCCACAGAGCCACTGCTTTAAATTGGCCTTAAAGGAAGAATTTAAGGACGCCACTCTGAGGACATGAATTCCAGGTCATTAGCTTCAGTTCTTGATGGCCAGAAATAACATCTGGGCCTAATTATTTGTATGTGCATCTAGCGGGCAATTGCTTGGCTAATTAATATATTTTAAGAGGTCAGCATTTTTAGTGATAGAGTTGTAAACACAAGACTTATTATTTTGTCTAAAGAGCAAATGCTAATTTTGCAGGCTTCCTGTTCGATAGAGACTTCTCGGTATTATTTTATACTAATATGACCACAACCATTGGTTACAGAATGTAGAGAGGGTCAAGAACATCTATCTTGGGGTGCTTTAGCACCTAGAGACCACCATTGTAATCTGCCATTAGCTAAGCCCAGAAACCCCAACGGGCAGAAAAAACTTACTGCTAAGAAGATGAATATAAGGTCTCAGATACAGTTCACTGGCTTCATGAATTCATCCCCTGGGAGCAATGGAACGGACAGGCCAGGACCCCAGAATGTCTCCACCCTTTGTCTTTCACAGCCTAAGATTCTGCCTTGAACCTTCCATTTCCTTGGTCTCTTCATCTCTAAAAGTCCTTTGTAAAAATTAAATTATCCTGAAAGCCACAAATTGCATGCATATGCTACAACAAATGGTTTCAGATTTACTCATGCTACCTAGCAAAGCATCCAGCCAATGAGA
The DNA here is from genome assembly GCF_049350105.2 of Macaca mulatta. Classification (NCBI taxonomy): domain Eukaryota; kingdom Metazoa; phylum Chordata; class Mammalia; order Primates; family Cercopithecidae; genus Macaca; species Macaca mulatta. Next base: position 21,353,216 of record NC_133423.1, on the reverse strand, counting down.
CCTAGGACAGATGCGTGTGAGGGTAGAGAAGAAGGTGTCAGAGCTTCAAGGCATGCCCAGGATAGAGAGGTGGTTCCACGGTGCGAAATGCTGAACAGCCAGGGAATGCCAAGGACATGACTAGACTAAAAATCACACAGTTAAAGGGAGAAGGGAGGAGAGCAGAGATCCCAAAGACCAACGTCCTTGCCTCCATTTGTATCCAACCCTGATAGCGCAGGGCCCTATGCAGTTTTCTTTGCACACAGTGCACCCAAACCTCAGAGTCCCAGCAAGCTTTTAAAAAAGAGGGTTGCTTTCATTCATTCTTGAGTTTTAAGATCGTTGAGGACACCACTCTTTAGGCCCAACAACTAAGAAAAACTCTGATGAAGGGAAAGACAGATACATTAGGCCAGGCATGGTGGCTCATGCCTATAATCCCAGCACTTTGGGAGGCTGAGGCGGGCAGATCACTGAGGCCAGGAGTTTGAGACCAGCCTGGCCAACATGATGAAACCACCTCTCTACTGAAAAAACAAAATTAGCTGGGCATGGTGGCATGTGCCTGTAATCTCAGCTACTCAAGAGGCTGAGCCAGGAGAAATCGCTTGAACCTGGGAGGTGGAGGTTGCAGTGAGCCCAGATCGTGCCACTGCACTCCAGCCTAGGCAACAACAACAACAACAAAAAGAAACAGATACATTAAAGGCTCTTGATAACTTGTAAGGAGGCCACATTATAGCCACTAGAGGCAGCACATCGGAGTAGCCAGGAGTGTGGGCCGTGGAGGCAGAGGGCCCAATTTTGGAACTACTCTGACACTTACAAGCTGTGTGACCTTGGGCAGGGTGTATTCACCTCTTGTGTCCGTTTATGCATCTGTAAAAGATAGACAGCAATATGACTTGATTCATACGGCTACTGTGAGGATTAAATGAGCAAATACATGTAGAGACCATTCAATGGTACCTGACACATAAGCACTCAATAAACATTACAGGGTACAGTGGCTCACACTTTGGGGAGGCTGAGGCAGGAGGATCCCTTGAGGCCAGGAGTTTGAGACCAGCCTGGGCAACACAGCAAGACCCTGTCTCTAAGAAAAAAAAAAAAAAAAAAATTAAGTTAGCTGCTGTGGTGGCATGCACTTGAGGTCCCAGTTGCTCAGGAGGCTGAGGTAGACAGATTGCTTTAGCCCAAGAGCTCAAGGCTGCAGTGAGCTGTGATTATGCCACTGCACTACAACCTGGGTGACAGAGCAAGGCCCTACCTCTAAAAATAATGTTTAAAAAGTTATCAGATATTGGCAGGGCACAGTGGCTCATGCCTGTAATCCCAGCACTTTGGGAGGCCGAGGGGGGCAGATCACAAGGTCAAGATATAGAGACCACCCTTGCCAACACGGTGAAACCCCGTCTCTACTAAAAATACAAAAATTAGCTGAGTGTGCCGGCACACGCCTATAGTCCCAGCTACTTGGGAGGCTGAGGCAGGAGAATCCCTTGAACCTGAGAGGCGGAGGTTGCAGTGAACCCAGATCGCACCACTGCACTCCAGTCTGGGTGACAGAGCAAGACTCTGTCTCAAAAAAAAAAAAAAAAAAGATGTTACCAGATATTATCTTCATTGTATGTAAGTCATCATGTTCCATGAAATGAGATGTGATGCTCGGAGTTCTATAACCAGAAAGGCTCAACCAATCTCCATTTCCATCAGCACCACATCCCCACAAATAACATTGAAAATGCAAAAGAAAAGCAAGCAGAGCCCGTAAATGTCACGCGTTCCTTCGCATAACTTCCGCACACATTATGTGTAAGTTGCTGGGGGTCATGAAATAATGACTACAAGTACTTTGCCCTCCTTGGAGAAACGTTCCATGTAAGTACTGAGGATTATGTTACTGGAGAAATCGTATAAGGAAATGGGGCCTCCCACACTGAAGTCGAGGCACATTCCATAAACTTAATACATTAAAAGAATTTACATGACTTTTTTTCAAACAGGAACCAATTTTAAATGTTAGGAGCCAATACAGACACTGACATCCAACAATACAGGTATCTTACATTGTTTTCAGACAACCAACTAATTCTTAGAAGTGCTTTATGCACTCTCTCGGGCATGATAAGGTGGGGAGGTGGGCAGACAGAAATCTTCTCCCTGTTATTTCTAAGAGCTTCCAAGAAGTGATTCGGTTGCACTTACAGCAATTTTAATTCATGACATGCCAAACTGAAAGAAAGAACAACATCATGAAACAAAATCCATCACATCTTCAAAGCTATCTCATGTACAGTCAGAAAAAAGAATCATGCCAGGGATGTGTCTGACCACAATTTCAGGATTTCTAGAGAGCTTCGGTCTCAGGGAAGCACAGCTGAGCCTGATGACAGTGCCCAGTGACACGTAGCTATGTTATACGTATGTAGAGGAAATAATAAAGTCCATCCCGAACCGACTGAAGCAAGAACTTTTCCCACTGCCAGCAATGAGCTGCATGATCAAACACATGGATGAAAGCTTCCTGGACCCCTGTTTGCTCATCTGTAAAATGAGGGAGTGGACAGACAAAGCAGAGCTCAGAGGTCCCCCCTCCCAGTCCTAAGTTTGTGTCACTGATTCCCTTTATCCCTAGGACCTCCCTATGCAATGCTTTCCTTTTCTCTCTCTAGCTGTGCCCCTAAAGCCGGGTCACAGACAATGCGTGAGTTTGTTGCAGCTCATGTGTAGTTCTCCAGACACACTTCAGTGGCCTCGCTAGGGCTCAGGACCCCCTGCATACAATTGTATAGTTTTGCCCCGTACGTGGGCACCCAGCTGAGAGTGCCAGAAGGGGCTGAAATCCAGCCTGCACTCCCTCTATCAGCCTAAAGGAAGGGATATCTTTTCCCAGTTGAAAAATAAAGCATCATACACAGTAGCTACAAGCCTATCTGGAAGCATGAACCTTTTTACAAACACAGAAAATATAAAAATAAGTAAGCAAATGGTCATTTAGTCCAACATTGTAAGTTCTACGATTTAAATGCCCTTTAAATAGAGGCTGATTCCTTATAGCATCCCAATCTTCCCATTTTACACTGATCGGTCTCGCTTACCAAGGAAAAAGAGTTTCATACTTCATTCTCGGTACACGGTATTCCAATTCCTAAACACCAACTTTAGTTGCTCTTTTCAGAATATTCCCCTTGTGATATTCTGGGTATGTTTGACTAGAGAGCAAAGCCTTTTTGAGCCTAAGTTTAAGCATTTGTTGTAAACAAAATACTTGGACCACACTATAAATACTGCCCAAGTTCTCAGCTTTGACATCTGTATGTGTGCTTTTTACTGCTTCCCTGATAGAGGGATTTATAGACAGTACTGCTCACCTAAGTCAAACATCCTGTTCCCATTTTCTGCCTCAAACAAAAGCCCAGCACATTTTTTTTTTTCAAACATGATACGAAGTAATTCAAAAATACCTTCTGAAATGCTTAGAAAATGTGATTCACGGAAGCAATCAGCAGGAACTCTTCTCTCATTGGAAATAACTATAATTCCGTGGTCAAAAGGTCAACCACATATTTACAAATGTCCCTTTTTTGTCCAGACCTACCAATACCTGGCAGACTGTGGGACGAAGGGAAAATGTATAAATAAATACATCTGTGTAAACTATTTCCTCCCATGACTATTCAATGGTCATGGACGGGGAGGTGTTTTTCGTTTTTGTTTTTTTAAATGTGTATTTTTTTTTCCCCTTGGCCAACGCATTTTCCCTGGAGATAGTCCAACAATATAGAGCTAACATACTTCCATTGTGGAATTCATCTGGAAAATTTTGCAACTTAAGAAAACATCTCAGCCATCTGAGAGGCGTCTCTATGGATCTGCAGACTGGAGACCAACAACACAGTAAATATTTTTGGTCTAGCACAAAAGGAGTTTGGTAATTTGTGCAACTGAGCTTATTTGTTTACAAGAATTCACTGAAGAAGCTGGGACACTGTTCACATGCATTTGGTCTGGGGGTTAAGAATCCAGAGGGCCAAATATACACAGTGCCTGAGTCAGAATAAGGGTTCAATAAATATTTGTGGAACATATGAGTTTTGAGTTTTATATTCATTAGCTGACTGTTCTGATGCCAGACATTTAATTCTTGGAGCTTTAACTTCTATAGTAAATGAAGTGGGGTGAGAACAAGTCAATCCTCATTACTCAGGTAGTTACATTCTAGAAGGTGACCTCAAAAACTGAGTTGGCAAATACTGAGTCATTGTTCCTGGGGAAACACAGCATGAGGTTCCCATAAGCCTCTGGCCACAATATTCTCAACCAATCAATACATAACCTTGTTTTATGTATATTTCTGTTTAAAGACACTTCATTTAATAGATTCTGCTGGCCCGACATGGTGGTTCATGCCTGTAATCCAAGCACTTTGGGAGGCCGAGGCGGGAGGATGACTTGAGGCCAGGAGTTCCAGACCAGTCTGGCCACTGTGGTGAAACGCTGTCCCTACTAAAATACAAAAATTAGCCGGGCACAATGGTGCACACCTATAATCCCAGCTGCTTGGGAGGCTGAGGCAGGAGAGTCGCTTGAACCCAGGAAGTATAAGTTGCAGTGAGCTGAGATGGCCCCACTGTACTCTAGCTGGGGCAACAGAGTGAGACTCTGTCTTTAAAAAAAATAAATAACTGATTCATCCATGTTGAAGTTACAACCAGCAGCATTGTAACTCATGCTTCAACAGAGGTTATCTGGCACATGCACTTTCTCACAAGGCACATCACAGCCTTCTTGCATTTAGGAGCACTAGACATCTCCTCAGCACTGCTCTTGGGGACCATTTCAAAACAGTGAAATCACCACCAACAACAAAAACACAAGACAGAGCTGCACAGACTGCAGAAGGGTTCTTGTTTACTGTACAACAGCTGATACCAGAAGATAGTCCCATTCTGAGACCTCAGCTGGGAACATGCATAGTGGGACACTCATTTTTCACAGCTCTGGATGTGTCCTTGAATGACCATGAACGTGCTGTATTGATTTGGAGATTACACACAGATTTCAGTGAGTAGGTAAATCTACAAATTTACTATGTATATTACAATGTGGATTACATTATTTGTACTCTACAAATAGAGACCAGCTATACTTTGTCATTCCCTAAATATTTATTCACTCCTCAATGCCAGCGCCACGGTAGGAAGGTGACCAAAACACACAGGCTCCTTCCTTACTGCAGTGATAGCCTAGAGGAGGGAAAATTACACAAAAAGTCATCCAAATGTATAATTACAAAATGGGATTACTGCATGATGTAGAAGCCACAGGAATGCATCGAAGGAGGCCATGATCTAACAGCAGGTTCAGGGAGACCATGAGAGCTAAGCCCAGTCATAAAGTACAGGCGGGAGTTAGCCAGGTGGAGAGGAGGGCATGCCGGCTGGCAGAACAGATGCAAATGCTCTAAAGCGAGTTTATAGGTAATTCATCCAGGTAATACAGAAAAAAGTGCTTTGTGCATTCTAAAATCCTGTGCAAACGTAAGTTTCTTGGTGTACACCTGCAGTCCCAGTTATTTGGGAGGCAGGAGGATGAGTTCAAGCCCAGCCTGGGCAAAACATCAAGACCCTGTCTCAAAAAAATAAACATATGTAAGTTGCTATCACAAAGGCTCACAATAGGAGAACAAAACCTAGAGAATGATTCCAAGTTCAATGTGCTTCATTTTTTTAAAAAAAGTAAAATATAATTCAAAAAATGACTTTAACAAAGATTTACTGAATATTTCCCATGTGCTAGGCACCAGGCTTGGTGCTAGGGATAGGAAGAAGGATAAGATACTTTTCTTACTATCATGGAGCAATTGCTGGGAGAAGATCCTAGTGGGAAGCAGACTGTGTGCAAGCTTTCGTAAAAGCAATGCCACTCAGAGAGGAGAAAACTAGTGCTTTTTCTTTAGAGTGGCGGTGAAAGATGCACACAGCAGGTAATATCTGAGCTTTAGTAATGAAGGTGTGAACTTCCCAGAATAGTGGGAAGGGCATTCCAACAGAAGACAGAACATCAAGTGAACATATGTCCTGATTTGCCTGAGACAGTACCAGTGTCTATTTTATCAATGCGATTATGAATAGTGCCCCTTTCATTTTTAAAATCATCCTGATTTGGATGACAAATTCTTCATGGATGCTGCAGAGTTCTGTGAGCCTGGGCCTTGAGAGCAGGGAGGACGGAAGAGATGTACTTATGGATTGATGTCAGTGGGTGGACCAAGCCAGGAGGATGTCTCTGCAAGCAGAGTCAAGCAGAGCTGGGTACGTTTGGGTGACGGTCTCAGGAAGACAACTTTCAGCAACGTGAGAGTCAGAAGGAAGACAATTCAGAATCTGAGACCAGAGGGCATAATTCAGGACAAGAGATAAGCTGAGTGGCAGCAGGGATGTACAGGAGTTCCAGTTCATGAGACTGTCATGAGGCAGAAGTGATGGGATTTGGTAATCAATTACATGAACATGGAGGAGCATGAAAAGGCAGGGTAGATGCGGGTAATTCCCAAGATTCCAGTTTGGGAGGCTGGGAAGTTGGTGAAGTCACTAATCAAGATCTAAAACACAAAGGTGGAGGAGAAACAACAGCGGAAATAAATTCTTCTTTGAATGTATTGTTTGTGGAGCCTGCACAGCATGTTCAGGCTGCACTAACAAAAATGCCATAAACTGGGTAACTTATAAGGAACACAAGTTGATTTCTCACAGTTTTGAAGACTGAAAAGTCGGTGATTAGGATGCCAACATGATTGGGTTCCGGTGAGGACCCTCTCCCAGGTTGTGGGCTGCTGAGTTCTCCTTATATCTTCACATGGAAGGACAAGGCAGCCCTATGGGGCTTTTATAAGGGCACAAATCCCATTCATGAGGGCTCCACCCTCATGACCTAATCACCTCCCACAGACCCCACCTAATCCCATCAACCTTAGAGGTTAGGTTTCAACATATAAGTTTTGGGGAGACACAAACACTCAGACCATAGCAAAGGCCTCCAAAGAAAGAAGTGCAGCAGGTGACTGACATCAGATAGAAAGGACAGTCCATATGTATGTGGCAGCTGAGGATAAAGTAAATGGGAACAAAAGAGATTGCTGTGGGAGAGAAGAGGCAAAGACAGAGGAGAGACACGCTGTGAGAATCCTGAGCATGACCCAACCTACTGCAAGACATCCACAATAAACATGCAGCCCTAAATAAAAACAATAGGCCTACCACACATACACGTAAGTAGCTTCAACATAAACCCTTTAGTCATGTCTGCTCCCAGCCCTTTAAACCAGGCTGCTACAATTAAGCACCTCATCCTACTGAGGAACTGCTTACCCTCTACCCATCTGTCTCAGGAAGATGACTTTCAGCAACATGAGATTCAGAAGTAAGACAATTTAGAGGCTGAGACCAGAGGGCATTATGCAAGGCAAGAGAAAAGTCGAGTGGCAGTAGAGATGGCCAGAAGAGATCCAATTCATGAGACTGTCTCATTCTTGGGCACTATTAATAATCACATTTACAAAATAGGCAAATGCTGGCACTGTCCCAGGCAAATCAGGACAATACTGAAGAGGTGAGCTGAGGCAGAAGCAAAGTGAAAGACTGATCAACAGGCAGAGGAGGATTCATCTTCACTGCCCTCCCCTCTTAGGAGTTGCATTTTCTTGTGTAAGTCTGGTAGCAAAAGGCAGCTTTGACTTCAAACAGGATCCTACTGCAATTTTTTCCTCATTGCTTGCATGGGAATAATCAGATAGAAGGCCAGGGCAGCTCCAAGCGTCAGCTGACATTCTTCTTAGTGCATGTACAACTTCCTAAAAACCTGTGTTCGCTGTCAGCCAGAGTCCACCCTGAGACAAAAGCCCACTCAAGAGGATGCAGGCAAAAGTCTATTTATGAGCTAATAACTGCAACTTTAGGCGACAGAGAAAATTCCCTGTCTCAGCATTTTTATCCTGATTTTACTGTTAACGGTCCAGAAGGTGTGTTGACTTCAGCTCTGTTCATTCACACTAAAGGTCTCTGGTGATTAACAGCCGGCTACATGGTTGGGAATTGTGGTAGAAGGAATCCACAGGAATGTTTTATCCCATTTAAAATAAGTGTTGGGTAATCATTGTTGAGTTTACTAAATGAAGCAATTTAATGGGAAAATTCTTCAGAAAGTAGGGGTATACCACATCATTTTAACCACCAATTTATCTGGCTGTTCATATGTTATAGATCCAACTGCAACATCTCACTGCTCCTGGAAACAACTGGGTATGACTTCACTGCATGTGGACAAGAGGAAAATGTGCTTTTCTTCTGAAAGCAAAGTAAAAGCCTCTAACATCAGGAAGCACTGCACTCAACAGCAGCACTGTTTACAGCTCTGAGGTGATGGATGGACCCCAGGCCATGCTCTTCCTGGGTAAGCATTTCCCACTAAACAGCACACTGCTCACCAACAGCAGAGAAAGTGGGTCTAGTGCATCTGTGTTTGCTTTGCAGCCATTACTGTCAGCTGAGAAACTTGGCTTTAACCAAGCAGGAACACTGTGGGGGCCAAGTTAATTCATCAGTTCACCCACATGTATAGAATACATCATGTACAAAACACTGTTGTGGACAACTCTGGGAACAGGGAGTGAATGATTCAGTCTACCCACGGAGAGATTCTATATTAGTCCGTTTTCATGCTGCTGATAAAGACATACCCGAGACTCAGTAGTTTACAAAAGAAAGAGTTTAATGGACTTACAGTTCCACATGGCTGGGGAGGCTTCATAATCACAGCAAAAGGTGAGGAGGAGCAAGTCATGTCTTACATGGATGACAGCAGGCAAAGACAGAGTTTGTGATAGGAAGCTCCTGTTTTTAAAGCCATCGGATCTCATGAGACTTACTCATTTTCATGAGAACGGCATGGGAAAGACCCACCCCTATGATTCAATTACCTCCCACCAGATTCCTCCCTGGTACGTGGGAATTGCAGGAGTTACAATTCAAGATGAGATTTGGGTGGGGACACAGCCAAACCATATCAGACTCCAATCCTGTCACAGCTGGCAAAAGTACTGAGACTTCAATGGCTTGGTGAAAGTTCCATTTTTGTGAAAACCAGGAGCAAATGACATTCTACATAAGGATACAGCTTGGCAGCATGAGCCAGCAGCTGTGATCACGCAGGAGGAAAGGAGTCACTCAGGGCCTGTGGAAACTGCCATATTATCCATATGGAGAGGGTTTGCTGCTACCATGAACGTTTCAGCAAAGCTACAAGCCACTTTTTTTTTTTTTTTTTTTTTTTTTTTTGAGGTCGGGGGCACAACATTGTGAATGTATACAAGGCACATTTTTAAAGTTACAAGGAGACTGGTCACGGTGGCTCATGCCTGTAATCCCAGCACTTTGGGAGGACGAGGTGGGTGGATCATGAGATCAGGGGACCGAGCTGGGCATGGTGGTGCGTGCCGGTAGTCCCAGTTATCCGGGAGGCTGAGGCAGGAGAATTGCTTGAACCTGGGAGGTGGAGGTTGCAGTGAGCCAAGATTGTGTCACTGCACTCCAGCCTGGGCGACACAGCAAGACTCTGTCTCAAAAAATAAAGTTACAAGAGGCCAGGCTCAGTGGTTGATGCCCATAATCCCAGTGCTTTGGGAGCCCAAGGTGGGAGGATTGCTTTAGGCTAGGAGTTTGAGACCAGCCTGGGCAACATAGTGAAACCCTGTCCCTACAAAAAAAATAGCCAGGCCTGGTGGCATATGTCTATAGTCCCAGCTACCCAGGAGGCTGTGGTGGGAGGATCATTTAAGCCCAGGAATTCCAGGCTGCAGTGAGCCATGACTGTGCCATTGCAATCCAGCCTGTTGACAGAAAGATACGGACTCAAAACATTAAAACAAAAACAAAGTTACAGGGCACATTTTTCTATTTCATCAGGAATGTATGCTGCAGAAAAATTAGAAACTGCAGATGTATTTCTCCAGGGCCAAGGAGGAAAGTTTTGTGATGGAGTTGTTTACAAAGGTGTGCACAGGGGTAAGAATGCCAACCCAGGACATGAAGCACTGAGGGGTTGGCAACAGCAGGAAGCTGCTACCCCATCACCTGAAGGGGCAAGGGGAAAGAGCCAGTGCAGAAAGGCAATGAGATGTGAGGGTAAAGTCATAAGAGGGACAATGACAGGGACTGTGGCCCTTCCTAGAGGCACGCGGCCAATACCAACCCACTGCTCTGGAGAAAGCTGAAGAGGAAATACGCCAGCCTCTCTCCCCTCATCCCCTGATCAGCTGCTGGGTGTGTCACTGGCTGTACCCAACAGAAAGCCAGATGGCACTCAATTCATTCCACAGAGTCAGGCTACAGAACCCAGGACACAGAGCAGCACAGGAAAGAATGGGGAGTGGGTGTAGAGTGGCAGAGAATATGCAGTACAACAGGAAACGATAATTTTCCCTGTTCATCTGCAAGAACCCCACTACCTAAAGACAGAAACTTTGGCTCATGGAGTCACTGAATATTTCTGTAAAACTGGATAAAAATTTAGGTGTTATGATGAACACAGGGAGGGGAACATCACACACCAGGGCCCGTTGCGGGGTGCAGGGCTAGGGGAGGGATAGCATTAGGAGAAATACGTAAATATAGATAACAGGTTGATGGGTGCAGCAAACCACCATGGCATGTGTATACCTATGGAACAAACCTGCACATTCTGCACATGTATCCCAGAACTTAAAGTATTAAAAAAAAAAAAAAAAATTGGCTGGGCATGGTGGCTCACGTCTGTAATCCCAACACTTTGGGAGGTGGAGGTGGGTGGATTACGAGGTCAGGAGTTCAAGACCAGCCTGGCCAAGATGGTGAAACCCAGTCTGTACGAATAATACAAAAATTAGCCAGGCATGGTGGTGGGCGCCTGTAATCCCAGCTACTCGGGGGGCTGAGGCAGAGAATTCCTTTCGCCCAGGAGGCGGAGGTTGCAGTGAGCCGAGATCACGCCACTGCACTCCAGCCTGGGTGACAAAGAGAGACTTCATCTCAAAATAATAATAATAGTAATAATAATAATTAGGTGTTACATATATACATGCTTTATAAAAATGAGTATATATTTCATATGTAACCTGTTTTATTCACATAATATATCAAAAGCATTTTTCACCTCAGAAAAATATTCATTGACATAGCTTCCATTCTATGGATAGACCCAAAATTATACTCTTACCATTGCACATTTAGGTTTTGTTCAGTTTTTTATATTAAAAACAAAAGTGAGATTAAGCAGCCTCAAATGATGCCTCTTTGCACATCCTTAATTTCCCTAGGATAAGTTTCTAGACATGGATTTCTCACGTGGATTTCTCACATGGCTAAGGCCGCCTGTGTGCATAGCTAGCTTACTGGGCACTTTGTAAGTACGATATATCCAGGCAGGCACTGTGCTGGATGGCGATTTTTCCATAAGTCTTTTTTGTTTGTTTGCTTTTGTTTTTGAGATGGAGTCTTGCTCTGTCGCTCAGGCTGGAGTACAGTGATGTGATCTTGGCTCACAGCAACCTCCACCTCCCAGATTCAAGCAATTCTCCCACCTCAGCCTCCCGAGTAGCTGGGATTACCGGGATTACAGACACACACCACCACACCTGGCTAATTTTCGTATTTTTAAGTAGAGAGAGGGTTTTACTATGTTGGCCAGGCTGGTCTCAAACTCCTGACCTCAAGAGATTCACCCGCCTCAGCCTCCCAAAATGCTGGGATTACAGACATAAGCCACCTTGCCCGGCCAATGTAAGTCACTTATAAAGATGAAGTATTGTCTTTTTAGCTGCACTTTGTTATTTTCCAATATGGTATTGCCAGTCTCCTCCACCAGCCTGCCCCTCTAGCTCCCATAACCCCTCACAGACATTGTTTATAAACATTAAAAGACTTGGACAATATTCCTGAATAACAAGGCTCCATGCTAGCTATGCCCCGCTACAGGCTGACACTGCCTGTGTCCAACCTACTCCCACCAGCCATCTCATTTTCCTTTCCCTGCAAAGAGGGTTCTGACCAACAGCTCCTTGGCTTCCTCCTTGAATCAACAGGACATCCTGGCTGTGACCCCAGCACTGGAAGGTGAGGACCAGGGAACATCTATGGCTGAGAGGAAAGATGGAGTCAAGAGAGGCACTATTGGGGAATATGTGGGCATCACTCCTGAGGGCCCATGTGCACCTACGTGGCTCCAGGCTGTCCCTGTGGCTGCAAGAAAGCTGCTTTCAAGCCTAGGTCTCCAGGCTTAGATGGAAGGAGCACCTGCGGTACCCTTGTGCTCTCAACCTGGACATCATGAAGTGCTGGAGATGACTTCAGGTTCCCTCATATCTCTCCCCAAACTTCCGACGGGGCACTGGAGTTAGGTGGTACAATGAGAAGTACCTGAACAGGGGGTCAGTCCCACCTTTCAGCTGCAGGACCTAGGATAAATTAACTACGTCTGGCTTGTATTTCCATGGGAAATAATTACTAACACTGGGGGGTTGTTGTGTAAATGTACCCAGCACAGTGGGTAGCACAAACAGGCACTCAAAAAAATGGCATCCATGATGATTACTGATGCTGCATTTGTCTGAATATTTGGCTGTACAAAGTAATAGCGACTTCAGACACATGTTTTTCTTGTGTCAACAGCACAGGGCTGATGCAGTCATGGACCTCTGCTTCTTGCCTTACCATCTTCAATATGTGCTTCTATTTTAGTTCCCATAACATGTCTGTATTTCAGAAAGCAGGAGGGGGTGGGGGAAGGGCGGAAGAGAAGCACATGCCTTATTACATAGGTGGCAAAACTCAGAAGTAAAACTTCTGAGTGAAAATTATAATAAAAGTGAAAAATGATAATAAAAACTTGTGGTTTTCATTACGATTTTTTTTTATCCCACAAACTAAAGAAATGAACACTCTTGCAGGAATGATTTGGGGAAGAAAAGTCAATATATAAATGGTTAACTAATTCATTCCTCTTCAAGGTGGGAGAAGGAATAAGAAAGCGGGATGGCAAATGTCTGAGAAGAGGCATGGGCTTAGGATCAACAGGATGTTCCTAAGGGAAGGCATGTGAGCCTGGAAATATGACCAGCTTCTTTCATAATGAGGATTTGTCTCATGATCAAGCATGTATGTGCCCAGTAATAGGACGGCCATCTCTTATACAACTCCTGCCATGTAACCACGTTCATACAAAAATTTCAAAGTGGACTGGTCTATCTCTTCCTTAGCAAGTGATTCTATATCTTACACCAAGGACTCCATTATCCTAAATAATTTTCAATCCTACTAGGTATGGTGGCTCACACCTGTAATCCCAGAACTTTGGGAGGCTGAGGTGGGAGGATCACCTGAGGTCAGGAGTTTGAGACCAGCCTGGCCAACATGGTGAAACGCCGTCTCTGCCAAAAATACAAAAATTAGCCAGGTGTGGTGGCTAGCACCTATAATCCCAGCTACTTGGGAGGCTGAACCAGGATAATCACTGGGAGACAGAGTTTTCAGTGAGCCCAGATCATGCCACTGCCCTCCAGCATAGGCAAAAAGAATGAAACTGTGTCTCAAAATAATTTTCAATCCTATCACTCCGTCGTACAAGGCATTTTAGAAGTTCATCAAAATCTAAACCCATGATTGACATTCAAAGCTATGCCACAATTTGGCCTTAAGCAAAGCTCTGCAAAGGGCAGTTGAATATACTTTAATGATCACATTAAGGGACACTTCTTGTTTAAATATCACTGGGTTTGGGGAAAGGGGTAGTAGCTGCTGACAGGTCCTGAAGGCTAGGAAAGCCATTCGAGTACCCTACAATAAGAAGCCACCAGTGGTGGCCAGGTGTGGTGGCTCATACCTGTAATCCCAGCACTTTGGGAGGCCAAAACGGGCAGATCACTTGAGCTCAGGGGTGTGAGGGACCAGCCTGGGCAACAGGGCAAAACCCCATCTCTACAAAAAATACAAAAATTAGCCAGGTATGGTGGCGTCTATAGTCCCAGCTGCTTGGGAGGCTGAAGTGGGAAGATTGCTTGACCCCAGGAGGTTGAGGCTGCAGTGAGCCATGATTGCACCATTGCATTCCAGCCTGGGTGACAGAGTGAGACCCTCCATCTCAGAAGAAGAAGAAAAAAAAAAGAAAGAAAGAAAAGAAAAGAAAAAGAAAAAGAAAAAAGAAGTGACTGACTTCTTCAGTCACTGACAGGGAGGAGACAGTCTTCAGCAAGAAAAGTGATAGGACATAGGTTTCCTTAATGGCATTTCCAAAGACCAGCAGCTGTGGGATGAACAGAGCTGAGTAGGAAGAGATAAGGCAGGAGGGTGGTCACTTGGAACAAGTGTGTCGAGTGAGGGATGAGGTGATACAAGCCTGAACACAAGCAGTGAAGGGAAAGGGAAAGGCATGCTCAAAGGCTGCTATTTGTCAGATTAGATAAAAGGATGGTGGGAAGGTTAAAAAAAAAGGGGGGGAGAGAATCAGTATTTACTCCTAGAGAGCGGGTTTAATGAGCTAGAAAAACACTGGCTCTAATGGCAATAACAAGAAAGTTGGCAGGACACTAGTTTGCAGATAAACATACAGATGACAAATTCAGCTAAGGAAAAGCTTCAAATCCCTCAACAGGACAGAAGAAAGGATCAAAGACTTCAGCCATGGATGTGGAGACTGTCCATTCACATAGAATTCTATGTACATTAACATAGGTACAATCAGAGTAGAACTTGGGGCTGCAGGCTCTAAACTATTATGAACAGGAATGAAAAGGGAATAAAATATAATAAAAATGTGGTTGGAGTAGCTGTTTGGAAAATCAAAGTAGTATCATGAGACCAGAAGTCAAGACAGAAAGATGACACATGAAGGAGGATCATGATCCATGGGGTGGTGGGTACAGATCACCAGTGCAGATGACAGTGGTAGGTGGTAACTTGTCTGCAAAAAGCAACAATCCTCCCATTCCTGTGCACAAGCTGCTGCTGTCCCAAATCTAGACTGGCTGGCCCCATCACCTGCTTTGATCAATATTATGCAATGAAAGCAGCCTGTGCTAGCTCCAGTTTTCAGTAATTTAGGACTCAAAAGCTACCTCAGACTGCTTCTGTCTCTGCACTTGGAATGCTTATACGCCATAAACAGATGCCCTGCCTAGACTACTGATTGATGAGGGACCAAGTGGAGAGGTCAGCTGAAGGAGAGCTGAAGTATTTCTGCTGGCATCCAGCACCCAGACCTCAGACACATGAGTGAGGCCCTCTGAGCTCCTCCAGTGCCAGCTGAACCAATGCAGCCTGCACCATCTGGAACCAAGCCAAACCTTCTCTATTGAGCCTTGCCCAAATCACAGACCCATAGAATTGTGAGTAAGAGAGTAATTGTTTTAAGCTACTAAGTGTTGGAGTGGTTTGTTATGCTGTAACAGATGAAGAATACAAGAATAAAACTGTATAAGTGGGAACTAAACTATGAGGATGCAAAGGCATAATACTTTGGGGACTGGGGCAGGGGGAAGGGTGGGAAGGACTGAGGGATAAAAGACTACAAATTGGTTTCAGTGTATATCGCTTGGGTAGATGGGTGCACCAAACTCTCACAAATCACCACTAAAGAACTTACTCACGTAACCACCTACCACCTGCTGTTCCCCCAAAAACCTATGGAAATTTTTTAAAAAATTTAAGACTAAGAAATAATCAAAAATCAACTGGAAACATGACTCCACCATGGCTCCACCGCTCTTAAGTTACATGACTGTGAGAAAGCTGCTTGACAAATCTAAGCCTTAATCATCTCTTCTGGATCATGAGGATTAAAGATAGTTTGTTGAGGCCAGGCGTGGTGGCTCATGCCTATAATCCCAGCTCTTTGGGAGGCTGAGGTGGGCAAATGGCTTGAGGTCAGGAGTTTGAGACCAGCCTGGCCAACAGGGCAAAACTCCGTCTGTACTAAAAATACAAAAATTAGCTGGGTGTGGTGGCATACACCCGTAATCCCAGCTACACGGGAGGCTGAGACAGGAGAATCGCTTGAACCTGGGATATAGAGGTTGCAGTGAGCCAAGATTGCGCCACTGCACTCCAACCTGGGTGACAGAGTGAGACTCCGTCTCAAGAAATAAACAAAAATGGTTTGAGATTGTCAAGAAGATTAAAGAAGATACACGTTGCTTAACACAATGCCTGGGACATAGTAAGTGCTCGGCAAATACTTCTTACAATCATTATTATTAAAAACAAGTTCATAAATAGCTCTTATTATTTTGACATACATTCCACCAATACCTAGTTTATTGAGAGTTTTTAGCAAGAAGGGGTGTTGAATTTTACTGAAGGCCTTTTTTGCATCTATAGAGATAATCATGTGGTTTTGTCATTGGTTCTGTTTATATGCTGGATTACGTTTATTGATTTGCGTATATTGAACTGGCCTTGCATCCCCAGGATGAAGCCAACTTGATCATGGTGGATAAGCCCTTGGATGTGCTGCTGGATTCAGTTTGCCAGTATTTTATTGAGGATTTTCACATCGATGTTCATCAGGGATACTGGCCTAAAATTTTCTATTTTTGTTGTGTTTCTGCCAGGTTTTGGGATCAGGATGATGCCGGCCTCACAAAATGAGTTAGGGAGGAGTCCCTCGTTTGCTATTGTTTGGAATAGTTTCAGAAGGAATGGTACCAGCTCCTCTTTGTACCTCTGGTAGAATTTAGCTGTGAATCCGTCTGGTCCCAGGCTCTTTTTGGTTGGTAGGCTATTAATTACTGCCTCAATTTCAGAACTTGTTATATACTCAATGGATTATAAATCATTCTACTATAAGGGCACATGCACATGTATGTTTACTGCAGTACTATTCACAATAGCAAAGACTTGGAACCAACCTAAATGCCCATCAATGACACACTGGATAAAGAAAATGTGGCACATACACACTACAGAATACCATGCAGCCATAAAAAAGGATGAGTTCATGTCCCTTACAGGGACATGGATGAAGCTGGAAACCATCATTCTCAGCAAACTAACACAGGAACAGAAAACCAAACACAGCGTGTTCTCACTCCTAAGTGGGAGTTGAACAATGAGAACTCATGGACACAGGGAGGGGAACATCACACACCAGGGCCTGTTAGGGGGCGGGGGACTAGGACAGGGACAGCATTAGGACAAATACCTAATGTAAATGACGGGTTGATGGGTACAGCAAACCACCATGGCGCGTATATACCTATGTAACAAACCTGCACGTCCTGCACATGTATCCCAGGACTTAAAGTATAATAAAACAAAATGTGAAAAAAAACAAGGTCAATAAGAACATATTTGAGCACAACCAAAATTAATATGTTATTAAGTGCTTATTTGACAGGATCCAGGAAAATTTAGCAAGCACAATCTCTTCTGCTATTACACAATATTTGCATTGCTAAGAAATCTTGTGTAACCAACACTGTTATAAAATATAACTGCTCTCATAGGGAAAAGGGGTTTAGGATCTATAAAGTTTCAGAGTTACAATAGAAGTTATTTTCTGCAGGAATTTAATAAATAACAATAACCTTTAGCTGTAAAACCTAAACAATTCCTGGGCAAATCCAGCATTTAACCATATCCAGGTTTTGCTCAAAAGGCTTTTCTTTTTCTGTTTCCACCAAGACTATCACTGGCACTTTCCTGTATACATCCTTATCTTTACGGCCCATGGCTTTTCATAAAGCACGACATTGAAACAGGATGGATAATACAACACCCAAAGTTAAGATAAGTTGTAGCTCGGATAACAGTATTGAAGAAAATAACCTAGTCAGCTGCCCAAAGTGTCACTAGCAGCTTTTGTTCCTATGAGCAGTTCTAGTGCCCAATGACAGAAGCCTCACTGCCAATGGTGTTCTCTAGTAATACGTGTTATGCCCAATTTGTGGCACAAAAACCGATTCGGCCGGAATTTCTGCATTGTGTACCAACCATGGTACTACATAGTTCTATGATCATCTGTAACAGTGATTGGTATGGTCAACAGTTGATTGCAGATTGAGCACTATATGGGGAAAACCAAGCAACAATAACTAAAACCTACAGCAACTTTACATCTTTCTCCCCCGCACACAGGACAACTGAAATACCATGAAAGCTTCTGTTCCTCTGAGCAGCTTCCCTCTAAGTGGACAGCTCCTGTATTAAAAGACTTTTCTACAAAGCCAAGGAAAATAAGCTTCCTCCATCTCTCAACTCCATTCTTTTGATAATCCCCAGTGATTGTCAACATACAAGCATTACTGAGTTAAAGGAAAGCCCCCATAACATTCAGGAGATAAGGAAAACATGCATCAGAGAGCAGAGAAGGTTGGTCCAGAGTTAAGAAACAGTTATCAAATACAAAAATTAGGAAGACATTCTCAAAATAGTGTCTGGGAGCCTAGCCCCTTTTACACTAGAAGATGCTGCTAGAGGAGGTATACATCAGACCTAGGGATACGATAGAAGGAATCTAACAGTAATGTCTGGAAGAAAAGAGGCGAGATCTCTAAGATGTTCAACAGAGGCAAACAAAAGTAAATGATGCAATGTTAAAAATCAGCAGTATTTGGTTAGGACACATAAAGGAAGCTACAGTTAATAAAAGCCAAAAAGTACACCCGCACCACCCACATAGGCTATCTCCAGAAGCAAGCAGTGGCATAAACAGTAACAACTATAATCCAGCACGGATAGCCCAGACATCACCCTATAAGCCCCATAAATTAGCCTTGACCAAACTGTACTTAGGACAGCAGCAGTCTATACGTGAATGTCACTAGAGGAACAATTCCTACCAAGTTCGCAATGTCTATTATCTTCATCACGTTATATACTGTTCTTTTTGCAGCAATCCTTGGATAAAGCTTCTCTTTGGTCTTAATAAGGAACAGTCATTATTCTCTTGGGCACTGTTGTTTTTGCCGCATGGACTTATATAACTAACTTTCTCACTGGATGCTAGAAAGCTCAGAACCAAATGCCCACCTGTAGCAAGTCTATGGCTCTTATGATATAGGCTGTTAGCCTCAGTGCCAGCTCTATTTCATATGTCTCCTGCCTTGTTTATCTTTTTCCTTTTCTCTTTCAATTTATGCTGTCTTCTTACATATATTATATAACTGCCTTATATATGGAATAAACCTAAGTATAAATTTAAATCAAATAAACACGCCTCTATTTCAGAGGACAATCTTACTGTACAGTAATATGTATTCATTCTTTCACAAATATGTATTCTGCAACATCAGGAGCTGTACTAGACACAGGGTATACAAAAATGAGACAGATCAGCCCTGCTCTCACATATAGTCAGGAATAGACATAAGAAATAAGGTACAAGTCATTTTAAGTACTACAACAAAGTAAGCCAAAAACCTGAAATGGACAGCCACAGATAGGGATGGAGGGAAGTGTCAGTGGGGGAGTCTGGGAGACCTCTTACTGAGGATGTGACATCATAATTAAATTCAGAAGGATTAGGAACCAGAATTAGGATTTAAGTGGGAGGAAGACCTTTTATCCAGGTAGAGGGAATGGAACAGGTAATAGTTTGAGACAGGGAAGAGTCTTAAAGAAATGAAATGACTGAGCTCAACTGATGGAGGATAGTGTAGGACAAAGGTGGAGAGCAAGACAGCGGCTGGGCCTCACAGCCCAGGGTAAGGGGTATGGATTTTGTTTCCAGAGTGATGAGATGCCACAGAAGGATTTTAAGCCTGGGTGTTTTAAGGTTCAGGATCATACCTTCTGCTACATAAGAATAGATTGCAAGAAGTTAAGACAGGAAGCAAAGAACAGTTACAGTATTCCAGGCCAAAGATGACAGTCGCCTGGACCAGGATGATTGCATAGAGAGAGAGAGCCCAAAAAGCCCCAAACTGGATACATTTGATGAAAGATTTGATGCAAAGGAAATGTGAAATGGAATAATCTAAAATTGCTTCTGAATTTATATCTGGAGCAACTATCCAGGGATTCAGAGCACAAACTAGAGCACAAACTCAGACTGCTGTGAGTGGGGGGTGGTGGGGGGCAAAAATCACCATCTCTATTTGGGCCTGTCATCTTTGAAATTTCTTGAAGACATCCAAGTAAAGATCAAGGAAGCAACTGGATATGTGAATTGCTGAGGCTCAAAAGATACACTTCCCAAGATCCTTTCTCAGGAAAGAACTAGTCTACACAATCCACCAAAATAAAGTAATAAATCAGTAAAGGGGAAAAATGTGAGATCCAGGAAATCCAGAATTCAACACCAGAGAAAGATAAATTTTCCAGGATACTCAGGAGGCAGGAGGATCACCCGGGCCCAGGAGTTGAGTCTTTTTAAAAGATCATCTCTTAAAAAAAAAAAAAAATTTCCCCAGCAGGACAGAGTGAAGGTGGTGAGAAACCAACTGGATTAGTGCAGGCCCCAATGCTCTGGGCCAAATGTAAAGTTGAAATGACAGAACATCTAATGAGTTTGAATATTTTGAGAGGAACTTCACACAAAAGGGAGTGAGAGGGGTTGGCTTCTCATTATATATGTACAAACAAATTAAACTAAACTATAGGACAGGTAAGATATGGTAAAAGAAAGGAAAAGCAATCCTAGTATACGCAACCGGGCTTAGAGTCAATAGCATTTCCACAGTCATTACATCAACACTGAAAACTGACCTATCCCAAACTACAACACAACCACACCGGGGGATGCAAAGATGGGACGCAAGCGTGTGCGATGGCTGTAAGCAGGTGCGGTGGTTATAAGCATGTGTGATGCTTACAAGCGTGTGCAGTGCTCGATAGCTCAATTTTCTCCTACCATAGGAGGAGGGGGGAAGACTCAAAACTGAAAAAATTTGAAACCTAATTTTCTTAGAGTGATGGAGGCAAAAACCAAAAGAATAAGCCAAAAAGTTAGAAAGCGGTTGCTGTGGTGAGGACAGGAAGGACCAGGGGGGTGTTGAGGGCACAATATCTTCCCAGCTGTGGGATTGTTTGATTCTAACTGCTGTAATTTAAATAATATTTTAGACTAAACATTTAAGACATCAAAAATGTTGAGTAAATCATTGATTCGACTCTGAATAGGTAAAATGTTGAAAATGTCCACGAAGACTAGATAGCAGAATATTAAGAACAGAGAGACCATGACTAGATACCTTTCCCTTCAGAATATTTGTTGCCTTTTATATTTAAAAAATTATATTTATATATATTTTAGATGGAGTCTCACTCTGTTGCCCAGGCTGGAGTGCAGTGGCACAATCTCCGCTCAATGCAACCTCTGCCTCCCGGGTTTGAGTGATTCTCCTGCCTCAGTCTCCTGAGTAACAGGGATTATAGGGATTACAGGTGCCCACCACCACACTCAGATAATTTTTGTACTTTTAATAGAGACACGGCTTCACCATGTTGGTCAAGCTGATCGCAAACTCCTGACGTCAAGTGATCCACCTGCCTTGATCTTCCAAAGTGCTGAGATTACAGGCATGAGCCACCGCACCAGGCCCATATTTTTATATTAGAGAAGCTAATGTATTAAGTGTCGATGAATCCAATTTTGCTACAAAAAAAAAGTCAAAGTAAAGGCCTGTTCATTTGGGTTTAAAAGGGCTCTAGACATAAAAGTAAAATACAAATATACATATAAAAATAAAATGTTAGTTCCCTTTCAAAGCTAAATTTTCATCTGATAAGAATACACCATGTTCATGCTACAGTATTCATATGAACTGCCTTTGAGGCGAAGTAATTTTATATTTAAGTGTTTTTGAATCCAAAGCAGTTAACAGTCCTCAGGTGGCTGCCCCATACAGTGATCTGCTCTACCACAAACAGGGCCACAGTACACCATTCTAATGGACGGGACAGAATTTCTATTCTAGAAACTTGCCCAGAATTCACACACCTGTTATGATGAAACAAACAGAGCAGAATTTTGGTATGAGCATGACTCTCCATTGGCATATTTGAAAAATGTTCATAATTATAAGCTTTTCATAATTATAAGCTTTTTAATTATAAGTTAATTATAAGTTTTAATTACAAATTAAAACTATCTGGGTTATTCAAGAGAAGCCTCATCCTTTTATGCAGGAAATTTGGCTGAGAGAAAAAAAAAAAGGTATCTCACTTGAGTTTTGCATGAGATCAACAGGCTGCTGGTTTGAAGCTTGATTCCTTCTAACTTTCTCCCGTTTGCAAGTTAGTCTCTCTAATCTGCATTTTAACCTGCCCTCCTTTGGAAGGAATGTAGTTAAGGCTGGAGTTGTAACATGATGGATGAAAGGGAATCTCCACTGCAACTTTGGTTTTTTCAGTGTGCTTTACATGCACAGTGAAAGGAAAACATCTTGGGGCCCCCAAATCACTAAACTAAAGGTAAAAGTCAAACTGGAAACTGCTTAGGGCCGGCCTCCCTCCCATTCTATTCAAAGTCACCCCTCTGCTCACTGAGAGAAGTGCATTTCTTTTGGAGAAATATATTCAGCTTTTCACCCTCAAAATAAACTTGAATCTTTTAATGATTATAATGCTGTGAGCCCCCAAAATCTGAGACAGGTCTCAGTTAATTTAGAGAGCGTATTTTGCCAAGGTTGAGGACACGTGCCCATGACACAGCCTCAGGAGGTCCTGACGACATGTACCCAAGGTGGTCAGAGCACAGTTTGGTTTTATACATTTTAGGGAGACATGAGACATCAACCGACACATGTAAGATGAATACTGGTTCAGTCTAGAAAAGCGGGACAACTTGAAGGGGGAGGGAGCTTCCAGGTCATAGGTAGGTAAGATATATGGTTACATTCTTTTGAGTTTATGGTTAGCCTCTCCAAAGGAGGCAATCATGGGCACAGTGGCTCATGCCTGTAATCCCAGCACTTTGGGAGGCTGAGGCAGGATGAGACCAGCCTGGAAAACATGGTGAAACCCCATCTCTACTAAAAATACAAAAATCAGCCAGGCATGGTGGCACATGCCTGTAATCCCAGTTACTTGGAAGGCTGAGGCAGGAGAATCACTTGAGCTCCAGAGGCGGAGATTGCAGTGAGCTGAGATTGTGCCACTGCACTCCAGCCTGGGTGACAGAGTGAGACCCTGTCTGAAAAAAGAAATGCAGCCTGTTGATCTCATGCAAAACTCAAGTGAGATACCTTTTTGTTAAGCTGAGACTGCCTAAATATGGAAAGGATGTTAATAAATTTAAAAACCTGATAATTATCTGGGTTATTCAAGAGAAGCCTCATCCTTTTATGAAGGAAATTTGGCTAAGAAAAAAAAAGGGAAAGCTATTTGATATCTTTTTAAACATATACAGCTAAGTTGCATAGCTGTCTTGTGTCACCATTTCCCTCGGAATCTCTAAACAGAGCCAAATATGGAACCAGAACTCGGAGCAGCAGAACGATGAAAATGGCAGCAAGGCCACAGACAGTAAATTTGCACATGAAGTCTTTTCGAGGGCCCTGAGATACACTGAGCAGAGGCTCTTTGGTCAGTCAAATAAATACATTCAGAAGGAGAAACGTGCTGAAAAATAAGTTTGTAATAGAAACATTAGTAAATATGAGAAACATACCAAGCCCAGTATGTTAGGATAAAAGATGTGTAAGAGATTTTATGAGAAAGCTCATCCAATGTCCCGTTTTCTTCCCACTTTATCAGCAGGAGTCTGCCCAAAGGCAACTTGATTTCTCCTTTTTAGGAAGACAGCAGGTGCCATGGGACTACAGCTCTCCGTGAAGTGAGGAAGCTGATACTTCACCCTGTGTTCTGCTATCCTATGGCACAGCACATCTTGAAAGTAAGCTGTGAAAAGCCAGCCAGCCAGTGGCCAGCCAGGGCCCTTAACACTTTGATGGGCTCCTGCACTTACCCAGCATGATCCTGCAGCAGAGAGCAGTGCACTTTAAAGCACAGACCTGGGGAGTAAAAAGACTTTTTCCTTTTTAATAATTGGGGTAAGAAACCATTAAAGCCATTCAAGAGATTAAATCCACAGTGCAAAGATGGCTATCATGTTTGTTAGGCTGATTAGAGATAAGTACTGCAGAGTCTCCCACAGTCCAGATGATCGCCCTTGTGTCAAGCAAATGCCCTGGGCTGTAAACTAAACCTGCTTCTGTTTGTTCTGCTCTCGGTGAAGGTGGGAGTGGTCCCTGTCAGACTGTCAGACCTGGAAGGAACTCTGGCAAAGCCACATCCCTCCTCTGAGGCTTGGAGAGAGCCAGAGGGTTTCTGGAGGACCCTGCAGTGGAAGGTAGGGAGAGGGCAGGTCATCAAAAACCATGTCTCCCAGACCAGGCACGGTGGCTCACGCCTGTAATCCCAGCACTTAGGGAGGCCAAGGTGGGCAGATCCTAAGGTCAAGAAATCGAGACCATCCTGGCCAACATGGTGAACCCTGTCTCTACTAAAAATACAAAAATTAGCTGAGAGTGGTGGCACATGCCTGTAGTCCCAGCTACTCGGGAGGCTGAGGCAGGAGAACGGCGTGAACCCGGGAGGTGGAGGAGTTGCAGTGAGCCAAGATCTTGCCACTGGACTCCAGCCTGGAGACAGCAAGACTTCATCTTAAAAAAAAAAAGACCATGTCTCCTAAGTTCCAGAACCACGTGCTACCTGCTTACATTAGATCTTCTGATTCATTCTGATAAAACTTAAGATGCTAATTTCAAGTATATCAAGTTTAAAATCTGAATGTACTGAAACAAAGACTCCCCCCTTTAGCATCTGCTAATTTCCTTAGAGAACTCTCCAATGAATAGATGAATTATGATGCCTCCCTACAATTAAATGCCATGCTGGGAAATGGCTTAGCACCCTATTTAACCATAAGCAAGTATTCCTTATCTATTAACTGGGAAAAAGAAATTGCAGAATAAACCCATTTCTATAAGTGGTAAGTCTAAGGATATCTTAGCATATGCATAGAAAGATTAGGAAAAATAAACTCCAACCCTTTGATCATCTTTACCCCGAAGGGGTGAAATTGGATGACCCTCAGTTCTAACTCGCACATTGCCATGATGTAAAACATGCAGAGAAATATTGCCATGACTAGAAACAACATAAATAAACTCTTAAAAAGAAAACTTCCAAAACAGAGTTCTTCCTTCTTGTGCCCCCTTCCCTGTAGGAACTACAGAGTGGAGCTTTCCTTTGTAAAGAAATTGTCAAATAATCCTTCTGTCTTCCTTTTTCCAAACCTAAGAATCTCCATTCTCTTGGGTAGGTCAGCTGTGATGGTAGAAAAAGTGATATATATTTTCATATACTTTCCTAGAAGAACAAAAGTGCTTTCCCCTCATCATGAAGGCAGTTTCTTTTGGGATTCAAACCCCTGAATTTTAGAACCCTAAAAAGTGTGAGTGAAACTCTCACCTGTTCAAGGCATAAGGATTTAGATATGCTCCTAGTGCTCTGAGCTTCACAAGACAAAGGCAGACATCACCTCAAAGGCACACACAGAAGCATGTGTCAAACGTGTTAGGAAAATCCAATAGTGGTCAATCTGTGCTAGCAAATGAACACAACTCCTAAGATCACACAAGTCATGCATTTTTAAAGGTTGAACAGTGTGAAGTTTTCCTTTTTTAAACAGAAAGTTGGCCAGGCACGGTGACTCACACCTGTAATCCCAGCACTTTTGGAGGCTGAGGCAGGTGGATCACCTGAGGTCAGGAGTTTGAGACCAGCCTGACCAACATGGTGAAACCCCATTTCCACTAAAAATACAAAAAAGATTAGCCAGCAGTGGTGGCGCACACGTGTAATCCCAGCTACTCTGGAGGCTGAGGCAGGAGAATCACTTGAACCCAGGAGGCGGAGATTGCAGTGAACCAAGATTGCATCACTGTACACCAGCCTGGGTGACAGAGTGAGACTCCAACTCAAAAAAAGAAACAAAGGAAAGAAAGAAAGGGGAAAAAAAGGAAAGAAAGTCAAGGAAGGATTCACTGAAGAGGCAGGACCTGGAGATGCAGCCTGAGTAAACAAAGCCAGATGGCCAAAGGCTGCAAGCTGGGGTAGTCCACGCTGGAGCATCCCAGTCAGTACACATGAATTCCCACCTCACTCCCCACTTCAGTGACCACAAAGACATGGCCTTGGCTGTGCCAAGACCTCAAACCTCCTTCCCTAGGACAGCAGGGTAGCAGCTGGACCACCAGAACTCCCAGGGCCAGTTGTCTCCAGCCTAGAGCACCCTTTTTCATTGACCTTAATGTGGTCTCTGCTGATTATAATTTACCTATATTTTACGGCCTCAAATTATACTTCTGAAACACTGAGGGTTTCTGGGAATGGACTCGCAAAGCAGTGGGGGTGGTGGAGATGCTGAGTAATGGTCAGGAGTCCACTCAGATCCTCTCATGCCTTCTCATTAAATCTCCTTTCCTACACTTTGGGAGGCCAAGGCAAGCAGATCACCTGAGGCCGGGAGTTCAAGAGCAGCCTGGCCAACATGGCAAAACCCTGTCTCTACTAAAAATACAAAAATTAACCTGGCATGGTGGCGAGTGCCTGTAATGCCAGTTACTCAGAAGGCTGAGGCACAAGAAACGTTTGAACCTGGGAGGCGGGGGTTGCAGTGAGCTGAGATTGTGCCACGGCACTCCAGCCTGGGTGACGGAGTGAGACTCTGTCTCAAAAATAAAACAAAATCTCCATTCCTATAATATCCTCAGTAATAGGCTGCCACACTCAAACTAGCAAGCTTTGAAATATATTAAACTCAGGTCACTTATATACCACTTTGTGTCTTGCCAGCCTCAAATTCAGAGATTCTTCATTAAGAGCCTCAGGGGTACCTCTATACTCTATACACAAAATGCAGTTGCATTTCCTTTATTTCTTGCTTTATAATCATTTCCATTTCTATGATTTAGCCAGCATAATTGCTATTGTAACACTCAAAAAGACAATTACATGTACAAACTATGCATTATAGACAGACATATTTGGAGACTGCCTGGTTTAAGGCCATGTGGTAAATACGGAGCTTGAATTATAACTATCTGGTCAAACCACAGAAACAATTATTTTGTGATGCATACAGTTAACTCGAGCCCATAAAAAGCCTTGTGTTTTCTGGGGTGGAGGGTGAAGGGTTGAGAAATTCTTCCAATTATCAGGAGGACTGGAGAGTAAAGCGTACAGATAGGGTGAGGGGAGAATCTCCGACAGCATGTAGATGTCCAATCATACCATGTAAAAAAATGTGTTTGATACTCACAAGGAAAGAAAAACACAGCTTGACGCTGAAAAGCTTTCATTTATAATATGCTGAGCCATGTTTATATCTTGGGAGAAGTTTCATGCAGTGCAGCAACAAAGCAAAATATTTTTTTTAATGCTCCAAAGGTCACTGAGTAGCTCCAGACACCAAGCTGAGAGCCTACAATACAAAATAAAGAGTGATGGCATTTGCACCCTGAGATTTGGAATGGCTCAGCTTGAGAAACCAAGAACTCGTCCTATCCTTGATCCACTCTCCTGTTATCCCCTCCATCACTTCCCTGACACCCTCAAACCACCCTGCACAGAATGGAGAGGGTCTAACAGATGAAGGATTGGAGACACAGGCATGGTGACAGTCACCGAGGGACCACTGAGGGACCTGGACCTGCAGCAATTGCAAAGGACACAAGACACCCCGGCTCAGTGGCCATGGAAGAAACAAAGACCATTTACCCAGCTTCTGACAAAGAGCCAGGCTGCTCACAACCTTATGCTTCCTCCTCAAGTTTAAGGCAGAAGTTTTCAACCTACTGGAATCACATGAGGAGCTTTAGAAATTCCTGGTGCCTGGCACCCACCTCCAGAGTTTCTGGCATGACTCTGGTGTGAAAGGTGGCAAGCCAAGGTATGTGGAGCAGCCTGAATGCTGGGATTTTTAAAAAGCTCCTCGGATGATTTCTATGTGCAGTCCAGGCTAAGAATCACTGCCTAGCACCTTGCCAGGAAGGAAACAAGAGAACATTCTGTTGTTATGGTGATATAGTGACGATTAGGACCGTGCTTCTCAACATTTGATGTGCATAGCAAGCACCTAGTGACCTTGTCAGAATGCAAATTGTGATTGGGTAGGTCTGGGATGAGGCCTGGGCACCTGCATTTTTAACAGTGATGTCTTGCTGTGAACAGAATAGGTTCTAATCTCCCCAAATTTGGCACCATCCTGGAGAGAGGCTCTGCAGAAATGAAAGCATAGTAAAGCTTAATCCCTGTTATTTTAGATAAAGCTTAATCCCCGTTATTCTTCAATGATGTTGAACAGAATTTAATTTCATTGAATAAACTCAGGACATCGTGGACAGTGATATCCATCGAAAGCAAGGCATGTATGACAATGTGTCCCCCTTTATTAAATGGCATCAGTGTGTGCTGGGTTTTTGGAGTCGGGGGGAATGATTTTTGTGACTACTTTTGACGACTTGTCCAACTTTTGTTTTTAACTAGTGGGATGAATGTCACTGTTTCCAGCAGTCCTCCCTTCCTCTAAGCGCCTCTTTTAAATTTGCAGTTGGCAGAAAAGCAAGGTAACCACAATTGTCAGGCCTTCAAGAGCCCAGTAGTTGAGAAGAAAACAGGCTCCGGAGTCAGACTGCCTGGCTTCGAAGCCCAGCCCAGCCCTGCCATGTACCTGCATGTGACCTTGACACTATGCAAGAGCTTGCACAGTATAAAGACAAGCTGGAACAGCTTCTGACAGTGAGTCCTCACACACAGGGCAAACTGAGGCACTCATCAGACAGTATTTGATGCTTTTTTATATCCATCTTTGGTTCCTCAAAGCCTTTTGTAATATCTATTTCTTGTGATGTTTTCTTTATAATATCCATTTTGGATTCAAAGCTCCCTTGTATTGGCATCCCTTTCCTTCTCCCCTTCTTCCCTTTTCAGCTGTGTTCCAGATAGAAGTTGTTGCCAGTCATAAGTATGGGGTTACAATACAGTTTCTCTCTCCCTATGTCCACCCAACCAGGCCAGTGTGATCTGCAGAAAACCAACAATACCAAAACCAATTTTACAGAATTTTTAAAACCCTTCAAATGTTCTCAGAGATAAAAGCCTGTTGATATTATATTCTAAGTTTTTCTCATCATTCAGATTTGGCCAGAACTACACTCCAGTGCATTTTTGTTTGGGGGCAACCTTGCCTCTAAAGGGCATCATCGC
The DNA here is from genome assembly GCF_049350105.2 of Macaca mulatta. NCBI lineage: Eukaryota > Metazoa > Chordata > Mammalia > Primates > Cercopithecidae > Macaca > Macaca mulatta. The sequence continues at coordinate 21,323,991 of NC_133423.1, read as the reverse complement.
CTGCTCTCATACAACCTGCAGTTGGTTCAACAAGTCTGTGGTCTAGGTGGGTTCCCAGGAAGGCAACCTCCGCTCTACCATGCAATTTCACACCACAAAAAAAGTGAGCCATTTATTTGTGGGAAAATTCCAAAATGAAGCAAGGACACATTATCAAGAGCAATCCAAATGAAAGCAAAGAGGCCATAGTCACAGAAAAAGCCACAGCGTGATCTGTGCTGGCTTACAGATGCCTTCCAATCTTCGAGGAAATAGTGCTAGACAAAGGCAGAGGGTTACAAAACTTACATTTGTCTATCTATGAACCTTTCTAAGTTTAAGCCTACCGAAGTTAAAATGGGTATGTTAAAGATGAGAAAATTTTCACAATTTCATCTCCGTAGGATCCTATTTCTGAACAGATCTGTGCCTGTGTTTTTTTTTCTCTACACCACATCATTCCTTTACCTTCCTAATACATCAAATGATGAATTCCAGTTTCCTAACTTTTCCCTTCCTTTGCCAAAATACCATTATCAGACTTTGTCTCTCTTGCCTCAGAATATTTCTTTTAGACTGTTCTCTCCTCCTCCACTACTGTTTTCCACAGTCATTGCTAAAGCCATCACTATTTAGGAGTCTCCATGAGCTTTGTGGAACAAAACAGCTGGTGTTAAAAGGAAGTTCAAAAATTCATAAGTTCAGGCTGGGCGTGGTGGCTCATGCCTGTAATGCCAGTACTTTGGGAGGTCGAGATGGGTGGATTACCTGAGGTCAGGAATTTGAGACCAGCCTGGCCAACATGGTGAAACCCTGTCTCTACTAAAAGTACAAAAAAATTACCCCGGCATGGTGGCACAAGCCTCTAGTCCCAGCTACTAGGCAGGCTGAGGCAGGAGAATCCCTTGAACTCCGGAGGTGGAGGTTGCAGTGAGCTGAGATTGCACCACTGCCCTCCAGCTTGGGCAACAGAGACTGTTTCAAAAAAAAAAATTATTAAGTTTAATCACTGATATATTCTGCATAGTATACCTGTATAGTGGTATTATACATTTTTAGCCATACATGGAAAAATATAAAGTTATAAATGATTCAGAATACCCTTCAGTGAAAATGGCTTTTTTTCTAGATGTGCATTCCTCCAAATATATGCTATCACTTGATCTTTGAATGTATAAAGTTTTCTACTATACTAATTCAAAACTAACGCTTCAGCTGGGTGCAGTGGCTCATGCCTATAATCCCAACACTTTAGGAGGCTGAGGAGTTCAAGACCAGCCTGGACAATGTAGCAAGAATCCATCTCTACACAAAATTAAATTAGCCAGGCATGGTGGTGCGCTCCTGTAGTCCCAGCTACTTAGGAGGCTGAAGCAGGATAGCTTCAGCCTCGGAGACTGAGGCTGCAGTGAGATATGATCGCACCACTGTACTGCAGCCTGGGCAACAGAGTGAGACCATGTCTCAAAAAACAAAAACAAAAAACAAACCCTAACATGTTGAAATGTGTGGAGAGGTGACTTTCAGCCTACCAAGCGTGTGATAATTGATATGCAAATCAATGAGGAAAGGTAGCAAACCAAGGTAACACTCAAGGGTTATTCTACTGGCACAGGAAGGCTTGTCATGGAAAACTGTAGAAAGGCAGCAGGAAGTGAGTCCTCAATCAACTCCTTGCAATAAAGTCAGCTTCTTAGAAACTGGCAGATTATGCTCATTTCGAGTATCACTTAGGAATGATGACTTGAAAGAAGTTCCAGTTCAACAAAAACTGTGATTTCTGGAGATCAGAAAACCAAGTGACAACTAAAGATGCTTGGCCAAGAAATCCAAATGCTGTAATATAAATAAGGTGATACACAGGTAAGTGACCCAAAGATGAAGATGAGTGACTGTCTCAAAGTCACCTTGAGAATTCAGACATGTGGATGAGGTATTATGGATGGAAAGTCCCACTCCCGGTGTTTGTATTAAAGTGGATCTGCAGGAGTCAAGTTTTCCTCTGTGAGGGGCTAGGCAGTAAACATCTGGGACTTTGGGGGCCAAATTGGGATTCTGTGTGTTCTTTTGCAGTGCTTTAAAACCAAAAACGACTCAAACTATTAGAGTACAAGAACAAGCCATGAGCCCTAGTTTGCCAATCCCTGCTTTATACCAAACTCCCAGGGTCAGACCCTGCCTGTTGAGAGCCCCCCTGTATCTCCCACCAGTTCTGTTTACACAGCCTCCTGTGGGGCAACCCACGGAGTTGACATCTGCCCCTGTCATTCCCAGAGGACCAAGGATGAGAAGCTTCACTGCAGATGAGGCAAACAGAATATCCCACAGGAGTGGCCAAGAAAGAAAGCTCAAGAATGGATGTGGTCCCAGTTTCTGAAGTCCTCAAGGGCATGGTAACATGATCTAGTTCTATCACAACCAATAAGGTGACAACATATTCATCCAAGCTTTCACATCGGCTCTTAGCACACATGGATCATACCTTACAGCTAGAAAGATGTGACATTTTGCTTAATGAGGATTAAGTGTGGAGGCATCACCACCACCCCATTCTCTACAGGTGTTTCAAGCTGGAAACTAACTGTTCAAGAAGTGTCACATCCTTATATGATGACAAATCTATAATGCATTATGTGGAGAGTCAAGCAATGTTGGAAGGGCGTGCCTTCTTTAAAATTCTGCTTAGTCCCCGTTGGAAAACATGAGGCTGGCCTAGGTCAGCTGGGCTTGGGGTATTTGTCCCTAAGTCAGGCAACTCTGATGCTGCCATCCACATCACAGGTCACATGACAAAATAACTCACCTCCTCTTTGTAATGCTTTCACATTCCAATAATTCTTGGAAGAAACTTGTGGTACATGTTAAGTTCTTGCCAGCGCCTCTGCAGAAAACCTTCTGTTACCACCGTCCCTGGGTTTTCCTGACTCTGCTTGAAGCTGTGGGATTTCTGTTGCTGAAAGGACGCAGCTGGGCTACCGGAAATTAAGATCTTAACCCCCAACATGTGACATTAATCAAATGTATGTCCAAAACAAGTATCTTAAAAAGGTCCCAAAGGAAATCTTTGGGTCAAAATTCCTTTACTGAAAGATAAAGGGAACTAAAATTCCATGAGGACAGAGAATTTTTGCTGTTGTTGTGGGTTTGTCCAATTTTAAGATATACTCTAAGTGTCTAGAATGGTGCCTGGCAGATTGTAAGCACCCAACAAGTATTCATTGACTAAGTAAATGAAGATTGTTCATAAGATTAAAATTAGTCAATAGCTTCGCAGAAAAAAAGGACCTCACTTGGCAGAAGAGGAACTGCAGATGTTATAGCTGTTTACTTTTTCATCCCGCAAATAAAAGCAATAATCTAAAACAGAATGTGATCTTTGTTCTTTAGATACTCAACAATGCCCCAAATGCCAGCAGACCCTCTAAGCTCACAAAAGCAGCTCCGGTCCTGCTGAGCAGGAGAACAGCAGGGTTTGGAAAGCTGCTGAGTGAAATGCAAGCCTTCTCCTGAGAAGACAGAATATCTAGAATCAAGAAGGAGGCGTTTGGCTTTTCCGGGTGCACCCACCCCAGCTTCACTTACAAAGGATGAAGTTAACCATAGGAAGTTAGGCAGCAACCAGAGTCGCAACTGGATCTGATCTCAAAGGACACATCAGTGAAAGAGCAGCCTTTTGTGGTTACTGAGTTAAAATTGTTTCCAATTACTCTGCATTGTTTCTCTGAGAGTGAGTGAGAAGTGATACAGAATCTTCCCTCCCTCCTTCCCTCTAACACCTGTTCTTGTGGGAAGGCGGGGGACCCCCTTTAAAACCTTGATCCTCTACTCCAAAGCCAGTGTCTGTGACACAATTAACACATGGGCAGGAACCCACACGTCCTCATCAGGTGTTATTTAAGATAGCAAGTTCAAGGAGTTAGCGATAGCTGCCAGAATCTAGCACCTGCTACACATTTAGCAATTAAAGTTAAGCAGGTCTAACTGGGAACCAATGAAAACAATGGCAGCATCTCAGAGGTACAGTTAATCTCTGGTTTTTAGAACAGACTTCCTAGCTCAGATTTTAAATAAAGCACATTTGGAAAGGAAGAGAAGTTTTTTGAAGGCCTAACAGATTTCAGTTCAATCTTATTGTTTACTTTTAACATAGTCATTCTATCATTCAACAAATATGTATAGAACAGCCTCTCTGTCCAGACACAGAGCTAGCCTCTGAGGATATAGTCATGAATGAGAACAGATGGCCCAGAGGGTTGACAGCCCATGCTAGAGATGGCCTAACACAGGAGAGGAGAAGGCCGCCTTCGGCATGCAAGGTGTGTGATTCAGGTCATTCTGCACAAAACCACCACCACCTAGCCCCTGCTCTCTTCTTCACAAGTTTGTTTGTTTTGAGACAGAGTCTCGCTCTGTTGCCCAGGCTGGAGTGCAGTGGCGTGATCTTGGCTTACCACAACCTCCGCTTCCCAGGTTCAAGTGATTCTCCTGCCTCAGCCTCCTGAGTAGCTGAGACTACAGGCGCGTGCCACCATGCCCGGCTAATTTTTATATTTTTAGTAGAGACGGGGTTTCACCATGTTGTCAGGCTGGTCTCAAACTCCTGACCTCCTGATCCACCCGCCTTGGCCTCCCAAAGTGCTGGGATTACAGGCGTGAGCCACCGCGCCTGGCTAGAGTTCTTCACAATTTTCCTATCATTTCCTCCCTGAACTACATGCCCTGAATGAGCCAACTCTTCACAGAGCTGCCCTCAGTACCTGGCCTTAGCTATGCCAGCCAGAGGACAGGGAAGCAAGCAGAGGAGAGAGAAATCAGAATGGGCCTGGGGCTGATGATCCGATTTCTAGTCTTCTTTCTGCCAGTAAGACCCTTCAAAATCCTGGACAAGGGATGAAAGTGGTGTAACTTCAAGTTCTAGTTCAGGCTGTGCCTTCTACTGGCTCTTATGGCCATGAGTAGAGTAGCTTGGCTAGTCAGGGAGGTAGCAGGAAACAACAATACTCTAATTTTCCCAGGGCACTAGGTTTCTGGGCTCTCCTACATTTCAAAATAGCATCTGGAAACGAGTGAACTTTCTGGCTGTGGTCTCAAATTGCTCTTTCAAAAAGATAAAGTTCATAAGACTCACAAAATTCAACAAACATCCATTGAGTATCTAAAACATTCAACATGCAGACTTGGCAAGATGTAGTGATGACGATGGGAGGTATTACTAACATAGCACTTCCTATGTGTCTTGAATTTTTCAAAGCACTTTATATATATTAAGCACAATCCTCACAGCGGCCCTATAATTTAAGTACCAATTGGATGTTCATTTTACAGAGGAGAAAATTAAAAGCACAGAGATTAAAACTGTTCAAGGTCACAAAACCACCAAGTAGTAGAGCTGGGATTCAAACTGCAGCAAAGAGTTTATATTATTTTATGTGTTTTGACATTATCGAACCCCCCCCCCCCATGGGAACTTGGTGACTTGCCAGAGAAGTGCACTATACACTCTTTTCCTCAAATGTGTCCTTACCTAGAGCCCAATGCTATCAATCTGGTAGTACTATTCTAATTAAAAGGACCTTGCTCTTCAAAGTACTCCAAGTAAACACATTTGCAGAAATATCACATTAATTTTCACATTCTCACAAGACTTGGCAACATAGTTGCATTACCTCAAAGAAAGGTCATCGTTTTACATCCCCCATGTCACTATTTCCCATGAGAACATGGGAAATTAGGCAAGAACACCGTCTAATGAGACAGCACTAGCTGGACAGATGAATACCAGCAGGGCAGAGGGGCACCCGGGGCATCCATACCACTCAGCCTCCACGTGGAGCTCCATGAACCCAAAGTCAAAAATCACAGCTAGTTTTTAAAAAGTATTTAACACACAGTTAAAGAACCATTTCGTCAAGCCAACACACACACACACACACACACACACCCACGAAGCCATACCTATCTCATCTTGTTTTCTGTGAAGGTGATGGCAGTCTGTTGGAGTGAGCATCCCTCAAAGGTCTACAATGTGGCCAAGGACACATTGTTCTTTTTTTAAATAACCGTTCCAAATATCGTGAGATGCACTGTTACACGAAGTCCCTTGCCTTCCTAAAAGCCACCCTACTTCTAAGAAGAAGGGCTCAGTCCTCTCCGGAGTCCACACAGGGGAGGTGATAGCATTGCTTTCATGTAAATCATGTAATGCAAAAATTTTTAAATCTTCATCTTAAAAGTATTTTATTTTGACCAGCCTTCATGGCCCCCCTTTTTTGTCCCCCAACTTGAGACGTATGAAGGCTTTTGGTCTCCCTGAGAGTGGGTGGAGGCAGCCAGGGCTTAACTGTACACTGACTTGAGACCACTTGAATGAAAGTATACACTTTTAAAAAGGTGGGGGAAACCATTTTGAAGAACATGGTTAAATCTTCTTTTGCCCAAAAGCCATTTCTAGCTGCTTGTCTCTCTTCCCCATTACTAGTACAGCATATGAACTACATGACTTTGAACTCAATCATACACCATTGCTTATTGGTCACAGTTTCAAAGACCTTGATATAAAATCAAGTCTGCAAACTGAGGCCAGAGATTGTATTTTATCATTTTATATTCAAACATTTCCTAGGACTATTCTGAGCTTGAAATCAATGCACGATAGATTATTAATTAAGAAGTCAAGGGTTGATTAGGATGTTTATTCCACAGCCTCAATGAAAACTGGGTTTCATTAGTGTTTCCTACACACACGCATATTTCTTGTTTAAGGAAAGCTTTCTTTTTTTTTTTTTTTTTTTTTTTGAGACAGAGTCTCACTCTGTCACCAGGCTGGAGTGCAGTGGTGAGATCTCGGTGCCCTGCAACCTCCACCTCCTGGATTCAAACGATTCTCCTGCCTCAGCCTCCGAAGTAGCTGGGACTACAGACACGCACCACCACACCCAGCTAATTTCTGTATTTTTAGTAGAGACAGGGTTTCATCATGTTAGCCAGAATGGTCTCAATCTCTTGACCTCGTGATCCACCCGCCTTGGCCTCCCAAAGTGCTGGGATTACAGGCATGAGCCACCGCACCCAGACAGGAACTTTTTATTGATATCACCCAATAAAGGAAAGGTAAAATCTTTTGTTCAAGCTACATGGTTTGGGAAAGGGGGGAAAAGAACTTGTGGGCAAAACTTTGATACCCACAAGACGGGTAATGCTGTAATAACTTTATATGCTTAGTTTGGCTATCAGTTCAGTTCAGCTACATCACCCAACTCTGATATCTTAACTACGGGTAAGAATATTCCCCGTGTCACATTATAATGCTGAGCAAATACATAAACTCACTAAGCTGTCACTGGCATTCATTTGAGAAGTGCTTAATAAACATTGGGTACTTGGCACAATACACAATGAGGATAGACAGTCCATGGAGACAGTGACCCTGTGACTAAGATAAAATCCTACAAGGAAAGAGTTATGTATGTACGCACGAATTTTGTCTATAATATAAGCTCAATTGTCTAAGACAGACTGCAAGGGCAATGGTAATTCAGAAAGCCTGGATGTGATCCTGGTGGATGCCAGTGTTTTCTATGAAACTGTCTTTGAAATTTACAGCCATCTGGGTTTATAGTCTTCTTACTTATATCCCAGAATCTGGAACATCCCATAGGCACCTCTGGGATGGTGAAAGGGCTCATGCACTGAAGTCAGACAGCCCTGAGTTTGAATCCTGGCTCTCACATATAGTTTTGTGACCTTGGGCACATCATTAATATTTAATCCCTCTGAGGTTTGCTTCACTTTTTTTGTAAAGCTCAGATAATACAAATGCTACAAAGTTGGCTGTACGTGAGATGGCTGTATGTGAAGTGCATAAAATAGTGAAATACACTGTTGAATCCTCAAGTTGTCACTCCCATTTAATATCTAATAAAAAATGCTAGAAGTGGACAGGTGTTGCTTACATGAAGCTATGTAAAACATAAGTAGGGTAAGGAGGTAGTTTCAGGACAAAGGATATTCAGAGTCCATTTTTTCTTCTCCAAATCATTTAGTTTACCATAACTTTTGGGTATAATGGCAGATCAGATTTATCACTCACTCTATCACACTTATTTTAGTATTAAACCTATCTCTCATATCAATGATTTAAGAGATGAGGTCTTGGCTGGGAGTGGTGACTCATGCCTGTAATCCCAGCATTTTGGGAGGCCAAGGCGGGCAGGTCACTTGGGGTCAGGAGTTTGAGACCAGCCTGGCAAAATGTGGTAAAACCTCATCACTACTAAAAATACAAAAATTAGCCGGACATGGTGGCAGATGCCTATAATCTCAGCTACTCGGGAGGCTAAGCCAGGAGAATCACTCAAACCCAGGAGGCAGAGGTTGCAGTGAGCCGAGATCACATGCCATCACACTCCAGCCTGGGCAATAAGAGCGAGACTTCATCTCAAAAAGTCTCACTCTGCTATACAAGCTGGAGTGAGAATGCAGTGGCATGACACGTTAGTAACTTTTTTTTTTTCTTTTTTTTTTTTTTTTTTAAGGAATCTTGCTCTGTCACCAGGCTGGAGTCCAGTGGCGTGATCTCAGCTCACTGCAACCTCTGCCTCCTGGGTTCAAGTGATTCTCCTGCTTCAGCCTCCTGAGCAGCTGGGACTACAGGTGTGCACCAGCACCCCCAGCTAATTTTTGTATTTTTAGTAGTGATGGGGTTTCACCATGTTGGCCAGGATGGTCTCCATCTCTTGACCTTGAGATCCACCAGCCTCGGCCTCCCAAAGTGCTGGGATTACAGGCATGAGCCACCGCACCTGGCCTAGTAACTTTTTAAAAGTCATTTCTAAACACACTTCAAGTTCAGAATTGGCTTCCAGAGTTCCTTCACTTGTGCTGAAAACCATTCACCAAAAGCCACCTGGTAAAGAGAATGCTATAAAGTCAAAGAACATTCCATCAGTAATGCTGCATTACTTACGGCTCAATTCAAAGTAACTTTTAAAGGCTGGCTTCCAGGAAGGCTGGTTCTTTATCTCACTTTAGTTTAACAAGGTAGGACAGCTACCTGGTCATCTGCAAAGGCCTCCATGCTCCTTTCAGGATCTGTCTAAATGGGTCTGCATGTATCCTGGGGATGAGGACACTGGTTTCTTACAACAGTGCTTCAAGATTGTATGCATCTCTCATTAAGACAGATTCTGATTCAAGAGATCTGGGGGCAGAGGCCTGGGATTCTAACAAGCTCCCAGATCATGCTGTGCAGCTGGTTTCCAGATGATACTTGACGTAGCAAGGGTCTACAGGGTTAGGACAATCAAGTCACAAACTAAGGAAAACAGTATCCTCTATTCTTGGGGTTCAAGATGAGATTATAGAAACAGGGTAAGACTAATGGAATACAGAGAACGCTTGACTTCCATAGAGAAAATAGATATAAAAACAAAATCTAAGATCTTTTCATATACACAAGGATCAGCACCACTTTCAAGCTGAAAGCATCCTTTCCCATTCCTTTAAACAAAGTTCTTTCTTCTCCTTGATATAAAACATCATTTTTGCTAGATCTCATAGCAGTTTGAGTAGCTGTTAGTGAAAACACACGCCAAGGTGCTGCTAGTGTCTCCTGTTGAAAGAGTATAAAAGAAACACCACACTGCTTTAAAAAGTCTGGAAAAGACGACAGTCATGGCATTAACAAACAGAATAATCGGGCACCAAATGGTTTCTGAAAATCTAACATGCATTCTCTAACTGTCACTGATTTATGTGAAGTCTGACCTTCAGGGACTAAACGAATGAGCAAACCATCTCACTGTCATTTCCCATGTTAAATTCGAGGCTTTATACCGTGCTGATAGGAAAACAATGTGTCCCAAGAAACACTGTGGTCGTGTGGATGAAAGACAGGCCTGGAACCAGGCAAGCAATCCTGCTGCCAGCACCACCAGGTCACTTCAGGAGCTCGGTGACCTTGCTCACCCAGTTAGCCTCTTGAAGACTTAACCTGCCAATTGAACATACTCCTTTCTCCTCTACTACCTCTCTTTTTGTTCAGCGTTCACCCCCCGCACATGCCAAGAGTCACTCCTAAGGGCAAGGAGTGACTGTTGATTTGCCTGATTGTTGTCCCTCCACTGCCAACAACAGATTTAAGAGCAAAAGTACGCGATGTAACTGATGGTGCTTTCGCACCCATAAACTGACAGCCCTGGAATCACTTATGTCTGAACCTTTGGGTATAGGAAATGCTCTCAGCTGCAGGAAACGCTATGATTGATTCATAGGCAACAACCTTATGAGGAATAAAACATTGTTTTCTTTCAAGTTCGTTTCTAGGGACTGCTGCGTTACCGTGTACTACTCAGTATTTATCCCGGCAACCCGAACAGAGTATATGAGTCTCAGAGACAGTCAGGTGTGGGCATATGATCACAGTACCTTGCACAGCGCCTCTAAAAAGCAGATATCCAATAAACGTTTATGGGTGCATGCTCCTCTATCCAGTGAGAGCACTGGAACAGAAGCCAAGAATTCAATGGTGAAAAACCAAAATCAACCCTCATCTCCAAAAGGCTGCAAGCAGAACAGTGGTTCTCTCCTTTGGGAGATAAGAACCACCTGGGGATCATTTTATAACTACCGATTCCCTAGCCCCATCCACGCTTAGTTTTAACAAGCACCCGAGGTCACTCATTTAACAAATACCCAGGTGGATCTGTGGCCCACATTCTTAGAAATACTTTTTTCCTCTGCCCCAACAATCTTTTTGTTTTCACTCAACACAACCACTCACAATCCTCCTCCTACATTTTTGTCCAGAGGCCGTGACAGTCACACGCTGCCCCAACAGAAGGTCAGAAGACAGCCAAGTGCCAAGAATTGCCTTGTTGACTTTGTGTTTTCAAAACAAAACACGAATACAAAAGCCATCATCTGTGTTTGCTATGCCCCACTGTTTACACCCAAAATCCAATCCAATCTCCTTCACAGACTTGTAGCCGCCTCTTCTCCAACTTTCGCCACGCAAGTATTTCAGGGAGCGGCAAACATCCTCAGGATCTCAGGGCACACACCCTAGATGCAAACTCAGTTGCCCAGTGTTGCTCTGACTCCTATCCAACCAACACTCAAAGATTCGCACCGCGCGGCACGCACCCAGCACGTTCCAGTGTAAACGCTGCTCGGGTCCCAAGCGCGTCTCCAAACCCCTCCTTTACGGCGCCGCCTCCCCAGTAAGCCCCGGTGCGCAGTGGCGAACAGTCCGCAGAGCCCCCAGGCTTACCTGTAGCATGTGGTGAGCTCGCCTGTAGGCTTCAGACACGGGTATTTAGTCGTCGCGATTTTACTCTCTGAGCAGATTTCTCTACGAAAAAGTCCAGAGGAAACGTTTGATTCTCAGCGAGAGAGCGGAGGCGGGCAGTGCGCGCTGGGGAGTCCCTGGCGCGTGGGGGATGGCCGGGCTCCGCGTCCCGGCGCGCTGGGCAGCGGCTGGTCCCCAAACGCGTACGCGGAGCAGACTCCGGGCACAGGGACGAGCCAGGCGAGGGTCACGAGGGAGCGAACCAGTTTCAGGAGAAAGGAAGCGGGGTTCACGAGCTGTGCCCGCCGGTGTGGTACCCGGGGGAGGCAGGAACGCTAGACGGAGGGTATCCCAGACGCGACCCACGGATGGCAGGGCGCATAGGCTGATACCCGGGAGCTAAGGGAAGTGTAGCCCAGGACAGCTGAGCACTCTCCTTACGGCCAGAGGAGTGAGGGCGTGCGGATCGCTGCGGGAGTGGGCGCCGAGGAGGACCGCCGGCACCCTGGCGAGCCGGACGCGCATCCAGCAGGAGCTCGCCCTCCTCTGGGGCTTGCAGCGCTTACCTGTCGCCGTCCTCCGGCTCCTCTCTGTAGGTCCACGTGTGTCCCAGCGCCAGGAGCAGCAGCAGCGGACCCAGGCTCCTGCCCAGCTGGCCCCTGGCAGCTCCTCCCCGGCTCGGAGGCGGCGGCACCATCAGGGAAGCTCCCGGCTTCTTCCCAGAGCCGAGCTCTGTCCCGGCCCCGCGTCCTGCTCCTCCGCGGCCGCCGCCTTCCCTCTTCCCGGCAGGGGGCGCCGGAGAGCAGGGGCGTTTGCACCACCTGCACGGGGAGCAGAGATCCGGAATATTATGTGGCTGGGGAGAAAATAAGGCTAGGAGTTGGGGTGCCAGCGGTGTCCGGCCGGCACGAGGGCCCTGAGGTCCAAGTTGTCTCGTCGGGACGTTCACGCCGGATTGACAGACTTGCCGGACTCGGCTTGGGGCTGCGTCCTCGACTCTTCCCTCTCCCTCCTCTGGGAGAACCGCGCAGGGTGGGGAAAGCGGGCGGTTGTTTGCATTTTGCACCAGGGTCGAACGACCGGGAGGAGGAGGAGCTGATTCTCCACTGAGGAGAAGAGGGAGGGGGAGGAGAGGGATTAATAAGCTTCCTTCCTGTTGTCCATGGGTGTCTAAAGCCCAGGGTCAGGCCAGTGTTCACCTTTCCTCCTTGAAGACCTACCCTGCGCTTTTCAACTATCTTAGTCTTCTTTTCTTTTAGATTATGTGAGGAAGGGGGAGTTGAAAGGCAAACGGGCCTCTCAAATTGTTCAAACCTGAAATAGCGGTATTTATATAGTATAATCACTCTTCCTTAAAACCTTTAGAAGAAATTTCTCTGGTTGTTTCATTGGTCAATAAACTATGCTCTGTCTTCTTCATAACTCGAGTTCGGAACAAGTAAGGAGGTCTTTCTGGGAGCCTTACATCTTCCCCTCAGCGGCGTTAACACTGTTTCCATGCCGAGCACATCACAGCTGGAAACGCTCCCTCCCCCATCAAATGAGACGCGTGGGGGCAAATGAATTACAGGTGCTGCTACCTGCTAGCGTATGCAGCCGCGTTTATAGGTAACAAGAAAACGGAGGAGGGGAGCCCTAGTTGTAATTCGCGTGTCAGCAACTTAACACTTTGTTGCTCTTTAGGAGTTTTCTCAGCCCTTTCAAGAGAAACTGGGGACGTGGATGTGGCCCAGAAATCAGTTGGAAAAGGAAAAGTTCTAATGCCTAAGCTCTAAAATATGCATGGTTCTGCATCTCACAGCACTACGAAGTGAGGTGAAAAGGTGGCTTGTTGACAAGTGACCGGTGTGTAAGTTGGTTAGGTAAGCACGTGTTTTGATAAACAGAATATCCTGGTCAACTGAGAATTACCACACATATCACATACACATTTATTTATTTTTATTTTTATTTTTATTTTGAGATGGAGTCTCGCTCTGCCACCCAGGCTGGAGTGCAGTGTCTCAATCTTGGCTCACTGCCACCTCTGCCTCCCGGGTTAAAGAGATTCTCCTCCCTCAGCCTCCCAAGTAGCAGGGATTACAGACGCATGCTACCACAGCCGGCTCATTTTTGTATTTTCAGTAGAGACAGAGTTTCACCATGTTGGCCAGGGTGGTCTTAAACTCCTGGCCTCAAGTGATCTGCCCAACTCAGCCTCCCAAAGTGCTGGGATTACAGGCATGAGCCATAGCAGCCAGCCCACATTGATATATTTGATAGCAATGACATTCTTATTCTTCTGTAGAATGCTATGTCTTTTCCTAAGATTTTTCATATTCCAGATTTTATTTGGTTCCCACAATATCCCTTCAATCTAAGCATTTGATTTCTTAGTTCGGTGAGGTGCGTTTTTGTTGGTTTATTTTACAAAACTTACATATTCGGAAGACCACCCACTTGATTTTAAAATATGACACTGCTACTTAACACAAATAAGTTAATTTTTATTTGATAATTCAGAAGACATTTCAGAATGTTGCAAAACTGGAGAGTGATCATCATGAGGTCAGAAAAAAAAAACTTACCATGAGGTCAGAAAAAACTGGATTCAAATTCAGGCTGTTTGGTTTCCTAGAGGAGTGATCTGAAGCAAGTTACTTAACCTTCTGACACTCCGTTTTCTCATCTGTAAAATGGGGAAATATCTCTCATCAATTTTTACGAGTATTAAATGAAGTAATAACTACATTACTATATAAATCTATAGCATTTTGTTTATCATGCCTGGCATATATTGAGTGCCCAGTAAACATTATTACTTGTAACATAATTATTGTATTGCACACAACTTTAAGTTTTTGCCTTCTAGCTTTCTAGCTTTTCACTTCCTAGATATATAGGAATCCATTTGATAACAGTTGTTTGGGTTCCTAAAGAGAGACCTCACTAAGCACATGAGAAAGCCCTTCTGGGGTTTATGATAATTGTATCTCTTCAGATTGTGACCAAAAACTGTTAGATTTCCATCTTGGGAGGGAGACGCCATCTTGTAGGAGGTTCCATTTTTAATTCGTTACCAATTACTGTATTTTGACAACTTGCTGCCTTTTTTCTCATCTTTACTCATTTTATTCTTCTACTGTTGCATTGTGGATGTTAGTTCTACAGTAATAGAGCATGGTGTAGAAGATTAATTATCAGTTTCATTAAACAGTTACTAGGCTACAAGTGTAGACCTGCAGCATTTCAGGGAAAGTGATTCAGGCTGCAAAATAGCAGCAAAACCATTATACACAGCTGTGTGGCAGAAGATTGGCATCAGAGCCTACTTTGCCACCTTTTTATCTTCAGCTCCTGGTGCTGAGCGCCTATGAGAATGAGGGGTTAGAGAAGGTGCTGGGGCCCAGCAAACAGCTCAGGTTTGCACAGGGAGGAAATCCCAACGGTGGGTGGTCAGAGCATTTCATACATTTCTGCAAGGGGTGAGCTGGAGCTGAAACCTTCTGAAAAAACTTTGTCTAGAGGCCTGTAATTTCAACCTACTGGCAGCTACTGACAGACAGCATGGGGTGCATGGAGGGGTTGCTGGTCCGGGGAGCACTGCCAAGCTGGAAAGAGCTATGGATGGCCATATATGGATACTTGCCCCCGAGAAACTAAATACTCCTGTAGAAGACAAAACCTGCACTGCCCAGGATGCGGGCTGCATGGGAGATGTCAGTGCTGGGGCTGACTGTGGTGGGAGCCTTAAGGGTGCTGAGTTTTCTTTCCTCCCTTCTAAACCATGCGCAAGCCCAGACCTGCCCTGTCCCCTCACCTATGAAACACTGGCCTGAGAGAACTTTCCATCCACCTCTTTCGTAGGAGTGTTACAAAGATTAATGATAGGGCCCTAAATGGTCCTTGAGGGAGGCTGTGTGTGATTATGTGATTATTTCTTTTCAGCATACCACTTCTCTGCAAAGTTTTTCATAAAGATCTGTCAGTTTCCCTGAAATAAACCAGAGAGTGGATAGTTACACAATTTACTGTGTCCTGTGACGTGGGGCTGTGTCTGGGGCTTTCTAGTGCATACTATGTTATAGGTTAGAGTCCCTGGTAGACCAGGTATTGTTAAGTAGTACTGCTGCATGTTGCCTGGGGGTGGGGTGACTGGCTGGAGAATAGAGAGAGGACTGCGTACAAAAGTAAAGTGAAAGGAAAAAAGAAAAGTAAACACCAGGCCACAGGGCAGAGAATATGCTTCTAAATAAAACCAATGGTCTCTTCTCAGTTTTAAGGGACTCCAACATCTTATTTGGAGAAAATCGGGATGTAAAGAACAGACCACCACCAATTGGGACAATTCATTTCACTATTTAAAGATTTTCCTATAAAAAAGATTTGTGGTGGTTGACAAAAACTATTTTATCGTGTGTGTGTGTGTGTGTGTGTGTACATATGTACACAAAGTGTATGTAGTATTGGGCAAAATTAGATAAAGAAATTAAGGCAAAGGAAAAATCAGGATCAAATAATAAAATAAAGCTGATGTTATGTTAATTGGCAGGGCTGTATAAGCAGAAAGTCCTGGGCCACGTTTCAAGCAGATCACAAGTCAGTTCTCAAATTCTCGGAAGTCAATTCAGGATAATTACATGATCAGTCATGAGATTCAAGGTAACCATAAAAGAAAAGTCTATAAATTGCTTAGAAAAAAATGACAGATTATTCCCCCAGTCTCCCTGAAATATAGCAACAGTCACCTAACTATAAGGTAAGGTGAAACAAGGCTCAACAAGTGTGGGTAAAGTTCATATTGTACTGTGAGTGATAGACATATGATAAGATATCCCTAAAATAAACAGATTGCCCTGATACCTTTCCTTCAGTTTCATTTTTGATTGATGTATATAGCCAGGTCTGCTTAGAGAATTAGGGTTACATCTTGGAAGGTGTGAAAGTGTGCCAGTCTCCAAACCATTGTAGGGGACTGTTTGAGGCAAGGAGAATAAGAAGTTTTTAAAACAGTAAATGGATGTTAAAGCCCTGGTTTTGGGGTGTGTACATTACATTTGCACTAAGCCTGTCTTAGTTTTAACTTGCGCAAATTCTGAAAGTTGACTGAAGCTGTTGGTCTCTGGAATTTTCTCCCAAGGCAGGAAGAAATGTCTGATTCCCGTGTCCATAATAGAATCACACCATTTTTGCCCAATTTTGAAATAAAAGTGATTTTCAAAGATTAGTTAGCTTTATATGTGGGTAGGCCACTCAAAAAATGTACAAATAGAAAAAAGAGAAACTTCATGCTACATGATTATCTCCAAAAATATCAAGAAAAATTATGCATGTGATTTGAATGTCTTATTTGGTCTCGAAAGTTCTACCACACAGGGGCCCAGTCTAGGTTTTCCCCCAAAGCAGTATCTGTTGAGGCAATATGAGTTGGCAGTCTCCTTGACCAATCAAGAGCTATAGGATCAAACCTGGAATTTGGGGTGTACAAGTGTGTTCTATAGCCACTCAATTCTGCAGCTCCCTTTGCAACAAATAGAAATGGCAGGAGCTGCAGCTGGTCTGACCCATCTCTTGTCCCCATGAGCATGAACAAGGAATGACAAGGGGCCAGCAGCAGATGTCAGGCCACTGGCCCATGCTGTGAAGTCCCTGTTTTAAAAAATGGATTTGAATCACCCAAGGACTTATGAGCTGACTCCTTTGAGTGTCTGTCATTCCAATGCCAACAACATTTCTTTTATTTTTGGAGAACAAACTCTGTTTATCTCCCTTAACTCCGTGAGGGTAAGAGTTACTTAATGTTTATTAAGAACTGGGAGATACTTCACTCAGTAATATGGTATCAAGTCAATTTCACAGGTAATAATGCTGACTTTGAAAGTATTTTGATTTGAGCCAAGATATCTTTTATGGTGGAATAAATACAACTCTACTACCCATGCCAGCAGAGGATGCTAATTTAAAACATTTTTTTCCTCTGGATATGAGGTTGACCTTACTTTCCTCTTTTAAAAACTGGGCTTAGAAAAATAGCACTGGGAGTTGGGAAAAAACTAGACTTAAAGTAAGTTTTACATTGGTTTGAAATTCAGTTCTGCCACCTAATACCGCTGTGACCCTGAAACATTTGCTTCATCTTCCTGTGACTCAGTTTATCCACAAATAAAACAGAATGACAATATCCATCTCATAGAACTGATGAAAAGAGTAAATGAGATATAACAAGCCCATCACATCAGCGGTAATAAATGATACTTAGGATTATTTTAATTTTTCTCTTCAATAATTAGGATGCAGTTATGCTGGACCACCCACCCTGTCTCACCTTATTTGCTTTCCATGAAAGATAACTTCATGAAATGAATAGCTAATGATAGCATGCCATGTCATAGAACAGCCTCAAATAAATAGCAGAATTGACATTGGTGTCATTAACGTTGTGCTTTCATCAGACATTAGGGGGTGACTAAGGCTCTAAATCAAATCACCCAATAATGGTTGCTAGAAAATAGAATGTATAAACTTCCTTTAGAGAAGAGCTGTGCTTCTGATTACTGTCTGTCCTACTTTTACCTCATTGTTTAAATGTTTGAGAGGCTACCTAGTTAAAACTCAGCTGTGATCAATTCTATTTTTCATTTATTTATTTTAGAGACAAGATCTCGCTCTGTTGCCCAGGCTGGAGTACAGTGGTGCAGTCATAGCTCACTACAGCCTCCAACTCCTAAGATCAAGCCATCCTCCCACCTCGGCTTCCCAAAGTGCTAGGATTACACACGTGAACCACAGCGCCTAGCCTGATCAATTCTAGAGAGGCAAAAATAATTCTCTTCAAATCTATCCATTAGCGACATCATGTTATATTGAGCTTTTCTTACTGGGTGACATCAGGAAAGTTTGCAACAGTGTAAGGGGCCCCAGACTAAGGAGTCCACAATCTCCTTGAAGAGCTGCTGTGTTTAAAGGAAACAACAGTCCATTCTGTGTAGAAAAATCTCAGAGTTCAGGATTTAAGTTGTTAGTTTTTTTTAAAGTTGTTAAAGATTCTAATAGAATGTGGAATGCATTTCTTAATGAAAATAGAGGCCTGTGGGCCAGGCACAGTGGCTCACGCCTGTAATCCTAGCACTTTGGGAGGCCGAGGCAGGCGGATTGCGTGAGCTCAGGAGTTCAAGACCAGCCTGGGCAACACGGTGAAACCCTGTCTCTAATAAAATACAAAAAATTAGCCGGGCATGGCAGTGGGCGCCTATATTCCCAGCTATTCAGGAGGCTGAGGCAGGAGAATTGCTTGAACCCGGGAAGCAGAGGTTGCAGTGAGCCAAGATCGTGCAGCTACATTCCAGCTTGTGTGACAGAGTGAGATTCCGTCTCCAAAAAAAGAAAAAAAAAAGAAAACAGAGTCCTGTGGCTGGGCACAGTAACTCACACCTGTAATCCCAATACAGGGATTGGGCAGGAGGATGAGGCAGGAGGATTGCTTGAGCCCAGAAGTTCAAGACCAGCCTGAGCAACATAGACTCTGTTTCTACAAAAAAAAAAAAAAAAAAAAAAAAATTAGCTGGGTGTGGTAGTGCACACCTGTAGTCCCATCTATTCAGGAGGCTGAGGTGGGAAGATCGTTTGAGCCTGAGAATCTGAGGCTGCAGTGAGTCATGATCATGCCACTGCACTCCAGCCTGAGCAGTAAAGCAATCAACAAAACAAATAACAAAAATAATAGAGGCCTGGTTCATTATATAATGCCAAGAAAGCTATATTCCTATAACCTTTTAATGGATGATAATTTTCCAAGAATTTGGCACAAAAAATAAAGAATAACAAATATTTATTGACCATTTGGTACATGTAGACATTATTCTAAGCACTATACAGGTATTATCACATTTAAGCCTTATCACAATCTTCTGTCACTGATTCTATTATTGTCTGCATTTTAAAGATGTGGAAACTGGCGGGATGCAGTGGCTTACACCTGTAATCCCAGCACTTTGGGAGGCGGAGGCTGGACAGATCACTTGCGGTCAGGAGTTCGAGACCAGCCTGGCCAACGTGGTGAAACCCCATCTCTACTAAAAATACAAAAACTAATTTGGTATGGTGGCGCATGCCTGTAGTCTCAGCTACTTAGGAGGCTGAGACAGGAGAATTGGTTGAACCCGGGAGGCAGAGGTTGCAGTGAGCCGAAATCACACCACTGCACTCCAGCCTGAGCAACAGAGTGAGACTCCATCTCAAAAATAAATAACAAGAAATTAAAATAAAGATATGGAAACTGAGGCAGTGATTTTATTAAATGCCTAAGGTACAGTTATCAGGACAGTTTTGGTGCCAGAGCTCACGCTCTCATCACTACACTAAACTGTCCTTTGGAGAGGTAAGCAACTGGGTAGTTTTTGCCTAAGAGACAGACTGCATCCAGTATGTTTACCCAGGGACACAATGCAAACCAGGGAAGGCCCATGGTCCACCACCATAACCAGTAACCCGACACTGCCTGAGTTAATGCTCAGGCACAATCTTCTGCAGTTCTGTTAACCAGCCGGCCCCGTAAGTTCTCACCTGCGTGTATTAGCCCCAAAGCTCTCTGCAGCAAAGCTGAGCTCTATCCATTGGACCTGTCCTCCTAGAGGCAAACAGCTGATTTACATGGGAATGCTGGCATGAGAAGAATGAGATGAGGTTTCACAACTCGGAGTTCTGGCACTTCTGCAAACTGTCCTTCCAGTTCTATCTCTGGCCCTGAAACAGTTTCTTATCAGACCCAGGACTCTCACAAAACTAGGAGATTATTGCTACTCACGGAGAGCATTTCTGCAATCACCACAAGGAAATACCTAGACAAAATGTTTTTAAAACTTCAGAGTACAGCACAGTCCTGTGGAACCTCCTTCTAATTGGAAAGTGATTCTCTGAAACTTAGAATGAATAGAAAAGGGCAAGCAGTTGCAACCAGGTTTTGCTCCAGATGGCTGGAAGAGCTTTGAATTGATCTCTCCGTTCCTCCCCTCATACATCCCAACAACACATAAACACAACTCTTGGAGGTTGTTGACTTGTCTGCAGTGAAATGGTTTAAGATCAGCATGGTTTTGCATTCTTTAGTCCTAATCTTTACCAGCAATGCAGGATCCCAAAGGAATGCCAGATAAAAAGAGCTGACTTGGTTTAGTTTCACTTAATTGGTTTGCAACCCTTTTTGTTTGTGGTAGATCAGGGTAATTGTTTACCATCTTTCTGCTTGATTAGTGATGTTTAAACCTGAACCGATCTTTCAGCGATGTTCATTTGGTTTGAAACCTCTGATGAGCGTCATGATAATTAGAAAGCGAGTTGAGACTTTTCGAAGCTTCTTTCAGTTCCAACATTTATCTGGAGTATTATTATAATAAACCTGGAAGTGATGTGTGTGTATGCAATTTGACATGTATCTGGCTCTCACATCTTTACGTCCTGAGAGAAGACTAATGGGCCTAATGGGCCCTGACCTTGTGTGTCAATAACCTGTCATTAAACCCTCGGATTGACCTGCTTTGAGGTCGATTCCCTCTCAGGCTGGCGTCACTCCCTGGACAGCCGTCCCAGACTTCCTTTCAGGTCTTTTTCTGTACTTTCTGCTTTTTGCTTGTCTTCATGTCTGTTCCCTCTTCCATCAATCATTTTTGCTGTCACTCCTTCTAGGGTGAGACTCTTTTTACCCACCACCTCTCTCTTTCCTGTGGCTTTATGATCTATTCTCTGCTATTTTCTGTCAGCTACACTGCTCTTCCTTAAAGTATATCCCTACTCCTTCCCCAATCCTATTTCTTCCTCTGAGTCATTGGTTCTCAACAGAGGGGCAATCTCTGTACCCAGTGGAGATTTGGCAATGTCTGGAGAGATGTTTAGTTGTCACGACTGGGGGCGGGGGTAGTGACTTTACCCACTGGCATCCGGTGGGTAGAGGCCTGGATGCTGCTGAACATCCTACAGTGCACAGGGCGGCCCCTCCCGCCACGGTGACACAACAAGGAACTGGCTGGCTCAAGATGTCAGTAGAGCCAAGCCTGAGAAGTCCTAGTCTACACAGATGTCTCCACCTCTCAACGGGACTGCTTTCTCTCCTGGTTCCAAATCGCAGTTGCTTAATCCTTTCCTTCCTCAGGCCGGGGTTTTACTGAATCTCCCATTCACTTGTTCTTGCTCTTCCTTGCCACTGGCTCCTTCTTGACTGAAAAGTCCTTACGCCTTCACACTTGCCCTGATCTTACCCCTGAGACTTAGTGCAGCAGCTACCTTTTCACTCAGCTTCCCTAGAGGAGCTACAAAAATATTCTTAGAATTCTGTTTATTTTCCAATTTTTCACAAATCCAGTGCAGTTTTTTTTCCCCCCCTGAGACAGCATCTCCCTCTGTGCCCAGACTGATGTGCAGTGGCGCAATCATAGACCATAGTTCACTGTAGCCTCAAGTTCCTGGGCTCAGGCAATCCTCCTGCCTCAGCCTCCTGACTAGTTGGGGCTACAGGTACACATCACCATGCCCAGCTAATTTTTTTTTAATTTTTTGTAGACACAGGGTCTCTCTATGTTGCCCAGGCTGGTCTCGAACTCCTGGGCTCAAGCAATCCTCCCATCTCAGCCTCCTAAAGTGCTGGGATTGGAGGTGTGAGCCACTGCACCCAGCCCCATGCAGTCCTTAAGCTTAAGCTCCATGCTTCTGGTTTCAAAGTTTCTGGAGCATAACACATCTGCCTGACAGGTGCAGCCACAGCAGCCCTCTGCAGGGCCCTTCTTGCTCCTTCCTGCAATGCCTCTTTCAGCTCCCCTGCTGCTGGCCACAGAAACTGCTCCTGGCTTCTTTGTTATATGAATGCTTGAGTGTTGCCAACATGGGTGTGGCGCAGAGGAGGCTCTTCTCTCACTGTAAGAAAGAGAAGAAAGACCTTCCACTACCTTCATTCTTTTTTTTTTTTTAAAGGAGCATTTACTATATGCTGGGCAATGCTGGGTGTAGGAGTAATTAAAGTAAATGAGAGGCCAAGCACAGTGACTCATGTCTATGATCCCAGCACTTTGGGAGGCCGAGACAAGTAGATTAGTTGAGTCCAGGAGCTTGAGACCAGCCTGGGCAACATAGAGAAGCCCCATCTCTACCAAAAAATGCAAAAATTAGCTGGGCATGGTGGTGTGTGCCTGTAGTCCCACCTACACAGGAGACTGAAGTTGGAGGATCACTTGCCCCTGGGAGATGGAGGTTGCGGTGAGGTGAGATCATACCACTGCACTTCAGCCTGGGCAACAGAGGGAGACCCTGTCTCAAAAACAAACGAACAACAACAACAACTAAAACACAGACATTTGGGGCTCAGACTTCCTGGGCACAAATAAAGTAAATGAGAGAATAACTGTCTCCAAGGAGCTCCAAGTGTGCTGGACAGAGAAGCAAGAAAACCTAAGCACACGAAAATCAGTGCTGCATGCTAGAGGTAAGGAGCTACAGGAGTTATAAGGAAAAAGTGCCTGCATTCGTTTCCATAGGCTGCTGTAACAAGTACCAAAGCCTAGTGGCTTAAAACAATGCAAGTTTATTATCTTACAGTTCCAAAGGTCAGAAGTCCAAAATCAGTCTCAGTAGGCTAAAATCAAGGTGCTGGGCAGGGTTGTGTTCCTTCGGCCGGCTCTAGAAGAGAATTGTTTCCTTGATTTATGTAGCTTCTGGAGGCCACCTGCATTCCTTGGCTCCTGACCCCATGCTCCATCTTCAAAGCCAGTGGTGCAGCATCTTCTAATCTCTCTTTTCCTGCTTCCTTCATCCTATCTCCTTCCCTGACTCTGACCTGCCTTCTTCCTTCTTATAAGGCCTCTTTTGATTCCTTTGAGCCTATCTGCATAACCCAGGGATGTTCCCATCTCAAGACCCTTTGCCGTGTAAGGTAACACACTCACAGGTTCTGGGGATTTTGACGCATACAGCTTTAAAGGTCATTATGTCGCCTGCTATGTGCCTTAGGTTAGGTTAGGGTAGGGGGGTGGCTTCAAAGAGGAGGTGTGCCCAAATGGAGGTGGAAGAATCGAGTATATAAAAGGTTCTGGGGTGATAGTGAGTCTGCCACAGACTAAGAACCGCCAGAAGTTTGGTATGGTGGGAATGCAGTGTGTGGTATTGGGGGAAGGGTCAAAACTGATGTTGCAAAGAAAGGCAGAGGTGAAACTGAAGCTTATCTTGGGGTGGGGGTGGGGCGGTGAACTAAAGGATTTTGGAAAGTTCTCAAGTGATGAGGTTGCATTTACACCTGCACTGTCCAGTCCAGGCCACTGGCAACCTGTGGCAAGTAAGTATATGAAATGTGACCAGTCCAAATTTGAGATGTGCGGTATGTGTATATGCAACAAGATTTCAAAAACTTAGTATGGAAAAACATAAAAATATCTTATTAAAATTTTGTGTATTAATAATTTGGGTATATTGGGTTAAGTAAAATGTATTAAATGTTTGCATTTCTCCTGTTCCTTTTTACTTTTTAAACAAGGCCACTGGCACATTGAATCTTCTAATCCCAAGTCAGATACCTTATTCATTAGGCAATGTGGTCATCACTGGCAAATGTAAAATTGCGTATGTGGCTCACATTAGATTTCTTTTGGACAGTGCTGGTCTAGAGGCTTAGGAGGAAAACAAATTGAGGGGTTGAAACTGGAGGAGAACAGGCTGGACTAGAAGTGACATGGGCTGGAATTGTGGTGCTGGCATGGAGCAGGAGGGAGGGATACAAAATAACTCTGTGAGGGACTGTTGGCAGGACCTGGCGGCTGGGAGACAGTCCAGAAGAAAGGGAGGCTCCAAGGAAGCCCCTGTTCCCATGACTGTATGGATGGTAGGAAAGGCAAGTTTCTTGTAGGTGTGTAGAATTTCAGATCCCTGGGGCACAGCAGCATCTCCTCACCAGCACTCGATACAGATGAAGCAGGGTGGCCTGGAAGCTCCTTTTCCATCCTCATGCAGCTTTCTCAATCTGACTGGCTCTTTCAGTTATGAAGAATCAGCCAGCCAGCCCAGCGGCTCACTCCTGTGATCCCAACACTTCTGGAGGTCCAGGTGGGAAGTTCGCTAGAGCCTGTGAGTTTGAGACCAGCTCATGCAACATGGCGAGACCTTGTCTCTACAGAATATTGAAAAGTTAGCTGAGCATGGTGGTGCATACCTGTAATCCTAGCTACAGGGAAGCTGAGGTGGGAGGATCAACTGAGCCTGGCATGTGGAAGTTGCAGTAAGCCAAGACTGCACCACTGCACTTCAGTCTCGACCACAGAGTGAGACCCTGTCTCAAAAAAAAAAAAAAAAAAGGGATCTGATGCACATTCCATCAGGGTGGGAGCTTGGAAACAATGGAAGGAGTGACTGTACCCGCTAAGTTTCCCCAAACCCTGCTATAGTAAAACAATTGCCCTCCTCACAATCTCTCAGCCCCAGCTTTGGTCTCCTCCTGCTAGCCACCCAGTGCATCCCTTCCTTGGGTGCACAACCCAGGATTAGGAGCTTTGCGGTGACCACTTTCTCTTGTCACTTAATTGAAGTCTTGGAGCCCAGCCTCATCTCCGTCTCCTGTAATTACTGCTTCCCAGTAATAAAACCCTTTGGGCCATGTCTGGGTGCTCCAAATTTTCTGAGTGTGATTCCTAGGGACACTCTCCATGAGCTCCTACACACGCATTGAAAAGAGCAATTCTGTAAGGCAGACCCTGTTATTTTAAATTTACAAATGAGGACACTGACACCCAGAAAGATCATGTCACACCCTCCTTGGTGCACACAGAGCTAGAGCGCGGCCCTCCTGGCTTCCAGCTCCGGGTTTTTGTTTTTTTCAGAATACCCATTTGTTCTCCTTCTGTTACAGAACAATAATGAAGTTATGATACCCTTCAAGAGATTTTTTAAAAATCAATCTCCTGATTTCTATCCATCTGGTATCATAAATTCTGACACCTTTCAAATACTCTGTATCAGTCATTCCTTAACTATTTGCAGCATAAATGAATGGATGAATGAACGCTTTGCACTGTCCTGAAAACAGGAGCTATAAAACATTAAAGCAGGCCAGGCATGGTGGCTCGCACCTGTAATCCCAGCGCTTTGGGAGGCTGAGGCAGGCAGATCATGAGGTCAGGAGATTGAGACCAACATGGTGAAACCCTGTCTCTACTAAAAATAAAAAAAATTAGCTGTGTTTGGTGGCGCACACCTGTAACCCCAGTTACTTGGGAGGCTTAGGCAGGAGAATCGCTTGAACCCGGGAGGTGGAGGTTGCAGTGAGCCGAGATCGCACCACTGCACTCCAGCCTGATGACAGAGCGAGACTCTGTCTCAAAAAAAAAAAAAAAAAAAAAAAAAAAAATTCAAAGCAAAGTACTCAGAAGGTATTCCC
The DNA here is from genome assembly GCF_049350105.2 of Macaca mulatta. NCBI lineage: Eukaryota > Metazoa > Chordata > Mammalia > Primates > Cercopithecidae > Macaca > Macaca mulatta. The sequence goes on along the minus strand of NC_133423.1, from coordinate 21,298,342 downwards.
TGAACATTCTGTTGGGGCGAGAACATCATGTATGTTACAGCAGGATGCCCCGTTAAAGATAATGGGTCTCCTGGTTTCCACCGGAAGGCTTAGGTAAGACTTCATGAGGAAAGGATTCCACTGAAATAAGTGTGAATTACTGAGTCAGGGCACCCCACCCTACAGGTGAAGGTCCTGAGACTCAGAGCAGTCAGAGTCACACAGCACATTTGTGACTCAGACTTCCCAGAGTCCTGGTGTCTGCCTTGCACCCAAGCTGAAACCTGAACTACCAGAAGTGCAATTTGCTTTGGGAGGCTGAGGTGGGCAGATCACAAGGTCAGGAGTTCAAGACCAGCCTGGCCAATATGGTGAAACCCCGTCTCTACTAAAAATATCAAAAAAATTAGCTGGGCATGGTGGCGCATGCCTGTAATCCCAGCTACTCAGGAGGCTGAGGCAGGAGAATTGCTTGAACCTGGGAGGCGCAGGTTGTGGTGAGCTGAGATTGCACCACTGCACTCCAGCCTGGGGTGACAGATGGAGACTGTCTCAAAAAAAAAAAAAAAAAAAAAAAAAAAGAAGTGCAATTTGATTTGTACTTCTGGTGCAAATCAGACTGGTATTCTTTCATTCACTATCAAATATAGAGATGAAAATTTAATTGCGTGGTTCTAGTTCTTTCATGAGACTCCAATTATTATCAAGATTTAAAAAGGGCCCTGACTTCACCTAGGAATTAGTTGCTGTTGGTAGCAGCTGATAATATGATGGGTCAGAACTCAAATTCTAGAGTCAGGAAGAGCCAGAAAGTCACTTTACCTCCTCTCTCAGCCTCTGTTTCTGCATCACGAAAACAGGAATAATAGCCATATCTATCTTCACTGCTTATGGAGAATCAAATGGTTTGATGCATTGAAAGCACTTAGCACAGTACCCAGCACATGACAGATATCCAATTGTGTTTATTCTTCTAGTTATTATTAGGACTGTAGTACCTAAGGGTGGTGTGGGAGGCAGGGGGTTGGCCTTATTGCGCTTCCAATTTTTCCAGGTGTTTGTAAAAGCTCTATGTAAAAAAGAGTTATTTTCCAAATTACATGAAAGAAGATTGAATGGGCAGGTGCACGATGATTCACACTTGTAAAAGGTTTTGCAGTTTATTTCCCCATCACAGGGGATGGTAGGGTGTGGGAGCTGTCAGCAACTCCAGATGGCATCAGGGAGAAGATTTGATAGGGAGGACTTCTCGAGCAGTGAAGAAAATCTATTAAAAGGCCACAGGGCCTTCAGGACGCCTCCTATCTGGTGTCTTCTTCCTGGAAATTTGCTATCAAGTGTCATTTCCAGATGAAATCAGGCACATTCAAGGTGGTATGGCCGTAAACAGGTGTCATTTCCAATCAAAGCAAGTTGTCGTAAGAGGAGTTGCTTTTTAAGCCATTATCTGTCATCTTTGGCTTGTTAAGGCACAAGGATCTGAGAGCAGGTGTTGGTAGAGCAAAGAAAGGAAAGAGCCAGAAAACTTACTGATTTTTTTTAAAGTATCTAGGGCAGAGCTTGTTGATTGATGGTTTCAGGCCATCTCTGTTGAGTGAATGAGTGATGTGCTGCCCTTCCACGGAGAGGATATAGCACAGCAAGGACCAAGAAGTCTGAGGCTACCAACCATCGGTTGCATTCCAGTCGATCTTTGTGTCTAAGATCCCTCCTTTGCAGATGAATGAATTGTGAAGTGAAGCGACGCAGTTGGACACACGTGTAGCGCAGCAAAATCACCACCGCAAGAATCCAGGCATACCGTGTTCCTTCCCCTCCCCTGCCTGCACTAAAGGCCAACATTCTGAAAAAGACTACTGTAATGAGAGATTCCTGCATTTGACTTCAAAGCCCCCAACCCCCATGACTCTGAGGAGCTGCTGTACCACTTGTGACAGCTCCGTGGCTCTATTTATTTATTTCTCACTTCTTGCAAAAACACTACCAACATTCAATCAAGTCTCAAAGAAAAGGGTCAGAAGGCAAGTGGTTTAAACGACCTAAACTAAACAGTCCCTAGAAAGACTATTTTCTTTCTCCTAAGGTCAAACTGTTGTTCTCAACACTGTGAGCAAATAATAAATCAGAGTGGGCCGAGCTGTGTTGTTGCCATGGAAACCCCACCCATCCAGCAGCACTGGACCACCTCTCTGCAAATCCAGACAGTTGTGAAAAGTGTGAAAGTTGCTCCAGCTCAGTGATAGGATGCCTCCCCAATGTTATGAAACTTGTAGCCCACAATAACTATTTTGAGGCCGCCTTTATTTTTCTGAATTCCCTGAAATCCAAGGTCAAGATTGAGAAAACTTAGAGTAGCAGTTTAGAGGATTTAAGGAAAACAGAAAGACTTAGCATAAGCTTTCAAAATGCTGCCAATCCTGTAACGGGAACTTTGGTATAAGAAATCTCCATGTAGGCCGGGTACGGTGACCCACGCCTGTAATCCCAGCACTTTGGGAGGCTGAGGCGGGCGGATCACGAGGTCAGAAGATCGAGACCATCCTGGCTAACATGGTGAAACCCTGTCTCTACTGAAAATACAAACAATTTGCCGGACGAGGTGGCGGGCGCCTGTAGTCCCAGCTACTCAGGAGACTGAGGCAGGAGAATGGCGTGAACCCAAGAGGCGGAGCTTGCAGTGAGCCGAGATCGCGCCACTGCACTCCAGCCTGGGCGACAGAGCAAGACTCCGTCTCAAAAAAAAAAAAAAAAAAAAGAAAGAAAGAAAGAAAGAAAAAAAAGAAATCTCCATGTAAAGGAACAAATTTGTTTTCCTCTAGATGATTAAACTGAGACCAAAACACGTTTGAAAATCTTTTCCCCAAGCATTTATCACCTTATTTTTTCTCATGAGAAGGGCCTTTTTTCCTGCAGCTGTCTGGATGTCCCTGAAAAGGCTATTATCCTGTCTGTGATAGCCCTATCTATTGTCAGGCTGGGGTGCTGCTGCTGGACTGAGGATGGTCTGCACATTCTTCACGGCCTTATGACGTTGATGCACTCCTGGAGAGAACACGAGCCTCCTGGTATTGCTATCAAGGTTGAGCTTGTGCCCTATGATGTCTCAGTAACAATTCTGGCAATCCCTGATGGACTGGTCACTCCATCCAAAGCACTGTTCTAGGTGATTCACTGGGGTTACATCATCCAGTCCTTACAATAAGCCTGCAAGGTAAATATTATTATCCTATCCCCATTTTGTAGATGAGAAAACTGAGGCATGGGAAGGACCATCATTTGCCCGAAGCCCCATGGCCAGTAGGTGGTGGGGCCTGGAATCAGAAGCAGGCTCTCTGGCCTGGATGAGCACATGCTCACCCACTACCCCATTTGGCTGGCTCTCTTTTTACAAATCTAAAGCCTATTTAGCACAGAGAGTCACTGTCTAGGCCACTTGCCCTACAGAAACCTCCTTTGAGTCTCTCACCATCGTTTCACTGATAGGTTCTGTCTCCCTAAAACCCTTGAAGATTCTTAGTGACCTCATTTAGCCAGCAGGGCAGCTTGTGCTTTGCCTGCAAAAAAAGACATAGGTTCCCTTAAGGAAAGAGGAAATGAATCAGAGGTTCATTCCGTACAATGTCCTTCAGTGATTACCACTCACAGTTAGTTGGCCAACTTGGTGATTTGTGGCCCTGGTATTCTAAGAGCAGTCCGGTATGAACCAGGCAGCCTGATGAGCTCCACGGCCACAGGCTGTGTGCAGAATTCCAGGCTACCATCTTGCAAATGCATAGAGCTGAGAGGGATCTGGGTGAGCAATTGGAAATGAATGATGCAGCCGTTACTACAGCCAGAAAACAACTTCAAGTGCATGCGGGGGTTAGGGATGTGCATGCAAACCAAACGAGGACATTATTTACAAGAAAAATTTCAGGACCACTCAGGATTTGTCTAGAACCTGAAGCCCAAGTTTAAGACTTAAAAGCGAGCTGGGCACAGTGCCTCACGCCTGTAATTCCAGCACTTTGGGAGGCCAAGGCAGGTGGATCACTTCAGGTCAGGAGTTTGAGACCAGCCTGTCCAACATGGTGAAACCCCCTCTCTACTAAAATTACAAAAAATTAGCCAGGCGTGGTAGTACACACCTGTAATCCCAGCTACTTGGGAGGCTGAGACAGGAGAATCACTTGAACCTGGGAGTCATAGGTTGCAGTGAGCCGAGATAGTGTCATTGCACTCCAGCCTGGGTGACAGAGCAAGATTTCGTCTCAAAAAAAAAAAAAAAAAAAGACTTAAAAGCAAGGAACCTTTTATATCTTTATGTTTTTTTGTTTGTTTGCTTTTTGAGACAGAGTCTCCCTCTGTCTCCCAGGCTGGAGTACAATGGTACGATGTCAGCTCACTGCAACCTCTGCCTCCCAGATTCAAGCGATTCTCCTGCCTCAGCGTCTGGAGTAGCTGGGATTACAGGCACCCGCCACCACGCCCAGCTAATTTTTGTATTTTTAGTAGAGACGGGGTTTCACCGTGTTGGTCAGCCTGGTCTCGAACTCCTGACCTCAAGTGATCCACCCACCTCGGCCTCCCAAAGTGCTGGGATTACAGGCGTGAGCCACTGCGCCTGGCCCATTATATATCTTTGGATATTTCATTTAAACCTTGTACATAATACATTCCCAACAAATGATTGTTGAATAATGAATAAAAGGGATCTATTTAGTGCATTATGGCATTCTTGTAGAATGTTGTATTCGGGTTCTCCAGAGAGACAGAACCAATAGGATATATACAGCATACAGATACATGAGAGGGGATTTACTAGGGAAATTGGCTCGTGTGATTATAGAGGCTGAGAAATCCCACAATAGGCTGTCTGCAATCTGGAGATCCTGGGATGTCTGTAGCATGGCTCAGTCCAACTTGGAAAGCCTCAGAACCAGGGAAATCAATAGTGTAATTCTCAGTCTAAGGCCAAAGGCTGGAGAACACAGGAGGTCACTGGTGTACGTTCTAGAGTGGAAAGGCTGGAGCAGCTGGAGTTCTGATGTCCAAGGACAGGAGAGGAAGAGCGTCTCCCAACTCCAGGAGAGAGACACACTCGCCTTTCCTCTGCTTTGGTTCTTTCTGGGCCCCCTGGCAGATAGGATGGCACCCATTCACACTGAGGGCAGATCTTCCCCACCGAGTCCACTCAGACTCATGTGCTAATCTCTGCAGGAAACACCCTCACAGACATACCCAGAAATAATGCTTTGCCAGGTTTCTAGGCATTCCTTAATCCATTCAAGGAGACCCCTGAAGGCAACCATCACAGGCCAGGCACAATGGCTCATGCCTGTAATCCCAGCACTTTAGGAGGCCAAGGCGGGAGGATCACTTGAACCCAGGAGTTCGAGACCAGCCTGGGCAACATAGGGAGACCCCCCCCATCTCCACAAAATATACAAAAATTAGCCAGGCATGGTGGTGCATGCCTGTAGACCTAGCTACTAGGGAGGCTGAAGTGGGAGGATCGCTTGAACCTGGCAGGCAGAGATTGCAGTGAGCTGAGATCACACCACTGCACTCCAACCTGGGCAACAGAGTGAGACTCAAAAAATGAAAATAAAGTTAGCCATCACAGATGTACATCTCTTACTTGTTAAATGATTCCACCCCAGTTGAAGGAAAGGATTAGATTACGTTCGTTTCACATGTCACCTATGAAGCTATTTGCAAAGTCTTATATTCATCGTCTTAGTCATCACTATCATCATGGTCGTTGTTGTAGTAAGGAAGACCAGCTGCTCTGGGTATGAAAACTGAGGGTTGGTACCCAATATTCCAGATCAGCGGGTCTCTGCCACACCCAATTCCGTGCAACTGTGCTGGAGGCTGTAGCATAGGGCAGCTGCCTTTCTCTGCCTTCTGATTTTTATTTTCTGGTTCTCTGCTATTGACCTAGCTTCTGAAATCTTCAGAAGCTACAGCTGGCTTTCCTGAGAAAAAAATGCAAAGAGCAGAAGGCTGTATGGGTGCGTAGATGCCCTCAGAAAAAAGACTTAACAAAACCACAGAGATACAAAGAGGTAGCAAGCTAGGCAGAAAACTGACCCCAGCCAGGAAGGAGCTGTGAGCTGGCTCACTGGGTGGGCAGAATGCTGAGCAGAAGCATCTGAAGATAAGGGGTAATGGCCCAGACTGCAGCCAGCACTAGGATGAACCTCTCTGCAGGAAACACCCTCACAGACAAACCCAGGCTTGGGATTCTGTCCCTTCTCCATGAATCTGGATCAGTGCTCATGGCTCAGTCAATAACTGATTATTCATATAATGAACAGCTTGTGGGTTTCTAGACCCTTAGACTCCAGCTCTCCCTGAAACTCTTCACTGCTTAGTTGCCTCACTAGACCTTCCCAGTCTAAGGGAGGGAAAGGAAATAGAATTAAAAATCCATCAGAGGCTTTCCCTATTGTCACAGTCCTGCCAGAAGGCGGAGTGGGAGAGGAGGTTAGAAAAGATGGTTTAATGAGGTGTTGTGATTGTTGGAGGTGGCCTGGTCCCCGCTGGGAAGTTACTGTAATCAGAGTGAGGTCTGCCAGAGGCGATGGGGAGCAGAGAGCCCAGGACCGGGTGGGAAGGAGACGTCTGTGCGCTCAGCACTGAACACGCCTCTTTGCAGACAGCACTGCTTTGTGGGGGGCTATGGCCTCACTTTGAAGGATCAAAGTAGCAGAAACCTCTTGTGAGTATAGGAAAGGAACAGCACACTCCCCCATTCTTCATGGCCAACAAGTCATTGAGCCTCAATGTCATCCCCTGCCCCCGATAAATCAGGAGAAAGCCTTGACAAACAATGTAAGCAATGGTGATGATGTTAGTAAGCCCTTCTTCCCCATCTTTCTCATTCCCATCAGCAGGGCTATCCAGGCAGTTCCCCAATACCTCATATAATTCAATCATGAGAGTCGGCTATTTCTTTATTTGATTTTGTTTTATTTTGCTTTTTGTTGAGAGTGTTTCTGTATGCAAATGATAAATTTTAGAAACAAATCAGAGAGGAACAGTGGTCCTCACAGCAGCTCACTGTGGCAGAGTTAAACCACAGCACTCTAACCTCAAAATGCATGTTTTGGCCATAGTCACAGCTGGCCAAAGTTGCTTCTAGTTACTCATCTTCCTCTAGGCTCCCAAAATGTTTTCCTGGAATATGCTCATAGGGAGTGGAGGAACGGGGATGTTATTTATAATCTCACAGAATCCTCATTCTCATACCGAATGCTTGCAGTGGTTACTTTCCACAGGAAGAATAACAGCTCATGTGAGCTGGGAGGAATTCGAGGGAGTTACTTGGCACCCCAGACACCCCCAACCTGCATTCAATTTAGAGGAGTCTTGGCCTTCTGAGGACGGGCTAGGGAGCAATGGCCCCATCGCACAAACCTGTCTAAGCCTGTGCTTCAGGGGATGCCAACCCCTTCACTATCTACCCGGCCTTCAGCAGTGACATCATGGGAAACCTATAACAAAGGCAATGACAGGGATGAATTGTTCTGATACGAGGTGGTGCTGCTTCCAGCATCCTAGATCCATAAATTTACTGTTCACACAACTAAGCTCACCCTGAATCAGTGATGAATTCTGGAATGCGCATTGGCTGCAACCACAGCTACAGAATGTCTTCAACAAGGACAGAAGAGACAGATTAAGGATTCTTTTTAGAGAAATGGGAATAAATGACCTCGGAAGAACTCAGGTTCTGGCGTTGCCCCCGTGGCTTCATATCCATGTTGTGCCACTTCCTAGCTTGGGCCATAGGTACATTAACCCGTCTAGTCCTCAATTTCCTCATCTTTAAAATGGGAATGACAATAATTCCCACAACATAATGTTACTGCAAGTTAGATAATACATGAAAGTCCTATAGGACAGAGCACTGAGCATATAAAAATGTGCTCAGCAAACACACTGTATACATGTTTCCGTGAGTGTGCACTTAGTGACAAGAGAAATTATAAACAAGCATCCTAATTTTATCCAACCCTTTAGGATCATAGAAAGTCACTTGGTTATTTTTGTTTCAGATTTTTCTCTTAGAAAATGATGTGCCTAGTTTAAGGATGGGGCAATTAATTCAATAACGTTTAGATGGTAACAACAATTCTACTGAGGGACATATTATCAATTTAAAATGTTGCCAGGTGCAGTGGTACATGCCTGTAATCTCAGCACTTTGGGAGGCCGAAGCAGTTGGATCTCCTGAGGTCAGGAGTTCAAGACCAGCCTGGCCAACATGGTGAAAACCTGTCTGTATTAAAAATGCAAAAATTAACCAGGCATGGTGGCGGGGCGCCTGTAATCCCAGCTACTCAGGAGGCTGAGGCAGGAGAATCATTTGAACCCCGGGTGGCAGAGGTTGCAGTGAGCCAAGATCGTGCCACTGCACTCCAGCCTGGGCAATAAAGTGAGACTCCATCTCAAACAAAACAAAACAAAACAACAGTCCTGAGTGAAGAAAAAAAATCTTTAAATTTTTTTTCAAATATCTTAAGCTTAATCCTAACCTTTTTAAGTGTCTTCTTTGATGAACTTGTTCTAAGAGTGTGTTATGAATCTATCTCACCAGCGAGCTTATTTTACATGCTACACATTTTTTTTCATACTGCCAGGGGTATTCCATAAGCACAGTTGATTGAATAAAGCATGTACAATCAGCAATAGACAATGTCTGTGTGTAACTGATTTATTATGTGACAGTCAATAAATGAGTTTTGGGGTATGCATAACTGCTTTCGGAAAGCTGCTGTGGACAATAACTACTTATCAAGGAGAGCAATATGAGGAAGCCCATGATTGACGCTCTCTTCGGTGATTCAGGACATTGCCGGTTGGCCTGCAGCTGAAATACACTGGGGCAGACTTTTCTAATCAAGCAATATTCTGGGAAAGATCTTCTCCTTTGGCTTATTTGCAACTGAGATGGACTTAATTAGCCAAATCTCAGATTGCATGAGGAGTTAGAAAAATGTGTCCCTTCTGGCCATATATCTCCCTATATCACACAATGCTGTTATCCTGCATCATATCACTAATGTTGAAACTCAGGGAAAGTTGGAAAAGACCCAGAAAACAGTAATTAACTCAGGAGGTTACCTTACGAATGTTGTGACCATCCTGTGTAGAGATGCCATGCTCTCAGAATGCTAACAGAACCTCTCAGAATGATATTCTTTAAGTTTGAAATTAAAACAGAGTAAGTGTTGGTAAGTGACCAAAGGGGAACTTTCCATTGTTCTATTAATTAAAGCCATTCCACAATTGCAGAAACATGTTTTTATTATTTATTCAGTTTCCAGCTAAGCAATAAGAACACATACCATTATGGGGTATTTCATTTACTCAGAACTTTAACTTTCCATTTCCTGGTGCTGTGGGTTGAACTATGTCCTTCAAAAGGATACACTGAAGTCCTAACCCTCAGTGCTTCAGAATGTGACCTTGTTTGGAAATAGGGTCACTGCAGACGGGATTAAGATAAAGTCATACTGGAATAGGATGAACCCTTAACCTAATATGACTGGAGTCCCTATAGAGAGGAGAAAAGACACACAAGGAGAGATGGCTATATGATGACAGATTGTAGTGATGTGTCCACAAGCCAAGGAATGCCCGTGATTGCAGGGAAACACCAGCAGCTGGACGAGGCAAGGAAGGATTCTCCACTACAGGCTTCAAAGGGAACATGGCCCTGCTGACACTTTGATTTTGAACTTTTGGTCTCTGCGAATGGGAGACGATATATTTCTGGTGTTTTTTATTTTTTTATTTTTTTGAGACAGAGTCTCACTCTGTCATCCAGGCTGGAGCGAGTGGCACGATCTCAGTTCACTGCAACCTCCACCTCACAGGTTCATATGATTCTCGTGTCTCAGCCTCCCGAGTAGCTGGAATTACAGGTGCACACCACCACACCCAGCTAATTTTTTGCATTTTTAGTAGAGATGAGATTTCGACATGTTGACCAGGTTGGTCTCACACTCCTGACCTCAAGTGATCTGCCTGCCTTGGCCTCCCAAAGTACTGGGATTACAGGCATGAGCCACCATGTATGGCGCATTTCTGTTGTTTTAAGCCACCCATTCTGTGGGACTTTGTTAGGGCTGCTTCGGGAAACCAACATACCTGGTTTGTACATTTCTTTGAACTCAATTCAATATCAGCTTGTAGGATACGAAGGGCAATTTGGGTTAAACATTTAGAACTTAATCCTTAAGCCATTTGTATCTGCTAACATTTGAAGCCTCATCAATACATAAGTATTGTTATACACCTAAGGTGGCCAGCCAGGGACATGTGGCTCCTTAGAACTCTACATGCAGCCCTGAAAGCACTTAGAATGGAAAGCAGCTGACATTGTAAACTGTTAGATTTCTGTGATTTAAGGCCTTAATATGTCTCTTAGCTACATAATCACCAAATGAAATATTTACCATACTGCCTTTAGAAGAAAATCAATAGAAAGTATCACTGGAAAGTAAATATTACTATAAGTTCCAGAATAATAAATAAGCCAGGTAGAAACCTTCAAAGAACTATTGAGACTTGCATTGGCCCTGATGAATTCTGGTTCCTATATTGATTAACTTTACCAGATATAGTTTTTTTAAATGACTATGTGAAAGTTGAATAAAACCAGAATTGGATCAATATCTGGGATATACTCCCATTGTCTTTAATGGTTTTTCAAAGATGTGCATTACTGGCCAGATGCGGTGGCTCATGCCTATAATTCTAGCACTTTGAGAGGCCAAGGCAGGCAGATCCCTTGAGGCCAGGTGTTCAAGACCAGCCTGGACAACATGATGAAACCCCGTTTCTATTAAAAAAAAAAAAAAAAGAAAAAATACAAAAATTAGTTGGGCATTGTGTTGCACACCTGTAATTCCAGCTACTCAGGAGGCTGAGGCACGAGAATCACTTGAACCTGGGAGGCAGAGATTGCAGTGAATCAAGATCATGCACTCCAGCCTATGTGACAGAGTGAGACTCCACCTTAAGAAAAAAAAAAAAAGTGCTTTATAAATAGCAAAGCAAGCACAATTTTAAAAGGATTAACGTATGAAGATAAAAAAGATTTTTAAATAATTGTATCAAAGGCAAATGTTGGAATATTTGACTGCTATTAACACTTTGTTTGTAAAACATTTAATGACATGGGAAATGCTTAGTATGTAGTTTGGCAAGAAAAATAAAAATTAAGAAATCATAGGGGTGGAGCAAGATGGCCGAATAGGAACAGCTCCAGTCTCCAACTCCCAGCGCCAGCAACACAGAAGACCGGTGATTTCTGCATTTTCAACTGAGGTACTGGGTTCATCTCACTAGGGAGTGCCGGATAATCAGTGCTGGTCAGCTGCTGCAGGCCGACCAGCGAGAGCCGAAGCAGGGCGAGGCATCGCCTCACCTGGGAAGCCCAAGGGGGAAGGGAATCCCTTTTCCTAGCCAGGGGAACTGAGACACACAACACCTGGAAAATCGGGTAACTCCCACCCCAATACTGCGCTCTACCAAGGATCTTAGCGAACGGGCACACCAGGAGACTATATCCCACACCTGGCCGGGAGGGTCCCATGCCCACGGAGCCTCCTCATTGCTAGCACAGCAGTCTGCGATCTCGCGGCAAGGCAGCAGCGAGGCTGGGGGAGGGGCGCCCGCCATTGCTGAGGCTTAAGTAGATAAACAAAGTGGCTGGGAAGCTCGAACTGGGTGGAGCTCAGAGCAGCTCAAGGAGTCCTGCCTGTCTCTGTGACTCCAACTCTGGGTACAGGACACAGCTAAACAACAACAACAACAACAAAAAGCAGCTGAAACCTCTGCAGATGCAAACGACTCTGTCTGACAGCTTTGAAGTGAGCAGTGGATCTCCCAACACGGAGGTTGAGATCTGGGAACGGACAGACTACCTGCTCAAGTGGGTCCCTGACCCCTGAGTAGCCTAACTGGGAGACATCCCCTCCTAGGGGCAGACTGACACCCCACACCTCACACGGTGGAGTACACCCCTGAGAGGAAGCTTCCATAGCAAGAATCAGACAGGTACACTCGCTGTTCAGCAATATTTTATCTTCTGCAGCCTCTGCTGCTGATACCCAGGCAAACAGGGTCTGGAGTGGACCTCAAGCAATCTCCAACAGACCTACAGCTGAGGGTCCTGACTGTTAGAAGGAAAACTAACAAACAGGAAGGACACCCACACCAAAACCCTATCAGTACGTCACCATCATCAAAGACCAGAGGCAGATAAAACCACAAAGATGGGGAAAAAGCAGGGCAGAAAAGCTGGAAATTCAAAAAATAAGAGCGCATCACCCCCTCCAAAGGAACGCAGCTCATCACCAGCAACGGATCAAAGCTGGACAGAGAATGACTTTGACGAGATGAGAGAAGAAGGCTCCAGTCCATTAAACTTCTCAGAGCTAAAGGAGGAATTACATACCCAGCACAAAGAAACTAAAAATCTTGAAAAAAAAGTGGAAGAACTGATAACTAGACTAATTAATGCAGAGAAAGCCATAAACGAATGGACAGAGATGAAAACCATAACAGGAGAAATACGTGACAAATGCACAAGCTTCAGAAACCGACTCGATCAACTGGAAGAAAGAGTACCAGCGATTGAGGATCAAATGAACGAAATGAAGCGAGAAGAGACACCAAAAGAAAAAAGAAGAAAAAGAAATGAACAAAGCCTGCAAGAAGTATGGGATTATGTAAAAAGACCAAATCTACGTCTGATTGGGGTGCCTGAAAGTGAGGGGGAAAATGGAACCAAGTTGGAAAACACTCTTCAGGATATCATCCAGGAGAACTTCCCCAACCTAGTAGGGCAGGCCAACATTCAAATCCAGGAAATACAGAGAATGCCACAAAGATACTCCTCGAGAAGAGCAACTCCAAGACACATAATTGCCAGATTCACCAAAGTTGAAATGAAGGAAAAAATCTTAAGGGCAGCCAGAGAGACAGGTCGGGTTACCCACAAAGGGAAGCCCATCAGACTAACAGCAGATCTCTCGGCAGAAACTCTACAAGCCAGAAGAGAGTGGGGGCCAATATTCAACATTCTTAAAGAAAAGAATTTTAAACCCAGAATTTCATATCCAGCCAAACTAAGTTTCATAAGTGAAGGAGAAATAAAATCCTTTACAGATAAGCAAATGCTTAGAGATTTTGTCACCACTAGGCCTGCCTTACAAGAGACCCTGAAGGAAGCACTAAACATGGAAAGGAACAACCGGTACCAGCCATTGCAAAAACATGCCAAAATGTAAAGACCATCGAGGCTAGGAAGAAACTGCATCAACTAACGAGCAAAATAAGCAGCTAATATCATAATGGCAGGATCAAGTTCACACATAACAATCTTAACCTTAAATGTAAATGGACTAAATGCTCCAATTAAAAGACACAGACTGGCAAACTGGATAAAGAGTCAAGACCCATCAGTTTGCTGTATTCAGGAGACCCATCTCACATGCAGAGACATACATAGACTCAAAATAAAGGGATGGAGGAAGGTCTACCAAGCAAATGGAGAACAAAAAAAAGCAGGGGTTGCAATACTAGTCTCTGATAAAACAGACTTTAAACCATCAAAGATCAAAAGAGACAAAGAAGGCCATTACATAATGGTAAAGAGATCAATTCAACAGGAAGAGCTAACTATCCTAAATATATATGCACCCAATACAGGAGCACCCAGATTCATAAAGCAAGTCCTTAAAGACTTACAAAGAGACTTAGACTCCCATACAGTAATAATGGGAGACTTCAACACCCCACTGTCAACATTAGACAGATCAACGAGACAGAAAGTTAACAAGGATATCCAGGAATTGAACTCATCTCTGCAGCAAGCAGACCTAATAGACATCTACAGAACTCTCCACCCCAAATCAACAGAATATACATTCTACTCAGCACCACATCACACTTATTCCAAAACTGACCACATAATTGGAAGTAAAGCACTCCTCAGCAAATGTACAAGAACAGAAATTATAACAAATTGTCTCTCAGACCACAGTGCAATCAAACTAGAACTCAAGACTAAGAAACTCAATCAAAACCGCTCAACTACATGGAAACTGAATAACCTGCTCCTGAATGACTACTGGGTACATAACGAAATGAAGGCAGAAATAAAGATGTTCTTTGAAACCAATGAGAACAAAGATACAACATACCAGAATCGCTGGGACATATTTAAAGCAGTGTGTAGAGGGAAATTTATAGCACTAAATGCACACAAGAGAAAGCTGGAAAGATCTAAAATTGACACTCTAACATCACAATTAAATGAACTAGAGAAGCAAGAACAAACACATTCAAAAGCTAGCAGAAGGCAAGAAATAACTAAGATCAGAGCAGAACTGAAGGAGATAGAGACACAAAAAACCCTCCAAAAAATCAATGAATCCAGGAGTTGGTTTTTTGAAAAGATCAACAAAATTGATAGACCGCTAGCAAGACTAATAAAGAAGAAAAGAGAGAAGAATCAAATAGACGCAATAAAAAATGATAAAGGGGATATCACCACCGACCCCACAGAAATACAAACTACCATCAGAGAATACTATAAACACCTCTATGCAAATAAACTAGAAAATCTAGAAGAAATGGATAATTTCCTGGACACTTACACTCTCCCAAGACTAAACCAGGAAGAAGCGGAATTCCTGAATAGACTAATAGCAGGCTCTGAAATTGAGGCAATAATTAATAGCCTACCAACCAAAAAAAGTCCAGGACCAGATGGATTCACAGCTGAATTCTACCAGAAGTACAAGGAGGAGCTGGTACCATTCCTTCTGAAACTATTCCAATCAATAGAAAAAGACGGAATCCTCCCTAACTCATTTTATGAGGCCAACATCATCCTGATACCAAAGCCTGGCAGAGACACAACAAAAAAAGAGAATTTTAGACCAATATCCCTGATGAACATCGATGCAAAAATCCTCAATAAAATACTGGCAAACCGGATCCAGCAGCACATCAAAAAGCTTATCCACCATGATCAAGTGGGCTTCATCCCTGGGATGCAAGGCTGGTTCAACATATGCAAGTCAATAAACGTAATCCAGCATATAAACAGAACCAAAGACAAAAACCACATGATTATCTCAATAAATGCAGAAAAGGCCTTTGACAAAATTCAACAGCCCTTCATGCTAAAAACGCTCAATAAATTCGGTATTGATGGAACATATCTCAAAATAATAAGAGCTATTTATGACAAACCCATGGCCAACATCATACTGAATGGGCAAAAACTGGAAAAATTTCCTTTGAAAACTGGCACAAGACAGGGATGCCCTCTCTCACCACTCCTATTCAACATAGTGTTGGAAGTTCTGGCTAGGGCAATCAGGCAAGAGAAAGAAATCAAGGGTATTCAGATAGGAAAAGAAGAAGTCAAATTGTCCCTGTTTGCAGATGACATGATTGTATATTTAGAAAACCCCATTGTCTCAGCCCAAAATCTCCTTAAGCTGATAAGAAACTTCAGCAAAGTCTCAGGATACAAAATTAATGTGCAAAAATCACAAGCATTCTTATACACCAGTAACAGACAGACAGAGAGCCAAATCAGGAATGAACTTCCATTCACAATTGCTTCAAAGAGAATGAAATACCTAGGAATCCAACTTACAAGGGATGTAAAGGACCTCTTCAAGGAGAACTACAAACCACTGCTCAGTGAAATAAAAGAGGACATAAACAAATGGAAGAACATACCATGCATGGATAGGAAGAATCAATATCGTGAAAATGGCCATACTGCCCAAGGTAATTTACAGATTCAATGCCATCCCCATCAAGCTACCAATGAGTTTCTTCACAGAATTGGAAAAAGTTTTAAAGTTCATATGGAACCAAAAAAGAGCCCACATTGCCAAGACAATCCTAAGTCAAAAGAACAAAGCTGGAGGCATCACACTACCTGACTTCAAACTATACTACAAGGCTACAGTAACCAAAACAGCATGGTACTGGTACCAAAACAGAGATATAGACCAATGGAACAGAACAGAGTCCTCAGAAATAATACCACACATCTACAGCCATCTGATCTTTGACAAACCTCAGAAAAACAAGAAATGGGGAAAGGATCCCCTATTTAATAAATGGTGC
This sequence comes from Macaca mulatta, assembly GCF_049350105.2. Classification (NCBI taxonomy): domain Eukaryota; kingdom Metazoa; phylum Chordata; class Mammalia; order Primates; family Cercopithecidae; genus Macaca; species Macaca mulatta. Next base: position 21,282,205 of record NC_133423.1, on the reverse strand, counting down.
TGGGATAATTGGCTAGCCATAAGTAGAAAGCTGAAACTGGATCCTTTCCTTACTCCTTATACGAAAATTAATTCAAGATGGATTAGAGACTTAAATGTTAGACCTAATACCATAAAAACCCTGGAAGAAAACCTAGGTAATACCATTCAGGACATAGGCATGGGCAAGGACTTCATGTCTAAAACACCAAAAGCAACGGCAACAAAAGCCAAAATTGACAAATGGGATCTCATTAAACTAAAGAGCTTCTGCACAGCAAAAGAAACTACCATCAGAGTGAACGGGCAACCTACAGAATGGGAGAAAATTTTTGCAATCTACTCATCTGACAAAGGGCTAATATCCAGAACCTACAAAGAACTCAAACAAATTTACAAGAAAAAAACAAACAACCCCATCAAAAAGTGGGCAAAGGATATGAACAGACACTTCTCAAAAGAAGACATTCATACAGCCAACAGACACATGAAAAAATGCTCATCATCACTGGCCATCAGAGAAATGCAAATCAAAACCACAATGAGATACCATCTCACACCAGTTAGAATGGCAATCATTAAAAAGTCAGGAAACAACAGGTGCTGGAGAGGATGTGGAGAAATAGGGACACTTTTACACTGTTGGTGGGATTGTAAACTAGTTCAACCATTATGGAAAACAGTATGGCGATTCCTCAAGGATCTAGAACTAGAAGTACCATATGACCCAGCCATCCCATTACTGGGTATATACCCAAAGGATTATAAATCATGCTGCTATAAAGACACATACACACATATGTTTATTGAGGCACTACTCACAATAGCAAAGACTTGGAATCAACCCAAACGTCCATCAGTGACAGACTGGATTAAGAAAATGTGGCACATATACACCATGGAATACTATGCAGCCATAAAAAAGGATGAGTTTGTGTTCTTTGTAGGGTCATGGATGCAGCTGGAAACCATCATTCTCAGCAAACTATCGCAAGAACAGAAAACCAAACACCGCATGTTCTCACTCATAGGTGGGAACTGAACAATGAGATCACTTGGACTCGGGAAGGCGAACATCACACACCGGGGCCTATCACGGGGAGGGGGGAGGGGGGAGGGATTGCATTGGGAGTTATACCTGATGTAAATGACGAGTTGATGGGTGCTGACGAGTTGATGGGTGCAGCACGCCAACATGGCACAGGTATACATATGTAACAAACCTGCACGTTATGCACATGTACCCTAGAACTTGAAGTATAATTAAAAAAAAAAAAAAAGAAATAAATCATGTATTGTATATATAATCCCAACTAGGTAAAACACATCTGTGCCTAGGAAAAAAAGGTAACAGAGATTATGATTGTGTAGTAGGATTTCAAGGAAGTTTTATGCTTTTTACTATCTTCCAAATTCTCAACATAGGCAAAAATTTCTTCTATAATCCCAAAACAATTCAATGCAAAAGTAAATGTACCCAAACAGCAATAATTTTCTGTAGACTGTAATATTATGGATTTTTTTCTTTAGTCTTTTGTACTTTCCATTTATTGTAACGTAAGATTTTAAAATTTCACACTGAAAGAAAAAGAAAATAAACTTCTAAAAAATTAGGTAAGTTTATAAATGATGTAGCAAAAATGGGTATTTGCAAGGTTTTAGAGTTGCATTACATGGACCCATTAAACTTTTGAGATGATGTCACAAGGAATAGCCGTAATATCTGTTGTAGATAACGTAATTGTTCCCAATTCTTCTCCTCCCATTTCTACACTCTTTGTCATGTGCAGAGAATATAGATGTCAGGCATGGCTGTGTGACTCACTTTGGCCAATGATGGTCAGAAGTGACAGTGTGCCAGTTTGAAGCCTGGGCTTAAAGGTACATTGCATGTTTCTGCTCCCTGATTTGCACATTTGCCATCAGAAGAATCTCCCATGAGCAGATGCTGCTGCTTTAGCCTGGGCAAAAAAACACACATGTAGCAAATCCTAGTCCAACCACAATGAAGAGCTTAGCCTAGCAAGACCCAATAGCCTGAAGCGGAACCACTTGCTGAGTCTGACATAGACCATCCATTCAATGAGCCCAAGAACACCAAAGTACATGTCTATTCACGAAAGCTTTTGAATTTGGGGATGGTCTGTTATGCAGCAAAAACTAGCTGGTAAAATACCATTGACAGGCTGGGGAAGGTGGCTCACACCTGTAATCCCAGCACTTTGGGAGGCCAAGGTGGGCAGATCACAAGGTCAGGAGTTCGAGACCAGCCTGGCCAACATGGTGAAACCCCGGGTGTGGTGGCAGGTACCTGTAATCCCAGCTACTCGGGAAGCTGAGGCAGGAGAATCACTTGAACCTGGGAGGCAGAGGTTGCAGTGAGCTGAGACAGTGCCACTGTACTCCAGCCTGGGCAACAGAGTGAGACTCCATCTCAAAAAAAAAAAAAAAAAAGAAAAGAAAAGAAAAAGAAAAAATATTGACACAGAAAATATTAGTCTGGATAACAACAATAGCTCATATGAGGATTCCTATATTGAAGCTTAAAAATATAAATAGCTGGGGTCCCAGGGCCCTAGTGGTTGAAATATAAAAAGAGAGAGAGAGAGAGCTTGATTACCCCTAAATCTTGATGAAGTTTTAGTAGGTATATATGTCTGTTTCTAAAGTATGTATGAAAAATATATATGGCAAAATTATTGAATGCTATCCCCATATACCACTGCGTTTATATGTAGTTGTCTTACTTGGCCTTCAGATAAACCCATTAAATATACATTTTCCACTTTGGCATATTGTGGTTTCCTCTGGAGAATGGTATTTTGGGCTATAATCTTGAATGTTTAATTTGGCAACTTACTCTAAAAATTTTAAAAATATTAATCATACTGCATTCTTCTTTGGTGTGCAGACTGGCACTCTTTTCAGAGCAGAGTTTCTCAGCCTTGACATTATTGGCATTTTGAGCCAGTTCTTTGTTGTGGTTGTCCTTTGAGTTATAAGATGTTTAGCTGAATCCTATCTTCGACCCACTGATAGTACTGCACCTCCCTCTACCTCCAGCTGTGATAATCAAAAATGTCTTCAGACATTTCTAAATGTTCTTGGAGGGCAGACTCATCCTCAGTGGAGAGCTACTATTTCAGAGAAAGTTGTGATTCGGTTTGGGTAAGTCAGATTTACAATGTCAGCCATCATCTGGCCATATTTGAAAGTCTAGGCTTACAATAATGCAAGCTGTAGTAAAAATACTAATATCTTAAACATAAGATATTGCTATTTAAACATAATCCAAATCTCTAGGACTTTGGTTGCTTATGGTAATCATAATTATATTGTTATTGATAAGTGTGGGGAGAAACAAAAAAAGTAGCCATGGCCTGGCAGGTATGTTTTTCTTTTCTTTTCTTTTTTTTTTTTTTTTTTTTTTTTTTTGAGACAGAGTCTCGCTCTGTCTCCCAGGCTGGAGTGCAGTGGCGCCATCTTGGCTCACTGCAACCTCTGCCTCCAGGGTTCAAGTGATTCTCCTGCCTCAGCCTCCTGAATAGCTGGGATTACAGGTGTGCACCACCACACCGAGCTAATTTTGTAATTTTAGTAGAGATGGGGTTTCAATATATTGGTCAGGCTGGTCTCGAACTCCTGACCTTGTGATCTACCCACCTTGGTCTCCCAAAGTGCCGAGATTACAGGCATGAGCCACCGTGCCCGGCGGCAGGCAGATTTTTCTAACCTACCTGTGCCTACACTAAAGTCAGGCAAGACCTTTCCTGGTATACACACTAACAGGCAGCTTAATGGAACAGCAATATCCTGGGCATTGTATTTTAGGGCACAGCATCACGGCTAGCTTAGCACTTCATAAAAATGAACAGAAATAGCCATGTTGAACTGTAAGTAAGGAACTTCAAATACCACCTTACTCAAAGATTCCATTTCTATCAAACAAAAGATGAACCAAAAATTTAATTTCCTGACAATTTATGTGCTTCAGCAGGAATGTGGGCAAGCATCAGTTAAGTGCTAAACCTGACTATGGGACATGTGTTTAAAATAAATGTCAGAAAAGAGCTTGTATCCCTGATTATATCCTTTTCATTGGAACTCAGATGAGGTTGAATTACCTTAACATCAGAAACTCTAGTATAAAATTTTTAAACCTATCTGGTGAGGGTTTGAGTTTGGGCTCATTCATTAAAATTGCCTGGACTTCATGGTCCTCATCTGTAGAATGAGAAGGTTGGACTAACTAGAGTCTATGACTCCTTCAGCTAAAACATACTTTGAGTTATGTAATAGTTCATTTGTTAGTGCAACAGCACATGGAATAAAGGAGTCAGGCAATATTGGCAAGTTTGTTTGTTTGTTTATTTATTTACTAAGACTCTTACTCTGTCACCCAGGCTGGAGTGCAGTGGTATGATCTCGACTTACTGCAATCTCTGCCTCCCATGTTCAAGCAATTCTCCTGCCTCAACCTCCCGAGTAGCTGGGATTACAGGTGCGTGCCACCACACCCAGGTAATTTTTGTATTTTTAATAGGATGAGGTTTCACCATGTTGGTCAGGCTGATCTCAAACTCCTGACCTCAGGCGATCCACCCACCTTGGCCTCCCAAAGTGCTGGGATTACAGGTGTGAATCACTGTGCCTGGCTGCAAGTTTTTTTAAAAAAATAAGATTTGACTTCTACTTCAAGCAATTTGTCCAGGACAATTTTCACACAAAGGAACAAAACTTCCTCAAACTCAATAGAATGAGTCCTTCTATTCTCAGTTAAGACTTAATCAGCAGATCAGTCAAGGAGCAACGAGGCAGTAGAGAGGAGAAGAATCATTGGTTTGTCACTGGAAAGTCAACAGATTGAAGAAAAGCATGTTAAAAAGACTGGTCCCTTTAAAATAGAGAAAAATTGTGTATATATTCACATCATTAAGTTGCTAAGTAAGAAAGAAACCCTGTAGAATTATGGGTAATTAGAACTGATTTCTAAAACCATCAACTCACCAATTGAATTTATTGGATATGAAACTTTGTGATCATGTTTTTTTTTTTTTAAATACTCTAACATTTATGGAAAAAAGTGGAAATGTAGAAATATATTTCTACCTAGAGGTATTCTTTATTGGATGTAATATAAGCTGGGAGGAAAGGAGCACCTTGAAGGGCAAAAGAGAAAAAAAAAATCCCCTTCCTCTGTGGTTGTACAGAGCAAAGGAACCTCAAAAGGGGACTTGAAGCCAGGCACAGGGGCTCATGCCTATAATCCCAGCACTTTGGGAGGCTGAGGCAGGTGGATTACTTAAGGTCAGAAGTTTGACACCAGCCTAGCCAACATGATGAAACCTCATCTCCACTAAAAATACAAAAATTAGCTGGGTGTGGTGGTGGGCGCCTATAATCCCAGCTACTCGGGAGGCTGAGTCAGGAGAATTGCTTAAACCCAGGAGGTGGAGGTCACAGTGAGCCAAGATCGCATAACTACACTCCAGCCTGGGTTACAGAACAAGACTCCGTCAAAAAAAAAAAAAAAAGAGAGAGAGAGAGAGAGAATGAGACTTGAAAACACTACTCTCCTGAGAGAAAAGAATGAAAAGAGCCCTTTGATCAGATGAGGAAAAAGCCTAAATGTGCAGTCTTGGCTATGCCCTCAGTCCCACCCTGAGTCTCAAGAACTGATTCTTCACCATCCACTACTGACAGACCCCACCACAAAAGTACCCACTGCCACTGCTCCTCTCCACCACCCCACGCCACACCTGACCTCTCCAGTGTCGGAGTATCCAGGCTCACTATGTCTAAGCCCTTTGCTCATACTCCATGGTGCTCGGTTTGTTTGCTTTAAAATAAAGACATTGCCATGGAATTTCAACTCCTAATTTATTCATTATTTCACTAGCTTCCAGTTCTACCACAGGGGAATTAGACTTTGTATCCATTTTGTGTTTGCAAATATTCAAAAAGAAAACAAAAAAACAAATAGGTTGACCGTGGGGAAGTGACCCCCAGGGAGCACTGCAAATCCTTCCAGAGGCATGCTCGGCTGCTCCACACTCTTGTCTCTTATGGACATACCAGAAATACTTCATTTAGTTTAAGTGAACGGAAAGATCCAGCACTTGGAAAGAATTGTTACTTGCCTTGTTTGTTCCAATAAACAACTAAGCTTCTTATTGCTCAATAAAAATCAAAACTGACAGTTTGTAAAAACCAGAAAACAGAAAATCTTGGACTATGTTTAAGGGATGATTGATATTTCCAGACTTTTATGAGGATCCTAGGGGAGAAGTCTATTTAGGGTTCAACAATGTCAGTGAAAAATACTTCTCTGGAAAGCTTGCTACACATTGGCCAAAAGTTTTTCCAATTCCAATTCCAATTTGTATCTATTGAAAGATTTTTGGCTCATGGAACAGCATTAGCTGGGGAAGTAAGCTTACATCACTGTAGTTCAAACACTCATTATATATAATTCCATAATCAATAATGAGATCAGGTAAAGTAGGAGGAATCTGCAATTTAATAGTGATTTCAATTCTGTTAATCCTGGGTCTGGGGCATATTTTAAAGATACACTTGACTTAGATACACTAGCTACATCTGTCCAAGCCAGATAAAAAGAGATTTGAACTAAGCAACTAAGCAATTGCTTCTTGAACAATGGAAGCGAGAAATTACTCTTAGAAGAGGAGCTCTTTGTAAAGACACTGGACTATGGATGAATAAGATACATGGATAACAAATGAGGGCTTGGATCAGACAAAATGCCAAAACAGTCCCCCAGGATTTCCTGCCCTAATCCCTGAATCTGGGAATATGAGTTATTATACCCATGCTCAAGTTATGCTATTGGTACAGATCACAGGCTCTTTGGTTCCCCGTGTAATAAAAACTAACACTGAGCCACACAGATGTCCCAGACAAGCCTTTTATTTCGGGGCTTCTGCTTGAGTGCAAGGGAAACAGCAGAGGCTCAAGGACTCTCCGGCTGACTCCCCAGAAAAGCTGGTAGGGGTATTTTTATTAGGCAAAGCATGGGAATTGGTGTCAAGGGTAATATGTGCAGGCTGGAGTAGGCAAAGCACCTGAGGGGTGGGGTATGCGGTCAGCGTATCTGATGACATTGATCATCTTGAGTCATGGGCCACCTGGCGGTCTGGCCAGCAGCAACAAGCCTGCAAATGTTTGTTGAGCATTCCTTCCCAAGGTGGGACACTCCACAACCTTGGTTTGATATTTGGATTTCCAAAGGCCAATTCTTGGAATTCTTTAAGTAAAAGGCATGGTTAAACATCATGAGAGCACAGAAGAATGACTATTTGATTGGTATGACTAAAGCCTTGGGGTTAGCAGGTAGATTGCCAGCAAGGTAACGGTGTGAATTTTGTGATCAGCGGGACGAGAGAAGAAAAACAAAGAAAACATATGTGAAGCAGGAGGTGCGTCCCATTCCTATTCTATCTCAATTTCCCCCCCTGAGAGATTTCACCTTTCCCCTCCTTATTCTTAAAAGAAAGAAGCAAAGATCTCATCTTCTGAAGCTACTTGCTGCTGAACAGGATTGCCCTCCATGCCTAATCTTGGAGGGTGTGGAAGTCTCTCACTGATTGTTCTAAAGACCTGCAGGGACAGAGATCCTTCTGGAATGGTATGGGTTGAAATCTTTGGGCCATCATTAGCTTGACTTAACACTATTGAAGCCTGAAAGATACAAACTTTACCAAAGGGTTAAAAATATAAGGCCCGAAAAGTAATAGCAATAAAATGACCACCTAGGTTTAAGGAAAGGTAAAAATCCTGTCATTCTTAGTAAGTATCCTTTGATGAAGTCCCAGATGGTCTGAGAAGTGGGGTTTTTGAAATTATGCATCCTGTTGAAATTATGTAGCCTGTTGGTAAATCTTTTGAACTTGTAGTTCAACTAACCCTGAATTGTTAGCATAAGAACAACAGGTGTGGTTTATTTCTGTGCATTCTCCCCCTTGTTCAGCTAGAAGATAGTCCAGGGCCAATCTCTTGTCTAAGACAACGTTGGCTAGGGAGTCTAGGGAAGCTTGAAGTTCTTTTAAATTTCCCCTTGTAGTGGCTGACAGTGTTTGAAGGGTTTGTGTTAAGTTTCTCAAAGTTGCCTCACAGTATGCAAAGCCACCCCCAAGGGCCTGCCAAACGGGTAGCTATTCCAACTCCTGCCAAAATTAGCCCTAAACCTATCAGCCTTTTGGATTTTGGATGTGTGCTGTTATGAACTGTTATTCCATTGGGGCTCAAAGAAGCTAAGGGTGCAGTGTGTTGTACATTATTGACACAAGGGCATGCTGGTGTGAGTAATGGAGATGTGAAATTGGTTGGGGGATAGCTGTTGGCTAAATGGTGGTCTTGGTGTCCACAAGAGGACACATATCCTAGGGGTGTGCAGTTTACATGGGGCAAGAGGAATGCGGGTGACTGACTAAGCTTTGGAGAGACGTATGACTATCTGGGGCATTGGGAGAGAAAGACGAACTCCCTGAGCTCACGTTTGATTTGGGCTTTTTTTTTTTTTTTTTTTTAACTGATGAGGGAAAAGCCTGTGTGATGTCAAAGTAGGCATTTCAACTTCCCCTTTTCCCACCCTTTTCGATGACTGAAGCATTTAGCAGGCCAGTGAGGTTTATACATTCACAGGAAATGAGGCACTCAGGCGTACCATGAGAGGTGCAGGGGTTACTTTAGGTTCCCATACCTCGTTTGTGAAATTGGTAGTCAAGCTTTTAGGAAATGAAAGAGGCAGCCCCTGAGCCTGCTGATGATGGTGGCATACCCAGCAATTGGACACATTATTACCCAAAGTGACAATGCCACAAAGGTGGATGAGACAGTTTGTTCCCTTCCAAGAGGGCCCAGCCCACTGCGTCCCCCTACATGGAGGAGTAGGGACAAAGTAAAGAGGAGTATAACTATATGCAGCAGGGATAAAAGAGGTGTTTACCAGGGGAGGAGGCCGAGCAAAGCAACAGAATAATTGTAAAACAATTAGTATTGTAAGGAGAATTACTGGACTCAAGATCTCTAACCACATTACTCCAGGGATGAATTTGCTCTCTTGAACAGGTATTTGAGATCGTCCATAGGTTTGCAGGAGTAAGATGGGCTTTCTGGGCATGTCTAGAAACATTTAGGAGAAAAGATGTTTAATTGGGAGAGGTGTACCCAGCTAGGGATACAAGGGATCCTCAGTTAGGGTACACCTCTGAGTGGTGTTTGGATCACCCAGTAAAGTCCCTCCCATTTAGCCAATGGTTGTTCCTCCAGGAAGTCCTCCTTCCCAGTCTTAAGGAGGACTTGGTTTCCTGGATTAATCCATAAACGGGTTTCCCCATCTTTAGCGGGGACCGGCAGGATTTTGTTCCCATGCTCTGAAATTGCCTTTTGAACCTGTCCTAAATTAATTATATACTATAATTTTTAATTTAATTATCCATCTAGCAGGAGGTCAGTGGTGAGGAAAGTCCTCTCATAGATCATCTCAAAGGAGTTAAGTCTTAGGCTGCCCCAAGGGGCCATGCAGACTCTAAGAAGTGCAACTGGGAGCATCGTAACCCAGGGCTGTGACAAAGCTTTTCTAGAATCAGCTTAAGAATATAGTTCATCTTTTCAACTTTACCTGATGATTGGGGGTGCCAGGATGGCACTGTCTTTAATCTATTCCTAGGGTGTGGAGAGGCTCTAAGTAATCTTAGCCACACAGGAGGGCCCATTATTGCTATGAAGGGATTTGGGGAGTCCAAATCAAGAAATTATTAATATTTATTTTGGTAAAGATTTATAGACTTCTACTGCTCCCTCTGTATGGATAGGAAGAGCCTTGAGTGACCCAATAAAAGTATTCACAAACACCAGGAGATATTTGTACCCTAGATTTGGGGGCATTTGAGTAAATCTACCTGCCAGTCTTCTCCTGGATAAGTTCCCCTGTGTTGAACCAGCTTAAGTAAAGAGAGAGGAACTAGATAGGTTTGGGGATTATTCTGGGAACACAGTTCATAGGCAAAGGTTACTTCTTTTAGTTTTTCTCAATCCCTTTTCAATTTATATTTTATATACAATGTTCCATAAAACATCTGTCCCATAATGTGTGGCATCATGGAGATGCTTGATAAGTTTTCACTGGCCAGTTTCCAGAATAAAAATCTTATCACCATCTGGGAACCATCCATCATTGTTTTCCTCCTCTAGCTCTTCTTGTGAGTATCGTGGGTGATTCAGAAGGTTGGTGGGGTCTATCATTAAGGCCAATACATTGCTGGGTTCCTGTAACCAGGCTGTTTTGTGGCCCTATCATCCCTATTATTTCCTTGGCTAATGAGGGACCTGTAAGTCTCGTGGCCCTTGCAGTGAATGACTGCTCTGTGGCAGGGAAGTTGTACCACTTCCAGGAGAAGTAGGACTAGGTCCTTATGTTTGATTCGGGAATTTTTAGCTGTTAACATTCCCCTTTCCTTCCATACGTCTGCATGGGCACACAGTGCAAGAAACCCATACTTTGAGTCAGCGTACACATGTATTCACTCCCCTTCTCCCAGTTGTAAGGCTCTGACGAAGGCCATCAGTTCTGCTTTGTGTGCCGAGGTTTGGGGAGGAAGCGTTTTAGCTTCTGTAGTCTCATTCAGGAGTCCCTTCCTCTACAAAGCTACTGCCGTCAGTATGCCATTCTGCCTCCAGGTTCTCAAAAGGCTGGTCTCATAAGTCAGGCCTGCTGGCGAATGTCTATTTTATGGTCTCTCTGCATTGTCATAAGCCCTCATCATCGGTGGCTGGGACTAAGGTTGCTGGGTTCGGGGTCTGACATATGCTCAAAGTAATGTCTGGGGTGTCTAATAAGAGAGCTTTGTATTTGGTCAGCCTCCCCCCACCACCAAGTGAGACAATCGTGTCTCTTGACTTCTAACACAGTCTGAACCTGGTAGGAAGTCATACTATATTAACGTTACCCCAGCATCAGCTTAGAGGCTTCACTAACCAGGAGGGCAGTGACTGTTACTGCCATCAAGCAGCAAAGTTACCCCTGTGCAACTGCGTCCTACTGTTTTGAAAAATGAGCCACCAGCCACTGAACAGGTCTTAACCTTTGGATTAAGACTCCCAAAGCTTCCTAGCATCCCACAAATATACAAGATAAATGGTTTTTCTAAGTTGGAGAGTCCAAGGGTGAGGGCTTGACCCAACTCAGTTTTTAAGGCTTCAAAAACTTGTTGGCATTTCTTATCCCAGTACAAGGGCTCTGTTTTTTCCCCTCTCAGGGTCTCACATAAGGGTTTAGCAGTTAGGTCGTAATTTGGAATGCAAATACGACAGAAGCTCACCATTCCCAAGAAACTTTGAGCTGCCTTTTCATTTATGGGACCAGCAATGAAGTGATTGCCTTTTTCCAATTCCCAGCCAGAATGTGGGCTTCTCGGATCAGAAGGAACCCCAGACCCTAAACGTTTTGCAAATAAGTCTGGGCCTTGAATAGACCCTGTATCCACTCTCAGTGAGGTAATTCAGGCTTTTAATGGTATTAAAATCTAAATCCTGCCCTGTCTGGTTGGCAATTAACAAGTCATCTACATATTGTAATAAAGTTCCATTCCATAGGCTTAGCTCCCTGAGCTCTTTAGCCAATGCCTTCCCAAAAAGGTGGGCGCTTTCCCAGACCCCAGGGGAAGCACAGTCCACTTGTATTGTGTGGCTTCCTGCACATCGGGATTTCTCCATTCAAAAGCAAGAAGATATTGGGATTCTGGATAGAGGAGTACACACACAAAAAAGCCTCCTTTAAGTCCAGCAAAGTAAAAAACTGAGCATCTTAAGGGATCTGGGTGAGCAAGGTGTACAGGTTTGGGACCACTGGGTGGATGGGAATGACTATCTCATTAACCGCTTGGAATTCTCACATAAACTAATATTCTCCACTAGGCTTTCTGACAGGGAGGATCAGGGTGTTGCAAGGGAACTGGTGGGGTTTAATTAACCCATGCTGTAGGAATCTGTGGAGTAATGGCTGAATCCTGTTCAGTGCCTCAGGTTTTAAGGGGAACTGTTCCTTCCATGAGTAGCCCACCCCCAGGCTTTAGGTCTGTTTTTACTGGGGGAACATTATGCCCATCCCAGGACCATAGCATCCCATATGGAAGTGTTTACTTGATCCTTGATTTCCTCAGAAATGTTTGAGTTCTCCAGTTCCTCTCCATTTAAGAGTGCCAGCAAGTGGATTCCGTGTTCTGGCTCTAACTCCAGCTGTACTCCGTCTTCTTCCAGGGCGATGGTGGCTCCCATTTTGCTTAATAAGTCCCTACCCCAAAATGGAGTAGGAAATGTAGCGACAAACAGAAATGAGTGAGAAATAAGTTTAGATCCAGCCTCCCAAGCAAGAGGGAAAGTAAATTTTCCTGCCTTAGGCCATCAGTCTATTCCCATTACCATGCAGTCACGGTTAGAGAGGGGGTCAATAGGCTGGGTCAGGACAGAGTAGGTGGCTCCACTGTCCACAGGGAACTCAATTTTCCTACCTGCCAGATCAAGGGTGAGCTGAGGCTCTGCTGGCATGATAATGATGGAGTGTGCTGCAGCTGGAGCTGGACAGGAGTTCAGGCTCCATCAGTTGGTGTGTATTGATCTCTCATCTAAGAGATTGGCAAGGAAGGGAGGCTGGCCAGGGTTGCCTGCCAGCCATCTTATTTTAGTGCAGTCATGGCAGTCCCTCTTCCAGGGGCCCTCCCTCCTGTAATGTGCACATTGGGTCTGTCCAAGGCCACTTATCTTCAATCAGTTGTCTGTTCTCCTGGGTCTGCTAGGGTCACCCTGAGGTGGCTGATGGATAAAGGCAGCTGAAAGCCATGCTATCTTGGCCAATCTCCTCATCAGCCTCCTCTGTCCTGTCTCTGTTATTGAAAATCTTTTTTTTTTTTTTTTTTTTTTTTGAGACGGAGTCTCGCTCCGTTGCCCAGGCTAGAGTGCAGTGGCATGATCTTGGCTCACTGCACGCTCCACCTCCTGGGTTCACGCCATTCTCACACCTCAGCCTCCCAAGTAGCTGGGACTACAGGCGCCCGCCACCATGCCCCGCTAAATTTTTTGTGGTTTTAGTAGAGATGGGGTTTCACTGTGTTAGCCAGGATGGTCTTGATCTTCTGACCTCATGATCCTCAGGCTCCCAAAGTGCTGGGATTACAGGCGTGAGCCACCACACCCGGCCTGTTACTGAAAATCTTAAAAGCCTTCTCCAAGGTCGACGGCGGGGTCTGGGGTCCTGCCTCCAGCTTCTGTATTTCCTTCTACTGTCTGGAGCTGACTGAGTGACAAAATGCATGGCAATCAAAGCCCTCCCTTCCCCTGACTCTGGCCTGCACTCGTGTATTTCTTAAGGACCTCAGTGACTCATCCGAGGAAGACTGCTGGGCTCTCCTCATTTCCCCAGATGATTCCCCGATCCTGTCATAGTTTACAGGTTTTATTACACGTTACCTCATTCCTTCAGTCAAGCAAGTGACCAAGTGTCTCAAGCTAGCATTATCTACATTATAGTCCCACTTGGGGTCTTGTGCTGGGACTGCATCTCCCCGTACATAAATGATGGCATGTTAAGAGGTTGGTGACCACCTGGCCATCTGCATGTTTCTTTATTATTATTATTATTATTATACTTTAAGTTCTAGGGTACATGTGCATAATGTGCAGGTTTGTTACATATGTATACTTGTCCCATGTTGGTGTGCTGCACCCATCAACTCGTCAGCACCCATCAACTCGTCATTTACATCAGGTATAACTCCCAATGCAATCCCTCCCCTCTCCCCCCTCCCCATGATAGGCCCCGGTGTGTGATGTTCCCCTTCCCGAGTCCAAGTGATCTCATTGTTCAGTTCCCACCTATGAGTGAGAACATGCGGTGTTTGGTTTTCTGTTCTTGTGATAGTTTGCTAAGAATGATGGTTTCCAGCTGCATCCATGTCCCTACAAAGGACACAAACTCATCCTTTTTTGTGGCTGCATAGTATAATCTTCTTAAACATGTGTTCTTTCTCATCAATAGTGCAACAGTGTGCCAGAATGACCATAACATCCTGCCATGTCAGGAAAATGCTAAATTTGGTTTAACAAAATTTATCTCTAAACTTAGAGGTTGGCCATGGTAGCTCATGCTTATAATCCCAGCACTTTCAGAGACCAAGACAGAGGAATCGCTTGAGCCCAGGAGTCTGAGACCAGCCTGGGAAACACAGAGACACTCTGTGTCTACAAAAAAATATTGAAAATAAGCTGGGTATGGCAGCACACACCTGTAGTCTCAGCTACTTGGGAGGCTGAGGCAGAAGGATGGCTCGAGGCCAGAGTTCAAGGCTGCAGTGAGCTATGATCAGGCCACTGTATTGCTACAAGGCCCTGTTGTAGAAAAAAATAAAAATAAAAAAATAATAAACTTATCAGGATTCTTTGAAAATCTACCAAATTTTCCTTTACACAGTCCTAGATCCATTGCTGAAAAGGAACATGCACCCTTGTAACTTCCCTGTTTCCATCTGCCACTTCTCTGAGGAGAAAATAGCCCTGGGTTGGTGGAAGAGCAAAAGAAGGTGCTGCTGGAGCCTGGTTGGAGTGGTTTTTCCCATTACTTTTAAGGGCAAAAAATGCAATTTGCAATTAATTTTGCACCAACCTAATACTTAGAAGATGTAAAGAAGATTACAGAAGCCAAAGTCAGAGTGCCAGGCAGAGGTTTCTACCGGTCGAACCAATCAGCCATTTCAATCCATCCTCTATAGGTGTCTATTCAGGCTGAGCCACTGAAGTTAATGAAAAGTGTAAGCAGGCCAGGCGCAGAGGCTCATGCCTATAATCCTAGCACTTTGGGAGGCCAAGACAGGTGGATCACCTGAGGTCAGGAGTTTGAGACAAGCCTGACCAACATGGTGAGACCCCGTCTCTACTAAAAATGCAAAAATTAGACGGGCACAGTGGCGGGCACCTATAAGCCCAGTTACTCCGGAGGCTGAGTCAGGAGAATAGCTTGAACCCTGTTGTGGGGGAGGGGAGGGGGCGGAGGTTGCAGTGAGCCAAGATCTCACCACTGTGCTCCAGCCTGGGTGAAAGAGCGAAACTCCATCTCAAAAGAAAGGGAGAAGGCGGGGCGGGGCGGAAGGGGAGGGGGGGGAGGAAGGGGAGGGGAGGGGAGGGAGGGGAGGGGAGGAAGGGGAGGGAAGAAGGAAGGAAGGAAGGAAGGAAGGAAGGAAGGAAGGAAGGAAGGAAGGAAGGGAGGGAGGGAGGGAGGGAGGGAGGGAAGAAAGAGATAAAAAAGAAAAGCAAAAGCAGGGAAGGAGGAAGGAAGAAGAAGAAAAAAGAAAGATACCACAGATAGCGGACAGGAAGTGAGGGAAAGCATTGTCTCAGGTTGGGGGCCAGCGAGGAGCCCCTGGAAAGAAAATGCCAGTTGCAGTGATGCTGAGCCAATAGTTCAGGCGGCCGCCCATCAGCCGTAAAGGAAATGTGTCTGGCTGTCCCACTAACTCACAAGCCTCCCATTCCTGGGAGGAAAACGGTTTCTACGTATCGTGCTCCTGGCTAGCTCATCAGAGAATCTGTTACAGATCACAGGCCTTTGGTTTTCCCCAAGTAATAAAATTAACCTGGGGCCAAGCAAATTTCCCAGACCAGGTTTTTATTTCAGCGCTTGTCTTGAGTACAAGGGAGACAGTAGAGATGCAAGGACTGACTCTCTAGTTGACTCCATGGAAAAGCCGGGAAGGATTTCTTAAGCCAAGTGTGGGAATTGACATCAGGGGTAAAGTATGCAGGCGGACTGGTCAAAGCACCTGAGGGATAGGGTATGCAGTCAACATGTCTGGTTGTGATGGCTATTATTGTTTTGAGACAGGGTCTTTCTCTGTCACCCAAGCTGGAGTGCAGCAGTGTGAGCAGGGCTCAACCTCCCAGCCTCAAGCAATCCTCCCACCTCAGCCTCCCAAGTAGATGGGACTAAAAGGCACGTGCCACCACACTGGGATAATTTTTTATTTTATTGTTTTTGTTATAAAGATGAGGTCTTGCTATGTTGCCCACAGTGGTCTAGAACTCCCAGGCTCAAGCGATCCTCCTGCCTTAGCCTTCATAGTAGCTGGGACTATAGCCATGTGCCACCACACCCAGCTCATTTTTTGATTTTTGTTGTTGTTGTAGAGATGAGGTCTTGCTACATTACCCAGGCTGGTCTCAAACTCCTGGGCTCAAGCAATCCTCCTGCCTCAGCCTCCCAAAGTGCTCAGATTGCAGGCATGAGCCACCATGCCCAGCCACAAGAGTTATCTTGAGTAATGGACCACCTGGTGGTCTGGCCAGCAGCAACAATGCTGCAAATCATTGTCAAGCATTGCTGCCTGAAGTAGGACACTCCATAACCTTGGTTTGATATTTAGATTTCCAAAGGCCAGTTCCTAAAATTCTTTAAGTAAAAGGTATGGTTAAACATTATGAGAGCACGGAAGAATGGCTATTTGCTTTGTACAACTAAAGCCTTGGGGTTAGCAGGAATATTGGTATATTGCCAGTGAGGTAGTGGTGTGGGCTTTATGATTAGTGGGACAAGAGAAGAAGAAAAAAGAAAAAAAATGTGAAAGAGGAGCTGTGTACCATTTCTATTCTATCTCAGTATCTGACAAATCACAGCCCTCGAGTGTGAACTCAGGAGTCAGAATGCCTGGCTTTGAATCCCAGCTCTGCTGCTGAGCTAGTTGGATGCTCCTGGGCAAGTTACCTAAGTGCTCTGTGCCTTATTTTTCCATGTGTAAAATGAGGATGATAAAATTACCTACTTTATAGAGTTGTGGAGATTAAATTAGTAAATACCATTCAAGCTCTTACAAATACCTGACACATAGGAAGCCCTCAATGAGTGTGAAGAGAATATTATTAATACTTGTTCTCTTGGCTTCCTGACAAAATCCATTTATCTCTATGTCAGATGCTACATAAAATATTGCAACTGCATGTTCAGAGTCAGACTTAAATCACCAAAATCCAGTTAACTTATGTCACAATAAACTAACCTGCTGAATTGACTGTTACATCGATTTTTAAGCAATTGTAATTAATCATAATTATGGGGCATCATTTATCAGCAAAAAATAATGTTCTTAGAATTGTGCCACAGCACTCTCTATTATGGGCCTGAACAAATTAACTAGCACTTTATATAAAGGGCAGAGATATTTGTTGTTTTTCTATAGAGAAACCTGAACACTCATTGAACTTTTACAAATGAATAATCAGATTTATTTTAACATGATAACGTTACCATACATAATTACTTTGGATAATCTTCTTTTTAATTGTAATGCCATCAGTGAGATATCAGGTTCTTGGGGTTTTGTTTGCTTGCTTTTCCCATGACCCAAGAAGGAAATACTCCCAAGGAAACTCTATCTAAATAAATATGGCAACTGGATTAAAGAAACTTGGTCCTCTTGGTAATGAGATTATTATGAGTATGCTCACTTGTGTTTCTTTGCTCGTTCATGTCTTCTGTTCATTCATTCATTTTAAAATGTACATTGACATACTATGTGCTGTGTTAAGAAACAATGACAGACAAGACAGACACAGGTCCTACCCTCATATAAATTTAAAAAATACAAGAGCTGTATTTGTTGCAAGTTTACAAGTCCAGGCACTGTGCTAGGCACTTAAAATAGATTTTTTTTTTTTTTTTTTTTTTGAGATGGAGTCTCACTCTGTCACTGAGGCTGGAGTGCAGTGGTGAAATCTTGGCTCACTGCAACCTCCGCCTCCTGGGTTCAAGTGATTCTCCTGCCTCAGCCTCCTGAGTAGCTGGGATTACAGGCATGCATCACCACGCCTGTTGTATTTTTAGTAGAGAGGGGGTTTTGCCATGTTGGCCAGGCTGGTCTTGAACTCCTGACCTCAGGTGATCTGCCCACCTCAGCCTCCCAAAGTGCTAGGATTAAGGTATGAGCCGCTGTGCCTGACCAGATTGTCTCTCTTATTTCTCACAGCCTGATAAGGCATGTAGCTCCATCTTATAGATGAGGCCATTGAGACTCTGAAGCTAAATAACTTCCTCAATATCGCACAGCTACAAGGAAATAGCATTAGGATCCAAACCTGACTTTAAACCCACCTTCCTAACTACAGTCCTGCCATCTCTTTTTCCAATTACTCCTCAATATCAAAACATCTGTTCTTTTAGGTCGATTGCTCTATGCACCACACACAAAAATTCCTTGCCTTTGACCTTGCCAGGCAGGCAGATCCCAAATATGACCCAATCTTGTGTGTCTAACCCAAGCTCCTCTTCTTGGCGTGTCTTATTCCCTAACCATCTCACTTCTTCAGCCTCGAACACTACCTCATACACTCCCGCTTGCCCTGCAACTATCAAGTTCTTTTGTATGTTCATCTAATGTTTCAAACTAGATCATAAGTTCCAAATTAGACTATAAAGTTTCCTCAAATATCTACATTTTTTCTCTCAGTCACTGAAGTTGGGCAGACAGTTAGGTGCTCAATAAGTTACCACAGTCTTTTTCATTGCTAACTTAGTTCTATGACCCTAACAACCACAATAGGTTCATAGAAAAGGCAGGTGGTCCTTAGGAATTAATAAAGGCTAAGCTCAGTGGGTCACACCTATAATCCCACCACTTGGGGAGACTGAAGCAGGAGGACTGCTTAAGGCCAGGAGTTTGAGACCAGCTTGGGCAACACAGTGAGATCCCCATCCCCACAGAATAAATAAATAAATTAGCCAGGTGTGGTTGTGCACACCTGTGGTCCCAGCTACTCTGGAGGTTGAGGAGAGAGGATCGCTTGAGCCCAGGATATTGAGGCTGCAGTGAACTATGATCATGCCACTGCACTCCAGCCTGGGCAACAGAGTGACACCCTGTCTCTAAATAAATAAATAAATATTTTTAAAAAGAAGAATCAGTAAAGAAAACATGCTCTCTTGGCTGCCTCCCCTCTCCTCCAATTAATCACTGCCATGTTTAGAAAACTGCCTACATCTACCACTATAGACTCTGCATGACTGGTTTTGCAGTGAGCACATGATCCTGGTTTACATAATGTAGACCGGGTTTGTATCTCTATCTTAAGCCTTTGGGACAAGGCCAAAGAGATTACTGGAGCACCCACTTAGCCTGAAATTGAAGGATAGGAACTCAAGAGTCTCTCATTGGTTGTCTCCTGCTCTGAAAATCCACAGACCTCTGTATTAGCCCTTTGCCACTTAACACCTACAGCCTTGAGATGTCATTTTTCATAGCTGTGTATTCTACAGGCTTCTGAGCAGTGACGTGGCCTAGCCCAGTGACTTGGAACAAGTGCTCTCTGAGTGACTGTTGACTGGCCCTGGATTTACTGAGGGGATTGTTGCTGGGGCCTCTTGTGTGGAAGCTGCTAGAACTTCCCAAGGTGTTGATAGCCACTGACTCCTCAAAGCGGTTCAGGGCAGCTGGGAAGTATTTCTCACTTTTGAATGTCTTGGCTGAACTCTTGACTTCCATTCTCCATCTTCTCCACTGCTTCCCTTCTGGAGTATCAAATGCCATGTGGTTGTAGTCATGACACTGTAAAATTGCCCTGCTAGCTCATGGGAGGAGAAAAGTCTTGAGACAGAGAAAAATTCGATGGGATTTTATTCACTCTGAATCCATCTCTGCATGACTATCTATGTCCTAATCTCAGCTAGGACATCCACATTTCGTTTCCTTCTGGAAATGGGGAATAGGAACGATCTGAAGGATTCTCTGTGGCCTCAGTTGGGGAGAGCTGGAGTGGATGAGGGCTGTCCTCTCAAAGACAACCTCCTTAGGAGATCTCTGGGAGCCACTTTCCACTGGGACACTAAATGGGAGCTAAAAGCTTGCCATTTCTCCTCCCTCTCACCTCTGTCAAGGCCGTCCCAGGTCCTGTGCAGACAGCATTAGGGATGATGTAAAATCAATACCCCCACACTTCACTTTACCCTCCACTCTCACATAGAAGATGATTAAAGCATGTCTCTGTGCCATTGGGAAGGACCTCACCGTAAGTTTTCCTTTCTCATCTGCTTCTCAATTCCTCAGACACTCTGTTTATGTGCTATTTATGTCCACTCTTACGGAAGAGGATTGCAAGTAATCACACAGGAGGGAGACTAGAATTCCTGGACCGTTGGCTTAATATTCCAGAATACTGTTGTTCTGTTACCATGAGCATTTACTAGATTTTCATTCCTCATCATAGTTTACTCTATCTGAAAGGAATATTCTGTATTTCTTCACTCTGGGTTCTCGTAGATTCAGATTCCTTGAACAGCTTGAACTACTTCTTAATCACATATTTCCTCATTTGGAAAATATGAATGAAGGCTGCTTTAACCCTTTGTATTGTATATTAACTCTTTTTACACATCTCCAGGGCAATCCTGGGGATTTTCCTTGGATTTCTGAAGTTGCTGGTGATTATTCCCTGAGGAGAACAGAGCTGGGTCTCTGAGGTTCCTTTCCTTCCTGATCTCTCTGTATTTAAAGTTTTACCTCTGAGGAGCTCCCGGGAATCATATTTGACAGTTTGACCTCCCATTCAAATGGTCAGACAGGACATTAGGTCATACTCTTAATCATCCTCAGAATAAAAACTTGTTGAAAATGTAATGGAGACCACTATCCACTCTGTTTGATGTACTTTTCTAGGTAAGCCAAGCAAGCAAAATTATCCAACAGGGCATCAAGAAACAATAGTCTGAAATTTTAAGTAAGAAAAAAACCTTGGACACAATATAAATGAAACGTCATTTTTTTTTTTTTAAGAATGCCCCCAGTTGAGTAATTCCAAGTGTACTCATTATTCTGTGGTAAATGTGAACTCTGACTGTAGGACAAGGCTGGTGACACATAGGTTACTTAATGGTGAGTAAATCTGTTGAAATAAAAAATGCTTCCAGCACTAAAGTGTGTGTTCATATTTTGACCATATGTATAAAACGCATATTTACTTGAAACCAACATGGACAGGCTGAATAACTCAAGAGTTATGATAATCTAAGAACCATCACTAGCCAAGCCTTTTTTTTTTTTTTTCTTGAGACAGGGTTTCACTCCTGTCACCAGGGTGGAGTGCAGTGGCAGAATCTCAGCTCATTGCAACCTCTGCCTCCTGGGATGAAGTAATTATTGTGCCTCAGTCACCCAAGTAGCTGGGATTACAGGCACACACCACCATGCTCAACTAATATTTGTACTTTTAGTAGAGATGGGGTTTCACCATGTTGGCCAGGCTGGTCTTGAACCCCTGACCTCAAGTGATCTGTCCGCATTGGCCTTCCAAAGTGCTGGGATTACAGGCATGAGCCACTGTGCCTGGTCAATCACTAGCCCAGCTCTCTATAGAATGCCTTCTTGGTCTCATTTCGTTGGTACTGAGCAGGGAATTCTAAGTGAGGGTTGCTCAGTCCTAGGTGCTCTGGAGCTTTCTTCCCCATCAGATACAGAGAATATTCACAGTCATCTTCTAGGCACATTTCTGAGTCCCATAACTGCTCACCACGGGACTACAGGAAAAAGATAAGAACCATGACTCCTTTTTTGTATAGGGAGATTGAGTCTAGTCTTTTTGCTACATTGCTCTTCCCTTTCTCTCATCTTATCTTTCCATCTTTTTCCCTCTAACAAAATTCTAAAATACAGATGGGCACAGGGTCAGAAAAAAGTGAGGCAATCTCTTTCTGGTAGTTAAAAGCTTTAGCTTTAATTTTCTTTTTGCACAGAATTCTTTTCTAGCAAAAGCAACAGTGATAGTTGCTGTTTATTATTTTTAGATTTTATTTTTAGTGCAGTTTTTAGTTAAAGCAACATTGAGTAGAAAAACACAAGAGTTCTCATATACTTTTGCCTTCACATATGCACAGCCTCCCCAACCATCAACATCTCTCACCAGAGTGGTACATTTGTTGTAATCGATGAACCTAATTGACACATCATTATTACCCAAAGTCTGTAATCTACATTGGGGTTCCCTTTTGGCGCTGTATATCCTGCGGGTTTGGACAAACGTATCATGGCATGTATCTCCCATTAAAGTATTAGAAAGAATAGCTTGACTACCCTAAAAATATCCTGTGCTTTGCCTATGTATCCTCCCCTTTCCCTAACCACCAGAAACCACAGATCTTTTTATTGTCTTCATAGTTTTGGTTTTTCTAGAATATCATATACTAGAAATCATACAGTATGTAATCTTTTCAGACGGACTTCTCTCACTTAGTGGTGTGTATTTAAGTTGCTTCCAAGTCTTTGATGGCTTGATAGCTCATTTCATTTTAGCACTGAATAATATTCCATTGTTTGGATGGACCACAGTTTATCCACCCACCTGTATCTTAGGTGTTTCCAAGTTTTGATAATTATGAATAAAGCTGCTATAAACATCCACGTGCAGGTTTTTGTGTGGACCTATGTTTTCAACTTATTTGGATAAATACTAAGGAAATAAATTGCTGGATGGTATGGTAAGACTATGTTTAGTTTCGTAAGAAACTGCCACACTGTATTCCAAAGTGGCTGTACCATTTTGCATTCTCATCTGCAATGAATCAGAATTCTTACTGCCCTATATCCTTTCCATAATAAGCATTTTGGATTTGGGCCATTCTAATAGGTGTGTAGTGGTACCTCACTGTTGTTTTAATTTGCATGTCTCTGATTAAATATGATATGGAACATCTTTTCATATGCTTGTTTACCATATATACCTTCTTTGGTGAGGTGTCTAAGATCTTTGGTGCATTTTTTAACTGGGTTGTTTTCTTATTAGGTTTTAAGAGTTCTTTGTATATTTTGGAAAACAATCCTTTATCAGATATGTCTTCTGCAAATATTTTCTCCCAGTCTGTGGCTTGTCTTTTAATTCTCTTGACAGTATCTTTTGCAGAGCAGAAATTTTTAATTTTAATAAAGTCATTTTATTATTTCTTTCATGGAGTTATTCTTTCTTTGGTGTTGTACCTAAAACATCATCACCATACCCAAGGTTATCTAGATTTTCTCTTATGTTATCTTTTAAGAGTTTTATAGTTTTGCATTTCACATTTAGGTTTATGATCCATTTTGGGTTCAATTTTGTGAAAAAGGTAAGATTTGTGTGTAATTTTTTTGGCATATAGAAGTCTAATTGTTCTAGCACCATTTGCTGAAAAGACTATCTTTTCTCCATTGTATTGTCTTTACTCTTTTGCTGTAGATCAGTTGACTACATTTGTGTGGGTCTACTTCTGGGCTCTCTATTCTGTTCCATTAATCTACTTACCTGCTCCTTTACTAATACCACGCTGTCTTGATTTCTGTGGCTTTAGAGTAAGTCTTATGAGTCGGGTAATGTCAGTCCTCCAACTTTCTCCTTCTACTTCAATATTGAGTTGGCTATTAGGGGTCTCTTGCCTCTGTATAAACTTTAAAGTCAGTTTGTCAATATCCACAAAATAACTCACTGAGGTCTTGATTGGGATTGCATTGAATCTATAAATGAAGTTAGGAAAAACCAACATCTTGGCAATATTGAGTCTTTCTATCCATAAACATGGATTGTCTCTTCATTTAAGTAGGTCTTTGATTTTTTTCCCAGAAATGTTGTAATTTTCTTCATATAAATCTTACATGTATT
The DNA here is from genome assembly GCF_049350105.2 of Macaca mulatta. Lineage (NCBI taxonomy): Eukaryota > Metazoa > Chordata > Mammalia > Primates > Cercopithecidae > Macaca > Macaca mulatta. The sequence continues at coordinate 21,258,554 of NC_133423.1, read as the reverse complement.
TTGTTAAATTTATACCTAAGTATTTCATTTTTAAGGGGTGATAATTCTAAATTCCTGAGGTGCTAATGTAAATTGTAAAATGTATTTTTTTTTTTTTTTAGATGCAGTCTCGCTCTGTCACACAGGCTGGAGTGCAGTGGCGTGATCTCGGCTCACTGCAACCTCTGCCTCCTGGGTTCAAGCAATTCTCCTGTCTCAGCTTCCTGAGTAGCTGGGACTACAGGCACGTGCCACCATGCCCAGCTAATTTTTGTATTTGTAGTAGAAATGGGGTTTTACCATATTGGTCAGGCTGGTCTCGAACTCCTGACATCAGGTGATCCACCTTCCTTGGCCTCCCAAAGTGCTGGGATTGCAGGCGTGAGCCACCACGCCCGGCCAGTAAGATGTATTGTGCTTTTACAGATTGTGTTTTTACTCATTCAACTTTTACTGCAAGGCACCACTATATATAAAAAGGAGTGTGGAAAGCTCTCTTGCTGCTCATGTTGTCATCATTGACATCATCTGACATTCAACTTTTCAAGTTTTTTCTAACACATTAATTCATATTTTAATAAAATAATTTGTATTTTAATAATTAGGGCAGTTACAGAAAATTAGAATTTCTAGTTTGAAGAAAGACTTGATCTCTTCCAATCACATCTCTGATTTGTAGCCTGAATACACTTGTAAGTGGTCATTCAGCATTTATTTAGGTATCTCCACATACAGGATATTCACCTTCCATGATCTGAGCACATCATTTAAAAAACAAAAACAAAACAAAAACACCTCTTATTGTTGAAAAAGTCTTTCTTGAAATAAATCAAAACCTTGCTTCTTGTCACATCCACTCCTTGACCCAAGTTGTATAACTTAATCTCTTTTTCTTGTAATAGCCCTTAGAATAAAGACAATTATCATGTATTCTAAAGTGGTTTTGTTCAAGGTGGCCATGTTCAGTTTCTTCAAACACATATGGATTCTTTCATATGAACATCACATATGGTGTTCTTCAAACACATCCCCTCACCATTCTGGACACTTTCCTCAGAAAAGTTTGTCTAGGTGTCTCTTAAGTTGTCATGCAAAAAACAAAAAAAAAGAAAAAACACCTGATTATGCTTCTGTTATGCTAAGACCATTATCTCTGTGTCATCTTCATTTCACACGAGAACACTAAGACTACCTAGTAAGTGACCTATCCAAGGTGTTAAGCTAGACTTTGAACTGGGATCTCTGTTTCACTAGTAGAGAAAAAGAACCCACTGCAATTTAACTCTGGTCTGTATTTCTTGGTATGACATACAAATCTGGCCAGAGACCCCATTTCGCATTGAGGCAGTATAACCTGAGCTTCTACTGGTTTCCATGTAAGTGGAATAGTGGTAAAGGGCTGAGCCCAAAAGGCTTTCTGGGAATGTCAGTTGGTTAAGAACTTGGGACAAGAGAGTCTCACAGTTATCTGCTTGAGGGTTTGAGTCCCCTCACTATCCCCCCCTCCTTCTTTCCCTCTTCCTTCTTTCCTCCCTCCTTTCTTTCATCTCTCTCTCTCTCCCTCTTTCCTGGGCACTGGTACATATTGTAATGTTAGTCATTTCTTCCATAAGACAGTTTATTTGTGACTCACCTCCCTTCTACGATGACCACATCAAGTAAGTGCTATTGCCATCGGCCACCAATAAGGAGACTGGAATTTGAAAAACTGCTCATATATAATTGAATATTCAGCATGGCCTGTTCAAACTTATTTTCAGCTACAAGTGACATAACAAGGAAATCATTCTTTCTGGAGTATATGAACACAAAAAGGTTTAGAAAGAAATGATAAACTTTAGAATTTCTTGAATCACAAATTGCTTAAAGCAAAATAAATAATTCATTTTAAGAAATAACTAAATGCCACCTGGCATTTTCAAGATACTCAAAAAAGAAAACAATCTTTGTGTCGTAACTCCTGAAAGAACTGAGTCATAATAATAGAGCCATCCTATAACGGCTGCAGTTCTGATAGACTTGTGACTCAGAATCTAGGAGACCTAGCTCAAGAGAAGGTTTTGCTTGACCTGGAAAGAGCCTGCTTTCTCAGGCGGCCAAGAAGGATAAGAGACACTCAGGCTGTAATTATACTGATTGTTCACATTGCCCAGCTAGACTGGAAGAAAATATCTGGGCCAATAAAAGCCTGGTTTTCTCTTTTACCTGTTCATTCATTCACTCATTTATTCAACCAATAATTTTTTGAACATCCACTTATCTATCTTTATCATTTATGAGTTGTATAGACAAGATACTTAAGGCCAGTCATGGTGGCTCACGTCTGTAATCCCAGCACTTTGACACTTATTCAAGTTACTGTGCCTCAGTTTCCTTGTCTGGCAAACATGGATAAGATTTCTTCCTAGGTTAGTTGTAAGCTTTGTATAAGTAAATTGTATAAAGTCCTTCACACAGTGCCTAGCTCCTAGAAAGCATTCAACTATTAGCTCTTATGATTATTACTGTGTGCCAGGCAATAATCATATATTAGGTTGGTGCAAAAGAAATCACAGTTTTCATCATTACTTCCTATGGCAAAAACCATAATGACTTTTGCACCAACAACAGTAATAAGATATATTGGACTGTTTCCAATAGTCCAATATATCTTATTATTGTATCTCCCAGTACATATAAACATGGGAATGTAACCATTCTCTGCTCTTGTAATCACCTCTCAGTATATCAGAGTTTCATGGCTAGATCAGAGAAGTCATCTTGTACAAATCCTTTATTCTATAGATGAGAAAAACGAGGCCCAGTGATAGACGGTGACTTGCTCATGGTTACAGTGAGTAGGAGACCCAGGACTGGACGTCATGTCTCCCAACTCCCAGCTCAGTGGTTCTCCAGTTCCCTTTACTTCCTCAATTACTGCATCTGCTGTGGCATTTGTTTACATCATACCTCATCCCTATATTACTAGGCATGAGGATAGGTCATTGAGAACAACCTGTTCTAGTTCTGAGTGCCCTTGTCCCTTTCTCTATATTCTTGCTTTAGAGAATGAAACTAGGAACTGCACTTGTTAGAGACAATAAATAATAATAATGTTTCTCACACACACATTCCCCACACTTGTTTCAAATACATACTAATTTTATTAATAAAGTAGATTACAATGCTCATTATTAATTTTTAGTGAGCATTCAATATGGGTCAGGCACCGAGCCAAATACTTTCCGTGCATTGTCTCTTTAAGGAAGGGCAAGGAGCTTACTTTCTGGATCAGGGTCCATTGCCACAGGTGGAGAAACGTGGCCCTAAGAAGGTTGATTTAGTGGGAGAAGTTCTTTTATCTCGAACAGTTCAAATGTATTCAGTTGGTCCTGTCCCAAAGATGCAACCATCTGAGCCAGTATATTAAACAAAAGTAACACAGATTCCTTTTAATGGCTGAACAAAAGACTTGTAAATTGCTGAGATTATGATCAATTCCTTATAGTTATCTGGACCCACCTTGAAAATCACTGACAAAATATTACTCTCCAATAATGTCTTTCAATGCTAATTATCACTACAAAACAGAAACTTCATAGCTAGTACACCCCAGTTTCAGAAATTCTTCTAAGCTTTAAACTATCCCAGAAGGCTGCCCATGTCTCCACAAGCCTTTAGCACCCAGGTTTAGGGGAAATGCTCTGTCTTTTAAGAAATTGGAAGGTTCTTCTCAGGGGTCCATTGTGTGGTGACCCATGAGAGGGAACTTCACTCATTGCAATCGCTTTCTTGAGATGACTGTCAGCAAGATTCTAGCAAATTCCAGCACACCACTTTAAAATTGTAACTTCTCAAATACTTTCTAAGTGAATTGAATGTTTTCAAATATTCTTGAATATATTGGAATATGATTCAGATCCGATGTGATGATTATATTTGTTTTCAGGTTGTTAACAGAGGAGGGGGAGACTCCTTCCTACTTAACCCAAAGGAAAAGCATAGAGTCTATAACATTAAAAGAGTATTTGGAAGCTTATTCTACAGAAGGTAGGTATCATCCCTTGCTGTTGCAAATAACCTATTAAAGCTACTGTCATCCTACACAAATGTCTTTTTCAGGCTATAATAGGATGCCAATTCAATCTAGTAGCATAGTAAAAATTTATTCTATCAGTTACTTTATTTGAATCATGAATCAGCAAACTTTTTCTGTAAAGGGCCAAATGGTAAATATTTTAGGCCTTGGGGACCATATGGTCTTTGTTGCAACTATTTAACCCCGCCAATATAGTCCCAAACAACCACAGACAACTCGTAAACAAATGAGTGTAGCTGTCCATGTTCCAATAAAACTTTTGATGGACACTGGAATTTGAGTTTCATATAATTTCCATGGGTCATGAAATATTATTCTACTGTTGACTTCTCCCATTTAAAATATGCAAAAACCATTCTTAGCTCAGGGGCCATATGAAAACACAGCTGGAGTTGGCCCATAGGTCATATTTTGTCAACCCTTGGTCTAAATGATTGCAATAGAATAGCTGGCTGATTCACAGAATATTTTCACTAATTGATTTATTCTTAATTTTTAAGATATTTTAGAGTCCCAATAGGATGTTGATGCAGATAATTTTAAGCTTACATAATTTTGGCGGTTTATACCGTAAGTCATTGTAACAGCTAATTTTATGTGCCAACTTGGCTAGGCCACAGTACCCAGATATTTGGTCAAACAGTAGTCTAGATATTCCTGAGAAGCTATTTTTTAGATGAAATTAACATTTCTATCAGTAGACTTTGAGTAAAGCAGATTACCTTCTAGCATATGGGTGGGTCTCATCCTATCAGTTGAAGACCTTAATAGGAAAAAGACTGACTACCCCCCAGAAAGAGAAAATTCCATCAGTAGACTGTCTTTGGACCCAAGCTACAACATCAAGTCTTCCCTGGATCTCCAGCCTACCAGCTTACCCTGCAGATTGTGGATTTGTCAGCCTGTACAGTTGTATGAGAGAGTTCTTTAAAATCAGTATTTTTCTGTCTCTCTCTGTCTCCATCTCTCTCTCTCTCTCTCTCTCTGCATTTCCCACCTCATCCCCTCACCGCATACGCTATTGTTTGTTTCTCTGGAGAACTACAACTAACACATTCTACCTGTTGTGATCTTTAAGGACTACTTTTATTTGAAACAGGGTCCCACTCTGTCACCCAGGCTGGAGGGCAGTGGTGCAATCACCATGCCCATCTAAATTTTTTCATTTTTGTAGAGATAGGGTGTCACTATGTTGCCCAAGCTGGTCTTGAACCCCTGGCCTCAAGTGATTCTCCCACCTCAGCCTCCCAAAGTGCTGGAATTATGGGCCTGAGCTGCTGCACCCAGCCTTTAAGGACATTTTTTTTGGATGGCAGCATGATTATGCTCTTAATACAGAAATTTTTACTTCAATTATTGATTATATTGCTGCTCAAATCCCTTTATTGAAATTTGAAATCCAGGCCAAGAAATTTATTGAATTTCATATCTTCAATATTTTTATAAGTTTAAAGCAATAGTGCAGCTTCGTTATACTCATAGGAAAACTCAAAACGGTTTTGAATCAGTATGACCAATGCAATTCTTTTAACTCATTAGTAAGCAACTGACACTTCTTTGTTGGCAGTACATCCTAGTCTTCTGCTGCATTTTGAAATCAACACATTCTTTAACATACCAGATTTAAATATGTTACAGCTGAAGTCTGTCAACTTACTCAAGCTCACTAACGTTCAGCAAACTAAAGTAATAGGCTTTGTTGCTTCTTTTAGTCTAATTTTGCTTTTCTTAAAGTATGTTCTGTTGGCACTTAGCCTCCTTGTCCCATAAGCTGGTCCTTTAAAAATGAGTTTTACAGAAAAGTTTTGCAAGCACTGCATGCTATAGGCCACTCCTGGAGATTTGTAATACACGTGGCATATTATAGATTAGGTAACAAAAGAACCTGTTTAAATTTATTGAACCTAATGTTTCCCAAATGTATTTGACCACACAATTTTTCTTTTCCCCCTGCCACCCCACAACATCTACTGGAACACATTTTGGAAAATGCTAGT